>NC_056744.1:1811762251-1811817251 GCF_019279795.1 Protopterus annectens
CAATTGCAGAAAAGATCAAAGAGGACAGATTACGGTGGTTCAGGCAGATGTGCAGAAAAGGAGAAAACAATCTGGGAAAGAGGTTTGGGACAGACAGGGAGAAGGTAAGAGGAAACAAGGGCATCCAGCAAAGAGGTGGATGGATTGTGTGAGAGAAGATCTGCAACAGTCAGGCATGAGTGTCAGAGAATATCTATACACACACACACACACACACACACACACACACACACACACACACACACACACACACACACACACACACATACACACATATATATTTATATCTGTATACACACACACACCCCCACACACACACCCACACACATATATATATGGCTCTACCTGACAACAACAAAGCGCCACAATGCCGACAACAAAATCACCGACACTACATAACTGAAAGTTCACAAACACAAAACCTCACATACCCGACACACCACAATCCCAACACTCAACAAACAAAACAAATTCCCAATCCAACATGCACACACACAACACAAGCACACCAAAATCCTTATAAACCCACACTAAACCATGCATACACAACTATCTATGCACTAACCGGAACCCAAACCCTAAGCCTAAGGTCCGTCACTATCGCACACTTACCTAACTCATGCCCTAACCCTAACTCACTTAACCCGCCCCTATCCCTAGAGTCAATCACTATTGCACACTTACCTTTCTCACGCCCTAACCCTAACTCACTTAACCCACCCCTATCCCTACAGTCCGTCACTATCGCACACTTACCTTACTCACACCCTCACCCTAACATCCGGCACTACCGCATACTTACCTTACTCACACCCTCACCCTAACGTCCGGCACTACCGCATACTTACACAGCCTTTCCGCATGGTGTTCTCAGCGTTGGGGTTTTCATCCATCGGTCTTCTCAGTTGTCGATCTTCTGGCGTCGGCGTTCTTGTTGTCGGCGTTGTGTGCTTTCGGCGTTCTCAGGTAGACCCATATGTGCATGTTGGATAGGGGATTCGTTTTGTTTGTTGAGTGTTGGAATTGTGGTGTCGGTGATTACATTGTCGGCATTGTGGCTTGTCAGTGTTGTCAGGTAGATCCATAGATATATATATATATATATATATATATATATATATATATATATATATATATATGGATCTACTTCATATGATATGAAGTTGTTCAAGGAGGACTTTTTACTTGCTACAGTATTTATGCCTTTTCCAAATTTCTTTCTTTCTCATCATATCCTTCTGTTTATAGTCTTTCTCTTGTTTTTTTTTTGTACACTGCACTCCCCCACCCCCTGTTAATTAAATATACCAACTCTGAGATTGCACTACATTGAGGAAAATGGCAAATTTTCCATTCCTTAGTGTAGGGTGATCTTCATTCAGACTGATCGATCTTCCGAAATGTCAGTCATATGATCAAATGAAGGGGATCCATAGATAGTTACATACAGATACACATATATATATATATATATATATATATATATATATATATATATATATATATATATATATATGGATTCACTTCATAACACTGAAACTTCAAAATACTGAAAATGACAAAACTTCATAATACTGAAGACCAAAATACTGAAAGCTCAAAATACTGAATACTCAAAATACTGAAACTCAAAATACTGAAAACACATATTATGTGTAAACTCAGCTTAAACAACATAAATCATAACAATTTCTACCAAATATATGCAGGGGGGCAAGCCCCCCTGCACACGCCTACACCCCTGGTAATTATATATATCTACTCCAAGATTGCACTTAACTACACTATGTGCAATCTTGGAGTTGATATATTAATTAACAGGGTGTAGCAACCCCACATGGGGGTGCAGGGGCTTGCCCCTGCATATATTTGGTAGAAATTGTTATGATTATATTTTAAGCTGAGTTTACATAATATGTGTTTCAATATTTGAGTTTCAGTATTTGAGTATTCATATTGACTTTCAATATTTGTTCAATATTTTGAGTTTCAGTATTTTGATATTTCAATGTTATGAAGTGAATCTATATATATATATATATATATATAGCTATATAGAAATATATATATATATATATATATATATATATATATATATATATAGCTATATAGAAATATATATATATATATATATATATATATATATATATATATATATACATATATATATATATGTATGGAGTCCAAAGACAGCAACAGGATAAAGGTACCAAAAGAGGAAAAACAAATGCAGATAATCTTCAGAAACACATAAAGTGTCACCACAGCTCTGGAAGTCCCAAACCTTTTATTAGAACACTCAGTCAAGACAGATCAGTAAGCGCTTTCTGATGAAGGGTTTGGATGTAACCCAAAAGCACTTACTGATCTGTCTTGATTGAGTGTTCTAATAAAAGGTGTGGGACTTCCAGAGCCATGGTGGTACTTTGTGTTTTTGGAGATATATATATATATATATATATATATATATATATATATACATACAATCCGCAGTGCTGGTGCTGCAGTAGCGCTGTCGACTCACAGTAAGACACTGTCCAATTCGAATCTCAGCTAGAGCATCTTCTGCGTGGTGACATGTGTGAATGGGCATACCTTCATTGAAGGTTTGCATTAGGGCTGGCAACTCAGCACGTAAAAATCAACCGCCAATCATTAGCGGACCGGAGTTCCGCTGTGGCAGCCCCTAACCGGGAAAAGCCGAAAGACACACACACACATATATATACATACATACACAAAATAGATAGCTATAGATTTACATACACACACACACACACACACACACACACACACACACACACACACACACACACACACACACACGCACACAGTCCTAAAAAATAGAAATAAATGCATTGCTGTCTTGAACCATTTGGAAGGGTATGACTGCACAAAAATAAGTTATCTGCTACTCCCTAACTGAATTATACAAACCTGCAAAGAAGAAAACTGTCCCTGAATGGCTAGACCTCACATCTTTGCAGTATGAGTTCTTCTTAACTGTGCAGATTTTTGCTGAATGTTCAGATTTATGCCTCATACCTTTGGTCCGTACTTCATAAAACTAGTGGTTTTCTGATGTTAGTAAATGGTGGCATACATTTTAATTTCTGATTTTATTTCATGCAAAAATGCATGCTTATATAATTCCATTTATTCAAGCAACTTTCTAGGTTTATGTTATGCAAAAATACATTTTTGTTTGTGTCACCCCCCCCCCCAGTAATTATAGTCTTTGTCCAGATTTCTTGTGCACTTTCCTGAATGTTGAGAAGTACAAGAGCTATGGAGTAAAGCCAGGAACATAATGAATATGCTGACATGTTTCACTGGGGAATGAATTGATTGCTGGAACAACAATGTTCACAGAGTGGGTGGGCATATGATCAGTGCATCCACCCCTACAAAAACAAGTACCACTGGTGAGATTGATGCTGTGGGTGGGATTACTGAAATGTAGCAAAGAGGGAAGGTTTACAACTTGTATTTTGATGCTTTGGAATGAGGAAAGTAATGGATTTTCAGATGGTATAGTGCCACTTTAAATAACACAAATTCCTGTTTACAGTCTTCAGAAATCAGTATAAATGCTACAGCACATGTAATTCAAAATACAGGGTTAAGTCACAGCATTGCAAACACAGACATCAACGTGTTCAGTGTACATAACATGCAGATCTCCAGACCAAACACAAAGTAAACATTTCAATTTGTCAAGCTCACATTATTTCAAATATAGATGTTCAGAATGTAATAAATTCTATTTTACAAGTATTCAAAAATGCAGAGTTAAGCTGCAGTATTGCAGCTACAGATGTAAGCACAGTCAGTATACATAGCATGCAGATTTCCAGAGAAGACATAAAACAAATATTTGTAATAATTTTTAATTTATTGTTATCAGAAGTCAGTGTAAATATTGCACTGATGGGGGGATAAGAGGGATCAGGGTTCAGAATTTTATCCGTTTGATAAAGTAAAAACCAGCAAAAATGATATACAGACTTCAGGGCAAAGTAACATAGAAATGCATACATTAGCTCAAGTCAATGCTATTACTAGTTTTTCAGGGCAAAATAGCAAAGAAATGCATTTGATAGTTTAAGTCAGTGTTCTTGTTAAATCTATATAAAAAAATCAGACTATCTATAAAGGGTGTAGCAGTCCAGCACTAAACCACATTATTTATCTGTCATTGTTTAAGACTGAAAGAAATGACAATGTTTCATTGCTTACAGAAAAGAAATTATGGAATAATGTACTGATTAATACAGACACATCAATTTCACTTACAAATATACCTCTACTAGAAAACAGGAGTACAGTTTTGTCAGAATTTAAAGGGTCAAAGGTTACAGCAATGAACTGTTCTAAGTATGACAGCTCCATAGTAGGTATGGATATGTCATCAGAGTTACATGTTGTAACAAGATTTTATGGAAAAATAAAAATACTACAGAATGTACAGTAGTGCACAGAGATGACACTTGTAGGAGTTTATATGCAATAGTTTGTGCAAATGTACAGAATTTGAAGAATTGGTTACAACAAGAACATGCAAATTTATGGGTTAAAGATAAAAATTCCAGTTCAGCTGCCACAGCTGAAGTGCAGGTGGTCAAGTTAAAGACATACAGGGAGTGGCCAGTAAGAAACAGAGGTAACAGTACACATTTACCATTCTGGAAGCACACGTTTTTTGAGTACACCAGAAATGACAGTCAAGTTAATTTGCATTGTAAAGGGATCTGGCAAATGAATATTTTGTGTTATTGTTTGGTTTAGCAGACATTAAGACGTTTGAATTATGGTAGTAAAGTGTTGCAATGAATAAATAACATATTGATACAAACAGAGACAAAAAAGCATTCACATACATTAAATGATGTTTTGCTAGTTTACGGAATGTACAATTTTAAAGTCAACTCTACATTTTAGAAGTGACAATATAGTTTAAAAGTTCAGATCCCATGCAAGAAAAGAGTGCATCATAAATATTATGTGTCATTAAAGCCACAGGTTCAACTCTCATGTTATAGTTGTAGAAAGAGCAGACAAGTAAAGTTCCAGAATCAGATCAGTTCATCTCTATTAATAAATGTGTATAGTATATGAAGAAACTTCACATACTTGTATAAAGGACAGACATGTAAAGTTCCAGAATCAGATCAGTTCAACTCTAGTAATAAATGTAAATGGTCCAGTATATTATATATATTTTTCAAGCAGAAACTGCAGTTTACCAAGCAAACCAGAGGCATGGATTTACATAATTGAGTTATCAGATTACAAGCCAGATCAGTAAGCTGAATTAAAGACAGTACTGTATGTCATAAAACAGTATGTTAAAGATCAGTTTAATATTACAAGTGACAGTTTTATGCAGTAACAGTACTTACTATTTATCCAAGAAAAATGTAGACAGTATTGATAAATCCTTGCAGTATTCAGTAGTACTGAAAGAATTAAATTATGTCAGTTAAATGAACAGCTATGTTAAGACAGTTGACAGAGACTTGCACACTAAAGAGTAAATTATGATCTAAGGGTCACAGAGTAAATTCTGAAAGTTCAACAGTTAATATTAATTTTATAGAGTTGCAGAAATGCAAAAAATGTTAAAAAAAATTAATAGAGTGTCAGATTACTACTTTAGTTTCATTTGAGGTTATGGCAGGGAAAACACAATGCCACTGAGGTTTCTGTTTGATTTAATAATGAAGTTATAGTCTTTCCATTTCACTCTAGTACATTATCAGTTCACTTACAGACATGTAAAAATGTATTTATTAGTAATATTGGTTTAGTTCACTATAGTACATTATCAGTTTGCTTACAGACTTACAAAGTTTTATTAGCAGCATATGTAAATGAATGTAGGGCAACAAACAATGCTACCAGTTTATATTTGTTAAAGCTACAAATGTCATTTTAAGTGCATGATACTGCTTTTTTGTGCATTATGGATATTGCTCCAGGTTAATTTTCCAGTTTGATTTTAAAAACAGTCAAGAAAAATTTTACATCGGCCATCCAGCCTTGCACAGGAGATGGGAAATGGGGAGGTTTGGAAGGTCAAAGTGTAAAAAAGAACAAGGATATTAAGAATCCCTTCCAATACCTCAGCAGTGACTGGGACAATGCAGAGTAAGGTCTAAACTTTGCAATAGCTGTGGTGCACAATTCAAGTATCTATAACATGCATACAACAAATGTGCATTTCTTCAATGTTTGTTTAAATGTGTTTTAGTTATCTAAATCCTTAAAGTTAAATATATATATGCAACAGATGTGCATTTATGCAGATTAGAGTTAAAGCAAACATACAAATGTTTTAATCTTCTCAGACAATTGTATAACTACCAGTTTTCAGTTTATGCTTTTATCTGTGTTCAGGTAACATTGGCAGAAAAGGTATTCATTTAGTGTCAGTTTAATTAGTTTCTAGAATATAACATTTATACACAACTATTTTAAATGTTTAGTATCAATATGTATCACTTTAATGTAATTTTCAGTCAAGGTACAGAATACGACTTTCAACATTCATACTCAGTTATACATGTCTAACAGCATTACTAGACAATTCAAAACATGCAATTACATCACACTTAAATTATTCAGTCATTACTTTTAAGGGTAAAGTGACAGAATTACTTGTAACAGGCTTATTACATCATACGATCCTAACAGCATTACAATATCACACTACATTATTGAGTCATTAGTTTAATAAAGTAACAAAATTATTTGTAACAGGCTTATTAAAATAACTTATCTAAAATAAGTAGTAATATTTATTTAATATATTCAAGGCATAACAGCAGGCTGAATTTTCTAATTAATTTACAGAATACAGTGCACCTTACTTAATTATTGTGCATTAGACAGAAAGTTAAAAAGACACTGATAGTGTATGCAGAGGAAAGCATAGATCTTAGTAAAGGCACTCCTACTATTACTGCACATAAATATTTACAGGATATCCAAGACAAAAGTTTAAAAGGGAGATATCTATTAAAACACATAGAAATTAAAAAAGGAAATAGGATTATTAGTAATAAATCCACTTAAAGATTTACAGACACAAGTTAATACAGTATATGGTAATTATATTTCAAGAAACATATATTATAGGTGCAAAAAAGAGAGTTTACCAGTTATAACATATTAAAGAATTGTCCAGTTATAATTCAATCATAAAATTAAGAGACTTCAATCAAGACTTATTTTTACCAGGCTCTGGAGTGGTGAATCATCACTGGGACAAAGCAGAAATTTCTCCAGGATTCCAAGAGCAGAATAAGTTATTTCTTATATTTATTTCATTGAATTGCACTTCTTAACACTTATAATTGTGCTATACAGCTAAGCTACTGCATTTTGCACTGTTATAAAGCTTTTCTTACTGTTTCACTGCATTTGTGTACTGTTTTATACTGTTTTAACTGTACTTTTCATTGATAGATAGTATTTCATTTTTACTGAATTGCTTAACTGTAAATGGCTTTTTCATACTGAAAGTTGTATTTTCTCTTTGTGAGCACTCTATCTGTGCTTTTCTGTGCATTTTTTGTGAGGTTTCTTTGCCCTAGTCAGGTAGCATTTTCTGGATAGAGGCCTGCTGATATCCAGGCCTGGTTATTTTGTTTGCTGAGTTTCCTGTGTTTCTGGCAGCCATCTTCTGCTGATATAGAGAACACAGAGCTAATTGGAGAAGGGGCACTGACTACAACTCTGATCTGTGATATATAACAATAAAGTATCCTGTCCTGTTTGGCTTATTTTTACTGTTTATTGCTTATTCTAGATATTTGTCTGCTGCATACTTTTTATTGTATTTTATTACTAAAAATAAATCTACACAGTTGTACTAACATTGTCTGCCTTACAGGGCCTTATAAATGAGGTTTTTACTGTCACACTGTTTTCATATCTTTTCTAGCTAGTTTCACTGTATGCAAGGTATTAACTGGAAATGTTCTCAATTTGTTAAACATCTGTTTGTTGTTCTGATTTCCTGCCAAGGAGTGTATCATATGATTGACTTGTCTGCAATTAAAAGCATTATCTAGTCTTCTTGCTTCTTTATCTGTTTAAAACTTTAATTTAGTGGCTCACTGCTGTGATAAATATTTCTGTAGTGTTTTCTGCCTTCTGCCTAAAAGAGTGTTGCTAGCTGTAACAGTTTCCCACCCTCACTCCCTATTGTCTTGCTCTTATACTTGGTGGCTTTGCAGTTGCCTGCGCCTACTGTAAGTTTGATCTGGGACACTCCTCTCAGTCTAGTGTCATTAGCTCATGCTATCTAATACAGAGAGAACATTTGAGAAGGTCAACCTACTACTTAGGTTCTTAACCTTGAACTATCTTCTGTTCCTCCTTTCTCCCTTTCCACTTTACTAAAAAAAAAAAAAAAAAAAAAAAACACTTTGCTAGAATCTCCTTGTGTTCTGACTGAGTGTGCTTCTCAGCTGAACAGTTGAAAACAGTTCAGAATACAGTTTGAATAAATTGCATTTATTTAAACTGTATTTGCTTTAACATTACTACACACTTAAGTGTGCTAGCTTGCACTGCACTTGAACTGTTTTAGTGCTGTTTTAGCTGCTTTTCTGTAAAAAAACTCAGCTTGTTTCCTTTCCTGTAACTAGTCTAGTCCAAATACAGATTTGTTATACCCAGGACTGTGTGTAAGCTTCTGAGCCCCCCACCAAGCCTTTCTGTGTTGGAGGGAAGCCTTCCAGCTTATCAGTGAGAGTAGTAAGCACTAGGTAGCCTATCTACCACAAGAGGAGTGATTTCTGGCCCAGAAATTATACTTCATTGGCCATTTGGGCAGTTTTTTTCTATCTCTTTCAACCTTTTGGTTTAAAAGCCCACATTTGCACTTGTTTCCCACCTTTCCTCTTACTAGTCTAGTCCAGATACAGATTTGCTGTATCCAGTACTGTTTGTAACCTTTTGAACCCCCCTCCCAAGCCTTTCTGTATTGGAGGAAAGCCTTCTAGCTTGTCAGTGGGAGCGGTAAGCACTAGGTAGCCTATCTACTGCAAGAGGTGTGGTTCTGGCCCAGAAATTGTAGTTCATTGGCTGTTTGGGCAGTTTTTCCATCTCTTTCAACTTTCTGGTTTAAAAGCCCGCATTTGCACTTTTCCCGCCTTTCCTGTAACTAGTCTAGTCCAGATAAAGATTTCTGTATCCAGGACTGTATCTAAGCTTCTGAGCCCCCCCAAGCCTTTCTGTGTTGGAGGGAAGCCTTCTAGCTTATCAGTGGGAGTGGTAAGCACTAGGTAGCCTATCTACCATAAGATAAGTGGTTTCTGGCTCAGAAATTATAGTTTAATGGTCATTTGGGCAGTTTTTCCATCTCTTTCAACTTTCTGGTTTAAAAGCCCACATTTATGCTTGTTTTCTACCTTTCCTGTAACTAGTCTAGTCTAGTCCAGATACAGATTTTCTCTATCCAAGACTATTTGTAAGTTTCTGAGTGGTGCCAAAGTCTGGTCTTCAATTTTCCCCTTAGATCTGTTAGTTCTCTCCTCTCCTGTACTTTTACTAGCTTATTAGTCTAGCACTTTACAAGACTTCTTGTACCAATTATTGTGGCACACAAAAGTGCTACCAGCACTAAATGTTTTACAAGAAACAGCTACAGTACTTATTATTAATACCCACCCCTCCAGGCATGTGTAAACTTCAGTTCCCTGTACTTTCTCCTATTAACCTGGTGAACTTGGGCATTCTGAGGCAATGTAGCAACTGCCTCATGTAAACTGACAACTCTCTCCTCTTACACCCCAACACTCAGACTTGCGAGGGATGCACTTATATATCCAAACTAGAAGTGACACACTCTTCAGCCAAGACTGGAATAGCTGGTCAAGAGGAGAAGGTCAACACTTGTACCACACCACATGGAACACATAGCCCTCCAGAACACACATCAGCACTGCCTTCACATAAAAGCACAAACCACACACCCACCTTCATGGAGGCTCTCAATAAAAATCTACCCAAACAGCAGAGACCTTCATGGCAGAAATGCACTCGACCACCACAACACAACACTAATCACGAGACACATGACTCTCCTAAACAGTGTGCCACTCAACCAAAGCCCCTAAGGCAAAACAGCATGCCCAACACACCAGTGGTGGCTGGTGACTTCAAATCAAAGGGGGGCTGCAGGAGACAGCTGAATGGGTGGGGTCAACAGGAAGGGGTGTGACCAAGTAGAAAGGGGTGGGGCTATAGTACAGTGGGATCAATGCTGGCCATGCTTACCAATTTACATGAAATAAATACTCAGTCACTATGGTGCATGCTGAACACTCTACACAGCACATTGTTACATGTACATACAGGTTGGTTTGAAGACTTACCTCTGCAGTATGCTGCAAACTTGATGAGAAGCTGTGGCCTGATCTGGAACACATCAGGTCAAACTGGATCCCCCCTTTTTCATGGAGACTCAAAAGGGACAGTTTAAAGTTTCCCCAAGCAAACACTATTCACGTGACCCCACCTGGTTCCAAATAAGTGCTTGTAGTAGTGTAGTACATGACCAAATAAGAACCTCTGTTGTGTTCCTCTGGGTATTTCTCAGGTTTCTTACTTATAGATAAATAGATAAAGCCCATTCATCTGTCTTTATTCTGTGCAAACAAATCAATAACTCTTTGGTTGAAGTTAGTTATACTCTGTGTTAACTCCTTTCCTATGGAAATCATAGCCAATGCATTCATTCTTTCTTGCCCCATTGTACTACAAAGAAATGCTTTAATTCTTCTCAGTGTTGAGAAACACCTTTCCGCTTCAGCAGTTGACATTGATGTGGTGGATATAATCAGCAACACATTGTAAATCTCTGAAAACACACTGGTTAATGAGTCATCCACCAAGAATTGTAACATCTAGACTGCACTGCCACTTACTGCAAAGTCTTCACGGTGATACCACTCCAAGTTCTGTTCTAAGTTGTCTCCTCAACAGGAATGGACAGTTGTCTGTTGCTGCTGTGAATAGATTTTCTGGAAACTCTTTTATGTAAGTTGAAAAGTTTTCAGGCAGTAGTAGTTGAAAAGCTTGAAGATGGCCAGTTTGTTGAAATTGTGATGTCGCCTGGAACTTTATGACATCACACACTTTCTTTGCAGTAATCGGCAATGTCTCATGCAGTGGTCAGGAAGCTGATGGTCCTCGTCTATGTCTTGACATGATGTAATCTGCCTGTAGATACTGTTCTGCAATGCACACGAGACCTGATCTGACACCATCAATTTCATTCAAAAATGTATGCACATCCTTTTCAACAGTGGTTGCATCTGTGGTACGACACTGAAGTTGCCTGTAAAGAATGTAAATATGGGGCATTATATGATGGAAAACCCCAAGCCAAAATTTAAATTCATCATCTTCAACTGTTTGCAGCAGCCCATTTGCTTCCTGTACAGTTGCTGCAGCAGATGTAGGACACTTGTACAAATAAAGAAAGCACTCCGCCAGCGACTCCAAGTTCCTGTACACTGCATTTACAGTACGGATGTTAAAATTTCACTGTGTTCCTGACACTCTTGGCATGCATCATGATACTATACTATCCAGAGAAGCTCGTCTTTGAACTGATTGAGAGAAAAAGGCTGGAATTCCACCAAATGTTAAAAAAGATGTCCTTGCTTTAGTATTCTGTTGTGTGGCTTTTTGCATTACCAGATTAAGTTGATGGGCATAGCAGTGTACATATTAGGCATATTTAAACTCCTCTCTTATGATGGCCTGGACCCCATGCTGAACACCACTCATAACAGATGCACCATCATAACTCTGAGCAATCCCTTTTTCATGCTGGTCTCCCTCTACTTCCTTCAGCTGTTGTCTTACCACACCAGTAATATGCACTGCTGTCTGTCCAGGTGGTATAAAGTATCCCCAAAAATGTTCCGACACCTGTCCATTGACAATGTAATGGAACACAACGGCAATTTGCCATAGCCCAGCAACATCAGTGGTTTTGTCTGCAATTACTGCTACAAATTTTGCAGTAAGAATCTCATTTTTTATTTCTTCTCTGCATATTGTTAGCATGCAGTCCAGGAGTTCATTTTGAATGGTTTTTGATGTTCCTTTAAAAACAGTTGAAGCTCTCATGTGTTCAGCCAACCTCTGATCAATCTTGCAGGTGAAGTCTATCAGTCTCCAGAACATTCCTGCACTCAGTGACTCTTCAGACTCATCATAACCTCTTAAAGCAACTTCTTCTTCAGCACACAGCTTGATGCAGTCTATTATAAGTGATAGAACATGACGGTTTTCTTCTTCTTTCTTGTTGCGTCTTTCCACTGCTAACTGGTATCCACTACTTAACTGAGACCTAATAACCACACTTCCCAAAATTGCTAGACTCATTTGGTTGTCAAAATATTTAGCAGACTGTTCATGCTTTCTGGACTTTTCCTCCATTCTCTTCAGGTCATTCATACCCTTTGATGTCCAGTCATCCTCTCCACCAAACAATAAACATGGGAGGCAGTACAAGCTGTTTGTTTCCTCACAACCAGAGATCCAGGTGTGTTTGTTGTACACTGACCTGCTGAAGCTGCCTATGTTCTTGACCTACTTGTACCTTGAGACTCCATCTACAGATCAGGTGTGGGTCTTCCAGTCCTCTTGATTCTTAACTTTTCATCCAAAGTCAAGTCTCCAAAATTAAGATTTCAGATAGGCCACTGTAACACTCTGCTCACTCATGGTAACACTCTGCTCACTCACTGTAACACTCTGCTCACTCACTGTAATGGTAACACTCTGCTCACTCACTGTAATACCCTGCTCACTCACTGTAACACTGCTCACTCACTGTAACGGTAACACTCTGCTCACTCACTGTAACACTCTGCTCACTCACGGTAACACTCTGCTCACTCACTGTAACACTCTGCTCACTCACTGTAGCACTCTGTTCACTCACGGTAACACTCTGCTCACTCACTGTAATGGTAACACTCTGCTCACTCACTGTAACACTCTGCTCACTCACGGTAACACTCTGCTCACTCACTGTAACACTCTGCTCACTCACTGTAACACTCTGCTCACTCACGGTAACACTCTGCTCACTCACTGTAACACTCTGCTCACTCACTGTAATGGTAACACTCTGCTCACTCACTGTAACACTCTGCTCACTCACGGTAACACTCTGTTCACTCACGGTAACACTCTGCTCACTCACTGTAATGGTAACACTCTGCTCACTCACTGTAACACTCTGCTCACTCACGGTAACACTCTGCTCACTCACTGTAACACTCTGCTCACTCACTGTAACACTCTGCTCACTCACGGTAACACTCTGCTCACTCACTGTAACACTCTGCTCACTCACGGTAACACTCTGCTCACTCACTGCAATGGTAACACTCTGCTCACTCACTGTAACACTCTGCTCACTCACGGTAACACTCTGCTCACTCACTGTAGCACTCTGCTCACTCACTGTAACACTCTGCTCACTCACGGTAACACTCTGCTCACTCACTGTAGCACTCTGCTCACTCACTGCAATGGTAACACTCTGCTCACTCACTGTAACACTCTGCTCACTCACGGTAACACTCTGCTCACTCACTGTAACACTGCTCACTCACTGTAACACTCTGCTCACTCACGGTAACACTCTGCTCACTCACTGCAATGGTAACACTCTGCTCACTCACTGTAACACTCTGCTCACTCATGGTAACACTCTGCTCACTCACTGTAGCACTCTGCTCACTCACTGTAACACTCTGCTCACTCACGGTAACACTCTGCTCACTCACTGCAATGGTAACACTCTGCTCACTCACTGTAACACTCTGCTCACGCACGGTAACACTCTGCTCACTCACTGTAGCACTCTGCTCACTCACTGTAACACTCTGCTCACTCACGGTAACACTCTGCTCACTCACTGTAGCACTCTGCTCACTCACTGCAATGGTAACACTCTGCTCACTCACTGTAACACTCTGCTCACTCACGGTAACACTCTGCTCACTCACTGTAACACTGCTCACTCACTGTAACGGTAACACTCTGCTCACTCACTGTAACACTGTTCACTCACGGTAACACTCTGCTCACTCACGGTAACACTCTGCTCACTCACTGTAGCACTATGCTCACTCACTGCAATGGTAACACTCTGCTCACTCACTGTAACACTCTGCTCACTCACGGTAACACTCTGCTCACTCACTGTAACACTGCTCACTCACTGTAACGGTAACACTCTGCTCACTCACTGTAACACTGTTCACTCACGGTAACACTGCTCACTCACGGTAACACTCTGCTCACTCACGGTAACACTCTGCTCACTCATGGTAACACTCTGCTCACTCACTGTAACACTCTGCTCACTCACTGTAATGGTAACACTCTGCTCACTCACTGTAACACTCTGTTCACTCACGGTAACACTCTGCTCACTCACTGTAGCACTCTGCTCACTCACTGTAATGGTAACACTGCTCACTCACTGTAACACTCTGTTCACTCACAGTAACACTCTGCTCACTCACTGTAACACTCTGCTCACTCACTGTAACACTCTGCTCACTCACTGTAACACTCTGTTCACTCACAGTAACACTCTGCTCACTCACGGTAACACTCTGCTCACTCACTGTAACACTCTGTTCACTCACGGTAACACTCTGCTCACTCACTGTAACACTCTGTTCACTCACGGTAACACTCTGCTCACTCACTGTAACACTCTGCTCACTCACGGTAACACTCTGCTCACTCACGGTAACACTCTGCTCACTCACGGTAACACTCTGCTCACTCACTGTAACACTCTGCTCACTCACGGTAACACTCTGCTCACTCACTCTAACACTCTGCTCACTCATTCTAGTTATCGTGGTTGTAACTCTGAAAAAAATATATTACAGAAATGATTAAGTGCCACTGTTGTGTACATTTTAAAGTACAGGTTCAAGAACAGCATTCATTTCATTGACAGTCGCCCACAGCCATGACCTACCAACTATCTGGCTTGGCACTGCCAGGATTAACAAAACAATACTATATTAATGCATTTGTGATGCACACACTGTCACAGCTTACATTCTGTCTTAATTCTGGCTTTGCAGGACTAAACATAAAACAAGGGCAGTCATTTCATTGCCCACCATTACAGTTTCTGCTTTGATCCTTCCAGCATTACAATACATTTACTGCACAGAGACAATAGTCACAGCTGTATGCATATTGCTTACTCCCTCGGACACATTAGTTTTGCAAAGCGAGAATTACAACAGTAAATGGCCAGTTATTTCATTCTCACACTGACATGATAGTCCTCCATCACAATAGGCTACTGAAAGTACCTGGGTTGAACCTCTGAAATCAGAAAGCAGAACAGTAATGTAGCTGCATCTTTCACATAAACATTATCCAGAGGTCAGCACTTGTACTCAATCCATCTCACTCCATCCAACTGCACAGCAGTCTTATAACAGTAAGTAGTATGCCCACTCATTTCATTTCATTTCTAAACAGCACCCCCCCCCACTTAATTCTGCAAAGCCAGAATGAGCTACAGTGCCAAACATTTCATCCATAAACAGCCATCATATCAATTGCCAGCCTAAAATATCTGATGACCCTACCTGGATTAAAATGAAAATGTTACTGGCTGCATTAATTCAGTCTGTTGCACAGAAATGGTAGTTACAGGCTTGCACAACAGCCGACTTTACCCAAATAAACAGTTATCTTGCAAAGCCATAATTATGACAGTAAACAAGGCCAGTCAGCTCAATGAATTGACAAGCACCCCCATTACCTAAGGAAAGTAGCTGCTTTTTACCTGTCAGGATTAAAGTACAAATAATAGTAACAGGTGTGTTGCATACTTTCATTTTGATGACAGAAGCACTAACACAGCTTGTGTGTGCCAGCTAATTACACATTTCATTTTATGTATTTTACTTTTAAACATTCCGTATAGACAATGAACAGATATGAAACATACATAGGTTCATAGGTTCATAGGTTTATACTAGGCTATCTGCCCCAAGGCATTTATAAGCCTAGCCCGAATTTTTGTGGCTTACGCCACCCCTTATATGAAAAAATACTGTACCCATTAGTTTGTTGTGCCTCTGTCCAGCAGTGACACAGAGATGATTCCCGGGGTAAACCTACGATCTCCCATCCACAGGTCAAGATTTCTCTTGAA
Organism: Protopterus annectens; assembly: GCF_019279795.1. Classification (NCBI taxonomy): domain Eukaryota; kingdom Metazoa; phylum Chordata; order Ceratodontiformes; family Protopteridae; genus Protopterus; species Protopterus annectens. Next base: position 1,811,778,492 of record NC_056744.1, read on the forward strand.
CAGAGCCAGCGAGGTGCTCTGCCTCACATGGACCGGGACTCTATTCCACTGAACAACTACTCGTAAGCTTGCTAATTTATTGTACATTAATTTTAAAGTACAGACTTTAAAAGTATTATAGTTTTGCAAAGCTAGACTTAACAGTAAGCAGCAGGACCATATGCTCCAGTCACACGCAATCCCAGTCTCCATTGACAACCCCACAATATACGACTTGATCTTGTCAGGTTAAAGGCAAAAGAAAAGACACTGTCATGAAGGTAAACATACCCCCCCCCCCCCCCACACACACACACACATAAACCATACTCAGATTTCAGAGCATCTGGTCGATCTTATTTCAGTGAAATGTACATTACTCTTGCCAAGCAATACAGAACTGCAGCTATTCACACATAGGCATCGTCCCCAGTCCAACTGCCTAAGAGAAACTGCTTTCAGAGTACAATGTTTAAGTAAAATACATCTCCATGGTTACATTATTGCATTTCTTTCACATCACAGTAGCCAAGAACTTGCACATGATCTTACTTTATTTGGTGGTGGCAGTGTGTGTATGTGACAGTGTGTGTGAGGGCAGGGGAGTGCAGATGTGTAGTATTTAATGCCATTGATTTCTGTGGATATAAACTAGAGGCTATTATTTCAGATACCCCAAATGTAGAGACAAAGGTGCTCCAGAGAGCAAAGCTCCAACCAAACCAGTCCAAAAGAAGCACCAGAAGCCGCAACGAGTGAAACGAATGCCAGACTTTTATTGAACACAAAACGAAAGCACCACAATACTTTCTCACTAAATGCTTAACTTTCTCACCGCATTTTTCATTCTGAATGGAACTTCATCAGATGATTCATAATGAATTATTTAAATCCATCCCCTTAAATACCAATTTAAAAAATATATTTAACCAATCACATTTGTCATTATTCTGTTCTCATAAATATTCATGAGAACCAAATAAAATTGTCACTATAGAGCTACTAAAGCATATTTATGCATTTATTTTACATTTGTTTACCGGGAAAGTCCAACTGGAACAAGGTCCATTTACAGCGGAGGCCCGGGGAGAAAAGCTCTATAACATAACAGTACAAATACAACAAATGACAAAACATTTCTGTACAGAGGCATATACACAATCAGATCTCCATGTCTTTATATGACAACACATAATCCATGAATGAAAGAAATTTTCAATACAGTGGCATATATACAATCAAGTAGATTTTTTGTACCTTAGTTTGATTTGAGCAAGCTTGGTATATAAATAGCAAAACTTTGAATTCCCTATTGGTAGTACAAGGCATAAAAAGGAAGGAATGGAATCTGGAAAATAATGCCACATATAAAACCACAACTCATACATTCAAACTATACAAATATATAAATAATTCCATAAACCTGATGGAAAAAGGATTCTTTTATAAACCACATTAACAAGAACTTGTTAAAATTTAAACTTCGAGACGGGACCAGAAGGCATATATGAAAATCATGCGTGTGAAAAGTAATACAATAGCACCATCTAGTGATTAAAATATTAAAACATAATAGTAAGCATATAAAGCTTGGGTGGTCATGGTGGTGCAGTGGTTAGTGCTGCTGCCTCACAGCAAAAGGTTCTCCAGTTTGATTCTCAGCTGGGGTGCCTTCTATGCAGAGTCTGCATGTCCTCCCTGTGGTCATGTGGGTTTCCTCTGGGTGCTCCAGTTTCCTCTCAAAGACATGCTTTAGGTGGACTGGACACTCTAAATTGGCCCTAGGCATGAGTGTGTGATTTCTGTGGAAGGGTGGGCACTGGGCTGGCAACTTGGCACCATAAAACTCCACTGCCAATCTTCAGCAGACAGGTGATCTGCTGTGGTGACCCCTAACCAGGAAAAGCCAGAAGTAAGCTTTTATAAAGCTTGATTAAAAAAGCTTAAAACAGGTTGTAAAATGCATAAACACCCTTCTTTATTATTTATTAAAACCAAAGCATATGTATAGAATAAATAATATTATAAAAATATTAAAAAAGTATAAAATTATTATTTCAGATATCTACTTCTGACACAGAACTGATACAAAATGCCCCAACAGATATCCTAACCTCCACAAAGACTCCTAAATGGCCAAAATACCATCATCATAGCCACACATTTTCAAATGCAGTCATTTCCTTATTTCTATGCACAATATATTTTAAGCAATTATGTAATTTTCCAGAAAAGGAGGATGTATATGGAGAAGAACCCAAAAGCTTAAGGAAATCTAACTTAGACTACCAGTCCCAGACAAATAAACCTAACAGAAAGGATATTCCAGACATTTCATTTTACATGTACTGATTCTGAAGTACCACAGATACAGATTTAACAACACAATGTATATGTACACTGCCTGTTTATTTATTTTTAGATTATTCCAATGTAAGCCCAACCCAGCCACTGGGGATGCATAAGCCAGTGCATTTCTTTGTGCCAGTCCCAAGCCCAGATAAACAGGGAGGGTTGTGTCAGGAAGGGCATCTGGCGTAAAACGTTTGCCAAATGATATATGCAGACAACAGTACAGATTTACATATTGGATCGGTCGAGGCCCGGGTTAACAACAACTGCCACAAGTACTGTTAGCCTACAGGGTGCTGGTGGAAATTGGGCTACTGTTGGCCAAAGGAGAAAAACAGGGGGAAGGCATGCCCAGAGGCAGGAGGAGATTCATAGATTCATACTAGGCTATCTGCCCTTGTGAGCCATTTTAAGCCTAGCCAATTATCCCCTGTTAGATTCAAACCCTGTACCTTGTGTTTGTAAGGTAAACACCTTAACCATTAGGCCACCCTCCCAACCCTTAACTGAGGAGGGTTAGGAGTATGGAAGTGAGGGTAGGAGCTTTGAATGTTGGCAGCATGACTGATATAGGGAGAGAGAGCTAGCCGATATGATGGACAGAAGGAAGGTTGACATATTGTGAGTGCAAGAGACCAGATGGAAGAGGAGTAAGGCTAGGTGTATTGGAGGTGGGTTCAAATTGTTCTATCATGGTGTGAATGGGAGGAGAAATGACGTAGGGGTTATCCTGAAGGAACAGTATGCCAAGAGTGTTTTGAGTGTTGGCTAGAGTGATGTTTATGAAGCTAGAAATTGATGGTCTAATGATTAATGTTGTTAGTGCATATGCTCTGCAATTTGGGTGTGTGATGGATGAGAAAGAAAAATTTTGGAGTGAGTTGGATGAAGTGGTGATGACTGTACCCAAGGGTGAGAGAGTGGTGATTGGAGCAGATTTCAGTGGGCATATCAGTGAAGGGAACAGAGGGGATGAGGAAGTGATGGGTAGGTATGGTGTTAAAGGAATGCAGAAGGTCAGATGGTACTGCATTTTGCGAAAAAGATGGTCATGGCTGTGGTGAATACATATTTTAGCAAGAGGGAGGAGCATAGGATGACATATAATAGTGGAGGAAGATGCACTCAGGTGGATTATATCCTATGCAGGAGGGCCAGTTTGAAGGAGATTGGGGACTGTAAAGTGGTGACAGGGGAAAGTGTAGTTAGGCAGCATAGAATGGTGGTTTGTAGGATGACATTGGTGATCAAGAAGAGGAGGAAGAGTGTGAGGGCAGCACCAATGATCAAATGGTGGAAACTGAAAAAGGGTGATTGTGAGGTGGAATTCAGGGAACAGTTAAGACAGGCACTGTGTGGCAGTGAAGAGTTACTAAATAGCTGGGTAACTACAGCAGAGTTAGTAAGGGAGATGGCTAGAAAGGTGCTTGGTGTGACATCTGGACAGCGGCAGGAGGACAAAGAGACCTGGTGGTGGAATGAGGAAGTACAGGAGAGTATACAGAGAAAGAGTTTGGCAAAGAAGTGGGATTGTCAGAGAGATGAAGAAAGTAGACAGGAGTATAAGGAGATGAGGTGCATGGCAAAAGGAGAGGTGGTGAAGGCTAAGGATAAGGTGTATGAAGAGTTGTATGAAAGGTTGGACACTAAGGAGGGAAAAAAGGACCTGTACCAATTGGCTAGACAGAGGGACCGAGCTAGGAAAGATGTGCAGCAGGTAAGGGTGATGAAGGATAATGAGGGAAACATACTCATAAGCGAGGAGAGTGTGTTGAGCAGATGGAAAGAGTACTTTGAGGGGCTGATGAATGAAGAGAATGAGAGGGAGAGAAGGTTGGATAATGTGGGGATAGTGAATCAGGAAGTGCAATGGATTAGCAAGCAGGAAGTAAGGACAGCTATGAAGAGGATGAAGAATGGAAAGGCTATTGGTCCAGATGACATACCTGTGGAAGCATGGAGGTGTTTAGGGGAAATGGCAGTGGAGTTTTTAACCAGATTGTTTAATGAAATTTTGGAAAGTGAGAGGATGCCTGAAGAGTGGAGAAAAAGTGTTTTGGTACCGATTTTTAAGAATAAGGGTGATGTGCAGAGCTGTAGTAACTACAGACGGATAACATTGATCAGTCACAGCATGAAGTTATGGGAAAGAGTAGTTGAAGCTAGGTTAAGAAGGGAGGTCATGATTAGTGATCAGCAGTATGGTTTCATGCCAGGAAAGAGCACTACAGATGCAATGTTTCCTCTGAGAGTGTTGCTGGAGAAGTACAGAGAAGGTCCGAAGGAGTTGCATTGTGTCTTTGTGGATTTAGTGAAAGCATATGACAGGGTGCCTAGAGAGGAGTTGTGGTATTGTATGAGGAAGTCAGGAGTGGCAGAGAAGTATGTAAGAGTGGTACAGGATATGTACGAGGGTAGTCTGACAGTGGTGAGGTCTGCAGAAGGAGTGACGGATGCATTTAAAGTGGAGGTGGGATTACATCAAGGATCAGCTCTGAGCCCTTTTTTATTTGCAATGGTGATGGACAGGTTCACAGATGAGATCAGACAAGAGTCCCCGTGGATTATGATGTTCACAGATGACATTGTGATATGTAGTGAGAGTGGGGAACAGGTGGAGGAGACCCTGGAGAGATGGAGATATGCTCTAGATGAGAGGAATGAAGGTCAGCAGGACTAAGACAGAATATATGTGTGTGAATGAGAGGGAGGATAGAGGAATGGTGATGATGCAGGGACTAGAGTTGGCAAAGGTGGATGAGTTTATATACTTGGGATAAACCGTTCAGAGTAATGGTGAGTGTGGAAGAGAGGTGAAGAAGAGAGTACAGGCAGGATGGGGTGGGTGGAGGAGTGTCAGGAGTGATTTGTGACAGACGAGTACCAGTAAGACTGAAAGGAAAGCTCTACAAGAGGGTAGTGAGACCAGCTATATTATATGGGTTGGAGACAGTGGCTTTGACAAAAAGCCAGGAGTCAGAGCTGGACATGGCAGAGTTAAAGATGTTAAGGTTTACACTGGGTGTGACAAGAGTGGACAGGATTAGGAATAAGTATATTAGAGGGTCAGGCCAGGTTGGACAGCTTGAAGACAAAGCCAGAGAGACAAGATTACGTTGGTTTGGACATGTGCTGAGGAGGGATGCTGGATATATTGGGAAAAGGATGCTAAGGATGAAGCTGCCAGGTAAGAGAAAAAGAGGAAGGCCTAAGATAAGGTTTATGGATGTGGTGAGAGAGGACATGCAGGTGGTTGGTGTGACAGATAAAGATGCAGAGGACAGGAAGAAATGGAAACAGATGATCCGCTGTGGCGACCCCTAACGGGAACAGCCGAAAGAAAAAGAAGAAGATTCTAATGTAAGCCCATGCATTCGACTAAAAATGATAATCTTATATTTTTCATTTTCTTATAATTATAGGTGCTCACAGAGAATACTGCCCAAAAAAATGGAACTGCAGTGGTAGTGCTAATGACACCCCCAAAATATTATTACACTCAATCAGACCTCTTGTTCTGGGAAAAATATTAGAGTACAACAAATAAAAAAAATATAAACACTGTTTTATTACTAATATTATAAGTTTATTTCTTTTAAATACATATTTTACACACACACACACACACACACACACACACACACACACACACACACACACACACAAACACCATTAATTCTGCTCTTATGGCCTTAAACACATTGAGGCACTTTGTTAAGAGGGAAGCACATCAACAGCTGTTTTAGATAAATGTCTGTCACTGACTGCTTGCTGAGCCTGATAACCAGGAAGGTGCACTAGATATGTTCACAACAAAGTACACTAAAAGAAACATTAACCTCCGTGCAGGTGTGTACCCTGCCCTGTCATAAAACTGTAAAAATCAGTCCTGTCTTCCTGCTGGGACTAGCACGCTATTCATCTTATAGACGTTCTGTCTCCAACTTCATTCAAGAGTGTGAAATCATTTTAGGACTTAAAAAGCCATTTAGTTTGGGCTGCTATTTTGGGTGGGAATAGAATCCACAGCCTTCTGAGCTTCCAGCATTAAATAAGGGTCGTTACCTATTATGCTCTTAACACTGTGTATAAAATCTCTTTCTCTTATCTCTTGTATACTCTGCATCCTTTCTGTAAAAGTTTGTGCCATCTGAAGTGGGTCTTGTCTGAAAGAGGCCCAAATGAATATTTAAGTACCTCAGTATTGTTTTGACAGATGTAGCCTGAAGCTAGCATAATTCACTGCAGTGAACTAAACCACTGCAGTATATCTAGTTAATTATTAATTTGTTAATCTCAAGAAATTAGCTTAAAATACTATAAAACTTTATATATATGAAATTTACTACTCACTGTCATGAGGCTGAAACTGAAAACTGAGTAGCTGGCTGGTCGCACTGCATAATGTCCCTCAACAAGTTACCTTACATTTTGCTACTATAGGTGCAGAAGCCAAGAATGCAAAATGTGTAAACATTTATTCTTACAGGATAGAGGGCAAAAAAAGAAAGTACATTTGCTAGCATACTTTCACCAAAGTGGTAATTTTGTCTGTGCTCAGTCAAAACCACAAAAACTGGGACTTTAAAGACGCTGGCTGTCAGTGATTATGTCATCTTAAAAGATTTTCATTGCTTAAATAAATCATCTAGAAAAAGTATCGGATTACACATCCTAAATGCATTCTCACCTAATACAATTACCTTGGGCTTTTGATCGTGGCTAAAGTTTGACCATGGCATCAATAGCTTGTGACTGCTGATTATGAGATACTGTATGACTTAATGAGTCCTACTTTTCAGGTAGCAAGGGCAGCATTCTGTCAGATCATGTGACAATAATAATGCAATGACTCCTGTATTCTAGATTGTAAACCAAGTAGAAAAAAACAAGACTTTTGCATTTTGTTAGATTTTTATTTCAGTTCTTAACATCTCTGTACATGCACTTACTAATTTTGGCATTCGTACATGGGAAGGAAGGAAGTAATAAAAATTTAAACCAGAAGAAGCAGTGACACAAATGAGCTGGGTGAATCCAGATATGGGATTGTAAACCTGCATGTCTCTACCTGTATGATTCAGTACCACACACCAAGTAGTTCAAGGATTACACAACCCAAACTAAATAATGAAAGTGAAAGAGAAATAGTGATGTAAGACAGACTGACAGATAGTTTGTCTCGCTTCAATATACACTGAGGTTAAGGGGCTGTGGCCATGGTACCCTGACATAGTCATGGTATATGGTACACACTGGGAGGTATCCCTACAGCATGCGACCTACACATCTATGTAGTGTGATTAATTCAGGCATGACATGATAAGTATCACTACAGCATGCGGCCTGCACATATATGTAGTGTGATTAATTCAGGCATGACAAGATAAGTATCACTACAGCATGCGGCCTACACATATATGTAGTGTGATTAATTCAGGCATGACATGATAAGTATCACTACAGCATGCGGCCTACACATATATGTAGTGTGATTAATTCAGGCATGACAAGATAAGTATCACTACAGCATGTGGCCTGCACATATATGTAGTGTGATTAAATCAGGCATGACAGGATAAGTATCACTACAGCATGCGGTCTGCACATATATTTAGTGTGATTAATTCAGGCATGACATGATAAGTATCACTACACTATGCAGTCTGCACATATATGTAGTGTGATTAATTCAGGCATGACATGATAAGTATCAATACAGCATGCGGCCTACACATATATATAGTGTGATTAATTCAGACATGACAAGATAAGTATCACTACAGCATGTGGCCTACACATATACGTAGTGTGATTAATTCAGGCATGAAATGATAAGTATCACTACAGCATGCGGCCTGCACATATATGTAGTGTGATTAATTCAGGCATGACAAGATAAGTATCACTACAGCATGCGGCCTGCACGTATATGTAGTGTGATTAATTCAGGCATGACAAGATAAGTATCACAACAGCAGGCGGCCTGCACATTTATGTAGTGTGATTAATTCAGGCATGACAAGATAAGTGTCACTACAGCATGCGGCCTGCACATTTATGTAGTGTGATTAATTCAGGCATGACAAGATAAGTATCACTACATCATGCGGCCTACACATATATGTAGTGTGATTAATTTAGGCATGACAAGATAAGTATCACTACAGCATGCGGCCTGCACATCTATGTAGTGTGATTAATTCAGGCATGACAAAATAAGTATCACTACAGCTTGCGGCTTACACATCTATGCAGTGTGATTAATTCAGGCATGACATGATAAGTATCACTACAGCATGCGGCCTGCACATCTATGTAGTGTGATTAATTCAGGCATGACAAGATAAGTATCACTACAGCATGCGGCCTACACATATATATAGAGTGATTAATTCAGGCATGACAAAATAAGTATCACTACAGCATGCGGCCTGCACATATATGTAGTGTGATTAATTCAGGCATGACACGATAAGTATCACTACAGCATGCAGCCTGCACATCTATGTAGTGTGATTAATTCAGGCATGACACCATAAGTATCACTACAGCATACGGCCTACACATATATGTAGTGTGATTAATTCAGGCATGACAAGATAAGTATCACTACAGCATGCAGCCTGCACATCTATGTAGTGTGACTAATTCAGGCATGACAACATAAGTATCACTACAGCATGCGGCCTACACATATATGTAGTGTGATTAATTCAGGCATGACAAGATAAGTATCACTACAGCATGCAGCCTGCACATATATGTAGTGTGATTAATTCAGGCATGACAAGATAAGTATCACTACGGCATGCAGCCTACACATATATGTAGTGTGATTAATTCAGGCATGAAACGATAAGTTTCACAACGGCATGCAGCCTGCACATATATGTAGTGTGATTAATTCAGGCATGACACGATAAGTTTCACTACGGCATGCGGCATGCACATATATGTAGTGTGATTAATTCAGGCATAACACGATAAGTATCACTACAGCATGCGGCCTACACATATATGTAGTGTGATTAATTCAGGCATGACACGATAAGTATCACTACAGCATGCGGCCTGCTCATACATGTAGTGTGATTAATTCAGGCATGACATGATAAGTATCTCTACAGCATGCGGCCTACACATATATATAAATTGATTAATTCAGGCATGACATGATAAGTATCACTACAGCATGCGGCCTACACATATATGTAGTGTGATTAATTCAGGCATGACAAGATAAGTATCACTACAGCATGCAGCCTACACATATATGTGGTGTGATTAATTCAGGCATGACAAGATAAGTATCACTACAGCATGCGGCCTGCACATATATTTAGTGTGATTAATTCAGGCATGACATGATAAGTATCACTACAGCATGTAGCCTACACATATATGTAGTGTGATTAATTCAGGCATGACAAGATAAGTATCACTTCAGCATGCTGCCTACACATATACGTAGTGTGATTAATTCAGGCATGACATGATAAGTATCACTACACTATGCAGTCTGCACATATATGTAGTGTGATTAATTCAGGCATGACATGATAAGTATCAATACAGCATGCGGCCTACACATATATATAGTGTGATTAATTCAGACATGACAAGATAAGTATCACTACAGCATGCGGCCTACACATATATGTAGTGTGATTAATTCAGGCATGACAAAATAAGTATCACTACAGCTTGCGGCCTACACATCTATGCAGTGTGATTAATTCAGGCATGACAAGATAAGTATCACTACAGCATGCGGCCTACACATATATGTAGTGTGATTAATTCAGGCATGACAAGATAAGTATCACTACAGCATGCGGCCTGCACATATATGTAGTGTGATTAATTCAGGCATGACAAGATAAGTATCACTACAGCATGAGGCCTGCACATCTATGTAGTGTGATTAATTCAGGCATGACAAAATAAGTATCACTACAGCTTGCGGCTTACACATCTATGCAGTGTGATTAATTCAGGCATGACATGATAAGTATCACTACAGCATGCGGCCTGCACATCTATGTAGTGTGATTAATTCAGGAATGACAAGATAAGTATCACTACAGCATGCGGCCTACACATATATATAGTGTGATTAATTCAGGCGTGACATGATAAGTATCACTACAGCATGCGGCCTGCACATATATGTAGTGTGATTAATTCAGGCATGACTAGATAAGTATCACTACAGCATGCGGCCTGCACATCTATGTAGTGTTATTAATTCAGGCATGACAAAATAAGTATCACTACAGCTTGCGGCTTACACATCTATGCAGTGTGATTAATTCAGGCATGACACGATAAGTATCACTACAGCATGCAGCCTGCACATCTATGTAGTGTGATTAATTCAGGCATGACACCATAAGTATCACTACAGCATACGGCCTACACATATATGTAGTGTGATTAATTCAGGCATGACAAGATAAGTATCACTACAGCATGCGGCCTGCACATATATGTAGTGTGATTAATTCAGGCATGGCATGATAAGTTTCACTACGGCATGTGGCCTGCACATATATGTAGTGTGATTAATTCAGGCATGATACGATAAGTTTCACTACGGCATGCGGCATGCACATATATGTAGTGTGATTAATTCAGGCATGACACGATAAGTATCACTACAGCATGCGGCCTACACATATATGTAGTGTGATTAATTCAGGCATGACACGATAAGTATTACTACAGCATGCGGCCTGCACATATATGTAGTGTGATTAATTCAGGCATGACATGATAAGTATCTCTACAGCATGCGGCCTACACATATATGTAGTGTGATTAATTCAGGCATGACATGATAAGTATCACTACACCATGCGGCCTACACATATATATAGTGTGATTAATTCAGACATGACAAGATAAGTATCACTACAGCATGCGGCCTGCACATATATGTAGTGTGATTAATTCAGGCATGACAAGATAAGTATGACTACAGCATGCGGCCAGCACATATATGTAGTGTGATTAATTCAGGCATGACATGATAAGTATCACTACAGCATGCGGCCGACACATATATGCAGTGTGACTAATTCAGGCATGACAAGATAAGTATCACTACAGCATGCGAATTATGACAAGATAAGTATCACTACAGCATGCGGCCTGCACATATATGTAGTGTGATTAATTCAGGCATGACAAGATAAGTATGACTACAGCATGCAGCCTGCACATATATGTAGTGTGATTAATTCAGGCATGACATCATAAGTATCACTACAGCATGCGGCCGACACATATATGCAGTGTGACTAATTCAGGCATGACACGATTAGTATCGCTACAGCATGTGGACTGCACATATACGTAGTGTGATTAATTCAGGCATGACATGATAAGTATTACTACAGCATGCGGCCTACACATATATGTAGTGTGATTAATTCAGGCATGACAAGATAAGTATCACTACAGCATGCGGCCTGCACACATATGTAGTGTGATTAATTCAGGCATGGCATGATAAGTATCTCTACAGCATGCGGCCTACACATATAAGTAGTGTGATTAATTCAGGCATGACATGATAAGTATCGCTACACCATGCGGCCTACACATATATGTAGTGTGATTAATTCAGGCATAACAAGATAAGTATCACTACAGCATGCGTCCTACACATATATGTAGTGTGATCAATTTAGTCATGACAAGATAAGTATCTCTACAGCATGTGGCCTGCACATACATGTAGTGTGGTTACTTTAGGCATGACAAGATAAGTATCACTACAGCATGCGGCTTACAGATATATTTAGTGTGATTAATTCAGGCATGACAAGATAAGTATCATTACAGCATGCGGCCTACACATATATGTAGTGTGATTAATTCAGGCATGACAAGATAAGTATCACTACAGCATGCGTCCTACACACATATGTAGTGTGATTATTTATTTATTTTATTTATTTTACATTTGTTTACCGGGCTAATCCAACTGGATATAAATCCATTTTCAGCAGAGGCCCGGGGAGAAAAGCTCCACAATGATCAAACAGACATTGAGTTTCATAATAAAATACAATTTTGTAGGAGGACAAAAACATGTAAGGCAAAAGTATACATACAATTAAATTGGCTAATTAGAAGGAATGCAAATAATAGAAAAGATAGTAAATTATGAGAGGTATAAAAGGTAGGATCTGGATATATAGGAAAAAGGAATAGGTTAGTGGGCCAACCAAGAAGGAAGGCAGTGATCAAAGATTTAGTCTGGTTTAGCACAAGGACATAACCAATGAGAGCTAAGGAATAGTTTAAGGTTAGTTTTGAATTGGTTGAGAGAGGTAGCTAGTCTTAGGTTATTTGGTAGGGAATTCCATTGTTTTCCTATGAAATTGGCATAGAGAGCATCGCCCCCTGAGTTATTAGATTTAGTTGTTTGTACCATGAGACTATGAGAGGAACGAAGACTAGTTAGATTGGAATAGGGGGTTAAAAGTTTTGACAATGAGGGGGGTTTTTCTGGTTCTTTGATCATTTTAAATGCTTCATTAAGTTGGTTAAACTTAAGAAGATTGGGGAGTTCTAACCAGCCTAGTTTTCTTAGGTTAAGGCAATGGTGAGTACGATACGGTTCACCAGTTACGAATCTGGCAATGTGGTTGTAAGCTACAGAGAGTTTGTTGAGCTCAGTTTTTTTGAGAAAGGAAAGTACTGGAGAGGCATAAAGTAGGGTGGAGAGAAGGTGAGTACGTGCGATAGTTAGTTTAGTATGGGGCGTAAGAAAGTTCTTAATTCTATACAAGGAACCAAGTTTCTTGTTAACTGTCTTTATAGTTTGGCTGATGTGGGTATCAAATTTGAGCTTATGGTCAATTGTGACACCTAGTAATTTGGTGTTGGTGACAGGCTCAATGATGGTCCCATTAGTGGACTGAACATGGAAGGTCATATTGTTAGGGAGTGGAGGGTATAGCCCTGAAGAAGAGGCTAAGGTGGGGAGAATTAGTAGTAGGTTAGTTTTTTTCGGGTTTAGGATAAGTTTCCGTTCAGTAAACCATTTTTCAACTTCAGTAAAGCAGTGTTGGGTGGTTTTCTGGAGGTTACTGAGAGAGAGGTCAGAGCAAATCAACGTGGAGTCATCTGCATATTGAATACAGGTGGCTTTAGGCATGACTGAATGGAGGTCGTTTATGAATACAGAGAAAAGAAGGGGGCCAAGTATGGAACCTTGGGGAACTCCTATTGTGTTAGGTAGTAAGTGAGATAGTTTACTTTGCCACTGGACAGCCTGTTGTCTACCAGAGAGGTAAGCATTAAACCAGTTTAGGGCTGGTTTATCAAGGTGAAGGTTTTCAAGGGTTTGTAGTAAGAGGTGATGATTGACCATGTCAAAGGCTTTTGACAGATCAAGAAATAGAGCAGAAGTAATTAGTTTGTTGTTACGGTTGCTGTTGATTGTGTCAACAAAGGATAGGAGAGCAGTGGTAGTACTATGATGGGGGCAGAAACCATGTTGGGTTTTGGACAAAAGATTATTTAGTGTGAGATAATGTAGAAGTTGTTTGTGAGCACATCTTTCCATTAATTTTGCAATAGGTGACAGTATTGCTATCAGTCGATAGTTAGAGGTTTCTGTGGAGGAACCCCCCTTGTGAAGAGGGATGACATAGGAAATTTTCCAAAGAGAGGGGATTATGCCTTCCGTAATAGTCCTGTTAATTAAGATAGAAATGGGGTAAGCTATAACATCTGATGCTATTTGTAGGTATTCAGCTGGGAGACGTTCACCCCATAGAGTGGATGGTTTGAGTTTTTTCAATAGGGTTCTGATATAGGAGGTGGGTATTGGTTGGAGGTTAAAGGAAGGTGGGTCTTTGGCAGTAGTAGTAGTAATGGAGGGGGAAGAAGTAGGTAGCTGACTGGCTAGTGACTGGACGGTCTCAGTGAAAAAAGTGTTGAAAGTGTTGGCTATTTCTACAGGATCTTTACCAATAAGTTTCTCTGGGGTTGGGGTAGAGGACTTCCCAGAATAAAGGAGTTTATTGAAACCTGCCCAAAACTTCTTTGGGTTATTCTGGTGTCTGTCCTGGAGGTGACAAAAGTAGTTCTTTTTATCCCGAGTTATGTCTGACTTAGTTGAATTTCTGAGCTCCTGAAATTTAATGCGGTCTAGGGGTGCTTTTGTGGTTCTCCACTTGTCCCAAGCTTGGTTTCTAAGCTTAATTTTTAATTTAGTTTCCTTGGTAAGCCAAGGTGCAATCCGGACCTTTGATCTGATGAGTCGGTTGGGAGCATGAGACTCAAGTATGTTTAGAAATGTGTCATTAAAGAATGACACACTCTCCTCGAGGGGAAGTGTTTTTAACATGGACCATTTGCAGGATTTAAGTTCAGCCAAGAATAGTCTTGGAAGAAATTTTTTCTTATTTCTAACATGTCTATATATGGGAGGATTAGTACAGGTGATTTTATGTTTCATGATGAAAGTGACAAGGTGGTCACTGAGGTCGTTTGGGAGGGTCCCACTGGTATAGTTTGGTGTATCTTTATTGGTAAGAATCCAGTCTATGGTGCTGTCTTTTTGATTAGAGTTTCCAAGTCTTGTTGGAGAAGTGATGGTTTGGGAGAAGCCATGTAAGTTAATGGGCTGAGGATTCATCTGGTCAGAGAACTTGGCCCAATCTATGTTAAAGTCACCCAGTATAATTGTTTCTTGTGGGTAGTTCATAGTTAGCCAAGATAAGGTTATTTCCAGGGTATCTTGGTTATTACCAGGTGGGATGTAAACTACAATGAGGCTGATGCTTTTATGGTTGTTTATGCATATTTTCAGGGAAATTAGTTCACTATTGGAGATCTTAGGGGGTTGTAAGGAATTCAGTATGATATTCAATGGGCTTCTAAACATAACAGCTATTCCCCCTCCCTTTTTATTCATTCGGTCTACCCTAAGCATATTATATCCAGGTGGGAGAATCTCTTCATCCTTAGTGGAAGGTTTGAGCCAGGTTTCAGTTAGACACATAATGTCTGGGAGATGAGTGGCTAGTAACGCATGTAGATTGTGAACTTTGTTATTAATGCTTCTAACATTTAGATGGAAGATGAGAAGAGAGCTAGAGGTTCTTAGAGATGGGTTAGGGGTAATATAGTCTGGGTTTGTGGTTGGGCCTGGGTTAGGGTGAATATCACCGTCCTTGGCAATGCATTTTTTCAGATGATCAATCAATTTTAGTAGTTTGCATATTATCTTTAGGCTATATTTTGTAGTTGTAACTTTTGGGTGACGTAGCGTTAGATATACACCTTTATAACAGAATGTAGTAGTGGTAAAGTTAGAAGGAGAAATCAGATTAGTGGGAGGATTTGAGTAATAGGAGGTGAGACCATTGGGAACATGAATACCCTGGAGAGTTAGGGTTTCATATCTGGTTGAGAAGTAGAGGATAAGTAAAAGTAGAGGTATAGTTGGGATAGCAGAGTTTTTTAGATTGCCCATTGTTCTGAAAAATGAAATAGCTTAAGGAGTGGGAGGGATAAGGTAGACCTGCTGAGATATTGGTGGATGGATGGGATGGTGGGAGGAGAGGTGTAAATTGGAGGGAGCCTATGATTGGTTCAGGATTGAGTGGGATGGGTTTCTAACTAGAATAAATGTAGAGATAGCAGGGACGGGTGGGATTAGGGGGCAGGGTGGGGAGCGGAGCAAGCCCGAGCGAAGCGAGGGCGAAGCGGAGCGGGGATTCACCAGTCAGGAGTTTGCAGGGTCTTAAGACCTGCTGCGTGTGAGTATGGAGGCTACTTTTTTAAGGTTGAAGTGTTTCAGTCATGACAAGATAAGTATCTCTACAGCATGCGGCCTACACATATATATAATGTGATTAATTCAGGCATGACAAGATAAGTATTACTACAGCATGCGGCCTACACATATATGTAGTGTGATTAATTCAGGCATGACAAGATAAGTATCACTACAGCATGCGGCCTACACATATATGTAGTGTGATTAATTCAGGCATGACAAGATAAGTATCACTACAGCATGCGGCCTGCACATATATGTAGTGTGATTAATTCAGGCATGACAAGATAAGTATCACTACAGCATGCGGCCTACACATATAAGTAGTGTCATTAATTCAGGCATGAGAAAATAAGTATCACTACAGCTTGCGGCCTACACATCTATGCAGTGTGATTAATTCAGGCATGACAAGATAAGTATCACTAGAGCATGCGGCCTGCACATATACGTAGTGTGATTAATTCAGGCATGACATGATAAGTATCACTACAGCATGCGGCCTACACATATATGTAGTGTGATTAATTCAGGCATGACACAATTAGTATCACTACAGCATGCGGCCTGCACATATACGTAGTGTGATTAATTCAGGCATGACATGATAAGTATTACTACAGCATGCGGCCTGCACATATATGTAGTGTGATTAATTCAGGCATGACACGATAAGTATCACTACAGCATGTGGCCTGCACATATATGTAGTGTGATTAATTCAGGCATGACACGATAAGTATCACTACATCATGCGGCCTACACATATATGTAGTGTGATTAATTCAGGCATGACATGATAAGTATCACTACAGCATGCGGCCTACACATATATGTAGTGTGATTAATTCAGGCATGACAAGATAAGTATCACTACAGCATGCGGCCTACATATATACGAAGTGTGATTAATTCAGGCATGACAAGATAAGTATCACTACAGCATGCGGCCTACACATATATGTAGTGTGATTAATTCAGGCATGACATGATAAGTATCACTACAGCATGCGGCCTACACATATATGTAGTGTGATTAATTCAGGCATGACATGATAAGTATCACTACAGCATGCGGCCTGCACATATATGTAGTGTGATTAATTCAGGCATGACAAGATAAGTATCACTACAGCATGCGGCCTGCACATATATGTAGTGTGATTAATTCAGGCATGACATGATAAGTATCACTACAGCATGCGGCCTGCACATATATGTAGTGTGATTAATTCAGGCATGACATGATAAGTATCACTACAGCATGCGGCCTACACATATATGTAGTGTGATTAATTCAGGCATGACATGATAAGTATCACTACAGCATGCGGCCTGCACATATATGTAGTGTGATTAATTCAGGCATGACAAGATAAGTATCACTACAGCATGCGGCCTACACATATATTTAGTGTGATTAATTCAGGCATGACATGATAAGTATCACTACAGCATGCGGCCTGCACATATATGTAGTGTGATTAATTCAGGCATGACATGATAAGTATCACTACAGCATGCGGCCTGCACATATATGTAGTGTGATTAATTCAGGCATGACAAGATAAGTATCACTACAGCATGCGGCCTACACATATATGTAGTGTGATTAATTCAGGCATGACAAGATAAGTATCACTACAGCATCCGGCCTACACATATATGTAGTGTGATTAATTCAGGCATGACATGATAAGTATCACTACAGCATGCGGCCTGCACATATATGTAGTGTGATTAATTCAGGCATGACAAGATAAGTATCACTACAGCATGCGGCCTACACATATATGTAGTGTGATTAATTCAGGCATGACAAGATAAGTATCACTACAGCATGCGGCCTGCACATATACGTAGTGTGATTAATTCAGGCATGACAAGATAAGTATCACTACAGCATGCGGCCTGCACATATATGTAGTGTGATTAATTCAGGCATGACATGATAAGTATCACTACAGCATGCGGCCTACACATATACGTAGTGCGATTAATTCAGGCATGACAACATTAGTATCACTACAGCATGCGGCCTGCACATATATGTAGTGTGATTAATTCAGGCATGACAAGATAAGTATCACTACAGCATGCGGCCTACACATATATGTAGTGTGATTAATTCAGGCATGACATGATAAGTTTCACTACAGCATGCGGCCTACACATATAAGTAGTGTCATTAATTCAGGCATGACAAAATAAGTATCACTACAGCTTGCAGCCTACACATATATGTAGTGTGATTAATTCAGGCATGACAAGATAAGTATCACTACAGCATGCGGCCTGCACATATACGTAGTGTGATTAATTCAGGCATGACAAGATAAGTATCACTACAGCATGCGGCCTGCACATATATGTAGTTTGATTAATTCAGGCATGACATGATAAGTATCACTACAGCATGCGGCCGACATATATGTAGTGTGATTAATTCAGGCATGACAAGATAAGTATCACTACAGCATGCGGCCTGCACATATATGTAGTGTGATTAATTCAGGCATGACATGATAAGTATCACTACAGCATGCGGCCTGCACATATATGTAGTGTGATTAATTCAGGCATGACAAGATAAGTATCACTACAGCATCCGGCCTACACATATATGTAGTGTGATTAATTCAGGCATGACATGATAAGTATCTCTACAGCATGCGGCCTACACATATATGTAGTGTGATTAATTCAGGCATGACAAGATAAGTATCACTACAGCATGCGGCCTACACATATATGTAGTGTGATTAATTCAGGCATGACAAGATAAGTATCACTACAGCATGCGGCCTGCACATATATGTAGTGTGATTAATTCAGGCATGACAAGATAAGTATCACTACAGCATGCGGCCTACACATATATGTAGTGTGATTAATTCAGGCATGACAAGATAAGTATCACTACAGCATGCGGCCTACACATATATGTAGTGTGATTAATTCAGGCATGACAAGATAAGTATCACTACAGCATGCGGCCTGCACATATATGTAGTGTGATTAATTCAGGCATGACAAGATAAGTATCACTACAGCATGCGGCCTGCACATATATGTAGTGTGATTAATTCAGGCATGACATGATAAGTATCACTACAGCATGCGGCCTACACATATATGTAGTGTGATTAATTCAGGCATGACATGATAAGTATCACTACAGCATGCGGCCTACACATATATGTAGTGTGATTAATTCAGGCATGACAAGATAAGTATCACTACAGCATGCGGCCTACACATATATGTAGTGTGATTAATTCAGGCATGACAAGATAAGTATCACTACAGCATGCGGCCTGCACATATATGTAGTGTGATTAATTCAGGCATGACATGATAAGTATCACTACAGCATGCGGCCTACACATATATGTAGTGTGATTAATTCAGGCATGACAAGATAAGTATCACTACAGCATGCGGCCTACACATATACGTAGTGTGATTAATTCAGGCATGACATGATAAGTATCACTACAGCATGCGGCCTACACATATATGTAGTGTCATTAATTCAGGCATGACATGATAAGTATCACTACAGCATGCGGCCTACACATATATAGTGTGATTAATTCAGACATGACAAGATAAGTATCAATACAGCATGCAGCCTACACATATATGTAGTGTGATTAATTCAGGCATGACAAGATAAGTATCACTACAGCATGCGGCCTGCACATATACGTAGTGTGATTAATTCAGGCATGACATGATAAGTATCACTACAGCATGCGGCCTGCACATATATGTAGTGTGATTAATTCAGGCATGACACGATAAGTATCACTACAGCATGCGGCCTACACATATATGTAGTGTGATTAATTCAGGCATGACATGATAAGTATCACTAAAGCATGCGGCCTGCACATATATGCAGTGTGATTAATTCAGGCATGACAAGATAAGTATCACTACAGCATACAGCCTACACATATATGTGGTGTGATTAATTCAGGCATGACAAGATAAGTATCACTACAGCATGCGGCCTGCACATATATGTAGTGTGATTAATTCAGGCATGACAAGATAAGTATCACTACAGCTTGCGGCCTACACATCTATGCAGTGTGATTAATTCAAACATGACAAGATAAGTATCACTACAGGATGCGGCCTGCACATATACGTAGTGTGATTAATTCAGACATGACAAGATAAGTATCACTACGGCATGCGGCCTACACATATATGTAATGTGATTAATTCAGGCATGACAAGATAAGTATCACTACAGCATGCGGCCTGCACATATATGTAGTGTGATTAATTCAGGCATGACATGATAAGTATCACTACAGCATGCGGCCTACACATATATGTAGTGTGATTAATTCAGGCATGACATGATAAGTATCACTACAGCATGCGGCCTGCACATATATGTAGTGTGATTAATTCAGGCATGACAAGATAAGTATCACTACAGCATGCGGCCTGCACATATATGTAGTGTGATTAATTCAGGCATGACATGATAAGTATCACTACAGCATGCGGCCTACACATATATGTAGTGTGATTAATTCAGGCATGACAAGATAAGTATCACTACAGCATGCGGCCTGCACATATATGTAGTGTGATTAATTCAGGCATGACAAGATAAGTATCACTACAGCATGCGGCCTGCACATATATGTAGTGTGATTAATTCAGGCATGACAAGATAAGTATCACTACAGCATGCGGCCTACACATATATTTAGTGTGATTAATTCAGGCATGACATGATAAGTATCACTACAGCATGCGGCCTGCACATATATGTAGTGTGATTAATTCAGGCATGACAAGATAAGTATCACTACAGCATGCTGCCTACACATATACGTAGTGTGATTAATTCAGGCATGACAAGATAAGTATCACTTCAGCATGCGGCCTGCACATATATGTAGTGTGATTAATTCAGGCATGACATGATAAGTATCACTACAGCATGCGGCCTACATATATGTAGTGTGATTAATTCAGGCATGACAAGATAAGTATCACTACAGCATGCGGCCTGCACATATATGTAGTGTGATTAATTCAGGCATGACATGATAAGTATCACTACAGCATGCGGCCTGCACATATATGTAGTGTGATTAATTCACGCATGACAAGATAAGCATCACTACAGCATGCGGCCTGCGATGTAGTGTGATTAATTCAGGCATGACAAGATAAGTATCACTACAGCATGAGGCCTACACATATACGTAGTGTGATTAATTCAGGCATGACAAGATAAGTATCACTACAGCATGCGGCCTGCACATATATGTAGTGTGATTAATTCAGGCATGACAAGATAAGTATCACTACAGCATGCGGCCTACACATATATGTAGTGTGATTAATTCAGGCATGACAAGATAAGTATCACTACAGCATGCGGCCTGCACATATATGTAGTGTGATTAATTCAGGCATGACATGATAAGTATCACTACAGCATGCGGCCTGCACATATATGTAGTGTGATTAATTCAGGCATGACAAGATAAGTATCACTACAGCATGCGGCCTACACATATACGTAGTGCGATTAATTCAGGTATGACAACATTAGTATAACTACAGCATGCGGCCTGCAGATATATGTAGTGTGATTAATTCAGGCATGACAAGATAAGTATCACTACAGCTTGCGGCCTACACATCTATGTAGTGTGATTAATTCAGGCATGACAAGATAAGTATCACTACAGCATGCGGCCTACACATATATGTAGTGTGATTAATTCAGGCATGACATGATAAGTATCACTACAGCATGCGGCCTACACATATATGTAGTGTGATTAATTCAGGCATGACAAGATAAGTATCACTACAGCATGCGGCCTACACATATATTTAGTGTGATTAATTCAGGCATGACAAGATAAGTATCACTTCAGCATGCTGCCTACACATATACGTAGTGTGATTAATTCAGGCATGACAAGATAAGTATCACTTCAGCATGCGGCCTGCACATATATGTAGTGTGATTAATTCAGGCATGACAAGATAAGTATCACTACAGCATGCGGCCTACACATATATTTAGTGTGATTAATTCAGGCATGACAAGATATATGTAGTGTGATTAATTCAGGCATGACAAGATAAGTATCACTACAGCATGCAGCCTGCACATATATGTAGTGTGATTAATTCAGGCATGACAAGATAAGTATCACTACGGCATGCGGCCTACACATATGCAGTGTAATTAATTCAGGCATGACAAGATAAGTATCACTACAGCATGCGGCCTGCACATATATGTAGTGTGATTAATTCAGGCATAACACGATAAGTATCACTACAGCATGCGGCCTACACATATATGTAGTGTGATTAATTCAGGCATGACAAGATAAGTATCACTACAGCATGCGGCCTGCACATATATGTAGTGTGATTAATTCAGGCATGACATGATAAGTATCACTACAGCGTGCTGCCTACACCTATATGTAGTGTGATTAATTTAGGCATGACATAAGTATCACTACAGCATGCGGCCTACACATATATGTAGTGTGATTAATTCAGGCATGACAAGATAAGTATCACTACAGCATGCGGCCTACACATATATGTAGTGTGATTAATTCAGGCATGACAAGATAAGTATCACTACAGCATGCGGCCTACACATATATGTAGTGTGATTAATTCAGACATGACAAGATAAGTATCACTACAGCATGCGGCCTACACATATAAGTAGTGTCATTAATTCAGGCATGACAAAATAAGTATCACTACAGCTTGCGGCCTACACATCTATGCAGTGTGATTAATTCAAACATGACAAGATAAGTATCACTACAGCATGCGGCCTGCACATATATGTAGTTTGATTAATTCAGGCATGACATGATAAGTATCACTACAGCGTGCTGCCTACACCTATATGTAGTGTGATTAATTTAGGCATGACATGATAAGTATCACTACATCATGCAGCCTACACATATACGTAGTGTGATTAATTCAGGCATGACAAGGTAAGTATCACTACAGCATGCAGTCTACACATATACGTAGTGTGATTAATTCAGGCATGACATGATAAGTATCACTACACCATGCAGTCTGCACATATATGTAGTGTGATTAATTCAGGCATGACATGATAAGTATCACTACAGCATGCGGCCTACACATATATATAGTGTGATTAATTCAGACATGACAAGATAAGTATCACTACAGCATGCGGCCTACACATATATGTAGTGTGATTAATTCAGACATGACAAGATAAGTATCACTACAGCATGCGGCCTACACATATATGTAGTGTGATTAATTCAGGCATGACATGATAAGTATCACTACAGCATGCGGCCTACACATATATGTAGTGTGATTAATTCAGGCATGACAAGATAAGTATCACTACAGCATGCGGCCTACACATATATGTAGTGTGATTAATTCAGGCATGACAAGATAAGTATCACTACAGCATGCGGCCTGCACATATATGTAGTGTGATTAATTCAGGCATGACATGATAAGTATCACTACAGCATGCGGCCGACATATATGTAGTATGATTAATTCAGGCATGACAAGATAAGTATCACTACAGCATGCGGCCTGCACATATATGTAGTGTGATTAATTCAGGCATGACAAGATAAGTATCACTACAGCATGCGGCCTACACATATATGTAGTGTGATTAATTCAGGCATGACATGATAAGTATCACTACAGCATGCGGCCTACACATATATGTAGTGTGATTAATTCAGGCATGACAAGATAAGTATCACTACAGCATGCGGCCTGCACATATATGTAGTGTGATTAATTCAGGCATGACAAGATAAGTATCACTACAGCATGCGGCCTGCACATATATGTAGTGTGATTAATTCAGGCATGACAAAATAAGTATCACTACAGCATGCGGCCTGCACATATATGTAGTGTGATTAATTCAGGCATGACAAGATAAGTATCACTACAGCATGCGGCCTGCACATATATGTAGTGTGATTAATTCAGGCATGACATGATAAGTATCACTACAGCATGCGGCCTACACATATATGTAGTGTGATTAATTCAGGCATGACAAGATAAGTATCACTACAGCATGCGGCCTGCACATATATGTAGTGTGATTAATTCAGGCATGACAAGATAAGTATCACTACAGCATGCGGCCTGCACATATATGTAGTGTGATTAATTCAGGCATGACATGATAAGTATCACTACAGCATGCGGCCTACACATATATGTAGTGTGATTAATTCAGGCATGACAAGATAAGTATCACTACAGCATGCGGCCTGCACATATATGTAGTGTGATTAATTCAGGCATGACATGATAAGTATCACTACAGCATGCAGCCTACACATATATGTAGTGTGATTAATTCAGGCATGACAAGATAAGTATCACTACAGCATGCGGCCTGCACATATATGTAGTGTGATTAATTCAGGCATGACAAGATAAGTATCACTACAGCATGCGGCCTACACATATATGTAGTGTGATTAATTCAGGCATGACAAGATAAGTATCACTACAGCATGCGGCCTACACATATATGTAGTGTGATTAATTCAGGCATGACATGATAAGTATCACTACAGCATGCGGCCTACATATATACGAAGTGTGATTAATTCAGGCATGACAAGGTAAGTATCACTACAGCGTGCGGCCTACACATATATGTAGTGCGATTAATTCAGGCATGACAACATTAGTATCACTACAACATGCGGCCTTCACATATATGTAGTGTGATTAATTCAGGCATGACAAAATAAGTATCACTACAGCTTGCAGCCTACACATCTATGCAGTGTGATTAATTCAAACATGACAAGATAAGTATCACTACAGGATGCGGCCTGCACATATACGTAGTGTGATTAATTCAGACATGACAAGATAAGTATCACTACGGCATGCGGCCTACACATATATGTAATGTGATTAATTCAGGCATGACAAGATAAGTATCACTACAGCATGCGGCCTGCACATATATGTAGTGTGATTAATTCAGACATGACAAGATAAGTATCACTACAGCATGCGGCCTACACATATATGTAGTGTGATTAATTCAGGCATGACAAGATAAGTATCACTACAGCATGCGGCCTGCACATATATGTAGTGTGATTAATTCAGGCATGACATGATAAGTATCACTACAGCGTGCTGCCTACACCTATATGTAGTGTGATTAATTTAGGCATGACATGATAAGTATCACTACATCATGCAGCCTACACATATACGTAGTGTGATTAATTCAGGCATGACAAGATAAGTATCACTACAGCATGCGGCCTACACATATACGTAGTGTGATTAATTCAGGCATGACATGATAAGTATCACTACACCATGCAGTCTGCACATATATGTAGTGTCATTAATTCAGGCATGACATGATAAGTATCACTACAGCATGCGGCCTACACATATATATAGTGTGATTAATTCAGACATGACAAGATAAGTATCACTACAGCATGCGGCCTACACATATATGTAGTGTGATTAATTCAGGCATGACAAGATAAGTATCACTACAGCATGCGGCCTACACATATATGTAGTGTGATTAATTCAGGCATGACATGATAAGTATCACTACAGCATGCGGCCTACACATATATGTAGTGTGATTAATTCAGGCATGACAAGATAAGTATCACTACAGCATGCGGCCTACACATATATGTAGTGTGATTAATTCAGGCATGACAAGATAAGTATCACTACAGCATGCGGCCTGCACATATATGTAGTGTGATTAATTCAGGCATGACATGATAAGTATCACTACAGCATGCGGCCTGCACATATATGTAGTGTGATTAATTCAGGCATGACACGATAAGTATCACTACAGCATGCGGCCTACACATATATAGTGTGATTAATTCAGGCATGACATGATAAGTATCACTACAGCATGCGGCCTGCACATATATGTAGTGTGATTAATTCAGGCATGACAAGATAAGTATCACTACAGCATACAGCCTACACATATATGTGGTGTGATTAATTCAGGCATGACAAGATAAGTATCACTACAGCATGCGGCCTGCACATATATGTAGTGTGATTAATTCAGGCATGACAAGATAAGTATCACTACAGCATGCGGCCTGCACATATATGTAGTGTGATTAATTCAAACATGACAAGATAAGTATCACTACAGGATGCGGCCTGCACAT
This sequence comes from Protopterus annectens, assembly GCF_019279795.1. Taxonomy (NCBI): domain Eukaryota; kingdom Metazoa; phylum Chordata; order Ceratodontiformes; family Protopteridae; genus Protopterus; species Protopterus annectens. The sequence continues at coordinate 1,811,804,883 of NC_056744.1, forward strand.
ATACGTAGTGTGATTAATTCAGACATGACAAGATAAGTATCACTACGGCATGCGGCCTACACATATATGTAGTGTGATTAATTCAGGCATGACATGATAAGTATCACTACAGCATGCGGCCTGCACATCTATGTAGTGTGATTAATTCAGGCATGACAAGATAAGTATCACTACAGCATGCGGCCTGCACATATATGTAGTGTGATTAATTCAGGCATGACATGATAAGTATCACTACAGCATGCGGCCTGCACATATATGTAGTGTGATTAATTCAGGCGTGACATGATAAGTATCACTACAGCATGCAGCCTGCACATATATGTAGTGTGATTAATTCAGGCATGACACGATAAGTATCACTACAGCATGCGGCCTGCACATATATGTAGTGTGATTAATTCAGGCATGACAAGATAAGTATCACTACAGCATGCGGCCTGCACATATACGTAGTGTGATTAATTCAGGCATGACAAGATAAGTATCACTACAGCATGCGGCCTGCACATATATGTAGTGTGATTAATTCAGGCATGACATGATAAGTATCACTACAGCATGCGGCCTACATATATGTAGTGTGATTAATTCAGGCATGACATGATAAGTATCACTACAGCATGCGGCCTGCACATATATGTAGTGTGATTAATTCAGGCATGACATGATAAGTATCACTACAGCATGCAGCCTACACATATATGTAGTGTGATTAATTCAGGCATGACAAGATAAGTATCACTACAGCATGCGGCCTACACATATATGTAGTGTGATTAATTCAGGCATGACATGATAAGTATCACTACAGCATGCGGCCTGCACATATATGTAGTGTGATTAATTCAGGCATGACATGATAAGTATCACTACAGCATGCGGCCTACACATATATGTAGTGTGATTAATTCAGGCATGACATGATAAGTATCACTACAGCATGCAGCCTGCACATATATGTAGTGTGATTAATTCAGGCATGACAAGATAAGTATCACTACAGCATGCGGCCTACACATATATGTAGTGTGATTAATTCAGGCATGACAAGATAAGTATCACTACAGCATGCAGCCTGCACATATATGTAGTGTGATTAATTCAGGCATGACAAGATAAGTATCACTACAGCATGCGGCCTACACATATATGTAGTGTGATTAATTCAGGCATGACAAGATAAGTATCACTACAGCATGCGGCCTGCACATATATGTAGTGTGATTAATTCAGGCATGACATGATAAGTATCACTACAGCATGCGGCCTACACATATATGTAGTGTGATTAATTCAGGCATGACAAGATAAGTATCACTACAGCATGCGGCCTGCACATATATGTAGTGTGATTAATTCAGGCATGACAAGATAAGTATCACTACAGCATGCGCCTACACATATATGTAGTGTGATTAATTCAGGCATGACAAGATAAGTATCACTACAGCATGCGGCCTACACATATATATAGTGTGATTAATTCAGGCATGACATGATAAGTATCACTACAGCATGCGGCCTGCACATATATGTAGTGTGATTAATTCAGGCATGACAAGATAAGTATCACTACAGCATGCAGCCTGCACATATATGTAGTGTGATTAATTCAGGCATGACAAGATAAGTATCACTACGGCATGCGGCCTGCACATATATGTAGTGTGATTAATTCAGGCATGACAAGATAAGTATCACTACAGCATGCGGCCTGCACATATATGTAGTGTGATTAATTCAGGCATGACATGATAAGTATCACTACAGCATGCGGCCTACACATATATGTAGTGTGATTAATTCAGGCATGACACGATAAGTATCACTACAGCATGCGGCCTGCACATATATGTAGTGTGATTAATTCAGGCATGACAAGATAAGTATCACTACAGCATGCGGCCTACACATATATGTAGTGTGATTAATTCAGGCATGACATGATAAGTATCACTACAGCATGCGGCCTACACATATATGTAGTGTGATTAATTCAGGCATGACAAGATAAGTATCACTACAGCATGCGGCCTGCACATATATGTAGTGTGATTAATTCAGGCATGACAAGATAAGTATCACTACAGCATGCGGCCTACACATATATGTAGTGTGATTAATTCAGGCATGACAAGATAAGTATCACTACAGCATCCGGCCTACACATATATGTAGTGTGATTAATTCAGGCATGACATGATAAGTATCTCTACAGCATGCGGCCTACACATATAAGTAGTGTCATTAATTCAGGCATGAGAAAATAAGTATCACTACAGCTTGCGGCCTACACATCTATGCAGTGTGATTAATTCAGGCATGACAAGATAAGTATCACTACAGCATGCGGCCTGCACATATATGTAGTGTGATTAATTCAGGCATGACATGATAAGTATCACTACAGCAGGCGGGCTGCACATATATGTAGTGTGATTAATTCAGGCATGACACGATAAGTATCACTACAGCATGCGGCCTACACATATATGTAGTGTGATTAATTCAGGCATGACATGATAAGTATCACTACAGCATGCGGCCTGCACATATATGTAGTGTGATTAATTCAGGCATGACAAGATAAGTATCACTACAGCATGCAGCCTACACATATACGTAGTGTGATTAATTCAGACATGACAAGATAAGTATCACTACAGCATGTGGCCTACACATATACGTAGTGTGATTAATTCAGGCATGACAAGGTAAGTATCACTACAGCATGCAGTCTACACATATACGTAGTGTGATTAATTCAGGCATGACAAGATAAGTATCACTACAGCATGCGGCCTGCACATATATGTAGTGTGATTAATTCAGGCATGACAAGATAAGTATCACTACAGCATGCGGCCTGCACATATATGTAGTGTCATTAATTCAGGCATGACACGATAAGTATCACTACAGCATGCAGCCTGCACATCTATGTAGTGTGATTAATTCAGGCATGACAAGATAAGTATCACTACAGCATGCGGCCTGCACATATATGTAGTGTGATTAATTCAGGCATGACATGATAAGTATCACTACAGCATGCGGCCTGCACATATATGTAGTGTGATTAATTCAGGCATGACATGATAAGTATCACTACAGCATGCAGCCTACACATATATGTAGTGTGATTAATTCAGGCATGACAAGATAAGTATCACTACAGCATGCGGCCTGCACATATATGTAGTGTGATTAATTCAGGCATGACAAGATAAGTATCACTACAGCATGCGGCCTGCACATATACGTAGTGTGATTAATTCAGGCATGACAAGATAAGTATCACTACAGCATGCGGCCTGCACATATATGTAGTGTGATTAATTCAGGCATGACATGATAAGTATCACTACAGCATGCGGCCTGCACATATATGTAGTGTGATTAATTCAGGCATGACATGATAAGTATCACTACAGCATGCGGCCTACACATATATGTAGTGTGATTAATTCAGGCATGACATGATAAGTATCACTACAGCATGTGGCCTGCACATATATGTAGTGTGATTAATTCAGGCATGACATGATAAGTATCACTACACCATGCAGTCTGCACATATATGTAGTGTCATTAATTCAGGCATGACATGATAAGTATCACTACAGCATGCGGCCTACACATATATAGTGTGATTAATTCAGGCATGACATGATAAGTATCACTACAGCATGCGGCCTGCACATATATGTAGTGTGATTAATTCAGGCATGACAAGATAAGTATCACTACAGCATGCGGCCTGCACATATATGTAGTGTGATTAATTCAGGCATGACAAGATAAGTATCACTACAGCATCCGGCCTACATATATGTAGTGTGATTAATTCAGACATGACAAGATAAGTATCACTACAGCATGCGGCCTACACATATATGTAGTGTGATTAATTCAGGCATGACAAGATAAGTATCACTACAGCATGTGGCCTGCACATATATGTAGTGTGATTAATTCAGGCATGACACGATAAGTATCACTACAGCATGCAGCCTGCACATCTATGTAGTGTGATTAATTCAGGCATGACAAGATAAGTATCACTACAGCATGCGGCCTGCACATATATGTAGTGTGATTAATTCAGGCATGACAAGATAAGTATCACTACAGCATGCGGCCTACACATATATGTAGTGTGATTAATTCAGGCATGACAAGATAAGTATCACTACAGCATGCGGCCTACACATATATGTAGTGTGATTAATTCAGGCATGACAAGATAAGTATCACTACAGCATGCGGCCTACACATATATGTAGTGTGATTAATTCAGGCATGACAAGATAAGTATCACTACAGCATGCGGCCTACACATATATGTAGTGTGATTAATTCAGGCATGACATGATAAGTATCACTACAGCATGCGGCCTACACATATATGTAGTGTGATTAATTCAGGCATGACAAGATAAGTATCACTACAGCATGCAGCCTACACATATATGTAGTGTGATTAATTCAGGCATGACAAGATAAGTATCACTACAGCATGTGGCCTACACATATATGTGGTGTGATTAATTCAGGCATGACAAGATAAGTATCACTACAGCATGCGGCCTACACATATATATAGTGTGATTAATTCAGACATGACAAGATAAGTATCACTACAGCATGCGGCCTACACATATATGTAGTGTGGTTAATTCAGACATGACAAGATAAGTATCACTACAGCATGCGGCCTACACATATATGTAGTGTGATTAATTCAGGCATGACAAGATAAGTATCACTACAGCATGCGGCCTGCACATATATGTAGTGTGATTAATTCAGGCATGACATGATAAGTATCACTACAGCATGCGGCCCGCACATATATGTAGTGTGATTAATTCAGGCATGACAAGATAAGTATCACTACAGCATGCGGCCTACACATATATGTAGTGTGATTAATTCAGGCATGACACGATAAGTATCACTACAGCATGCAGCCTGCTCATATATGTAGTGTGATTAATTCAGGCATGACATGATAAGTATCTCTACAGCATGCGGCCTACACATATATGTAGTGTGATTAATTCAGGCATGACAAGATAAGTATCACTACAGCATGCAGCCTACACATATATGTAGTGTGATTAATTCAGGCATGACATGATAAGTATCTCTACAGCATGCGGCCTACACATATATGTAGTGTGATTAATTCAGGCATGGCATGATAAGTATCACTACAGCATGCGGCCTACACATATATGTAGTGTGATTAATTCAGGCATGACAAGATAAGTACCACTACAGCATGCAGCCTACACATATATGTGGTGTGATTAATTCAGGCATGACAGGATAAGTATCACTACAGCATGCGGTCTGCACATATATTTAGTGTGATTAATTCAGGCATGACATGATAAGTATCACTACAGCATGTAGCCTACACATATATGTAGTGTGATTAATTCAGGCATGACAAGATAAGTATCACTACAGCATGCGGCCTACACATATATGTAGTGTGATTAATTCAGGCATGACATGATAAGTATCACTACAGCATGCGGCCTGCACATATATGTAGTGTGATTAATTCAGGCATGACAAGATAAGTATCACTACAGCATGCAGCCTACACATATATGTAGTGTGATTAATTCAGGCATGACAAGATAAGTATCACTACAGCATGCGGCCTACACATATATGTAGTGTGATTAATTCAGGCATGACAAGATAAGTATCACTACAGCATGCGGCCTACACATATATGTAGTGTGATTAATTCAGGCATGACAAGATAAGTATCACTACAGCATGCGGCCTGCACATATATGTAGTGTGATTAATTCAGGCATGACACGATAAGTTTCACTACGGCATGCGGTATGCACATATATGTAGTGTGATTAATTCAGGCATGACACGATAAGTATCACTACAGCATGCAGCCTGCACATCTATGTAGTGTGATTAATTCAGGCATGACCGATAAGTATCACTACAGCATGCGGCCTGCACGTATATACAATGTGATTAATTCAGGCATGACACGATAAGTATCACTACAGCATGCGGCCTGCACATATATGTAGTGTGATTAATTCAGGCATGACAAGATAAGTATCACTACAGCATGCAGCCTGCACATATATGTAGTGTGATTAATTCAGGCATGACAAGATAAGTATCACTACAGCATGCGGCCTGCACATATACGTAGTGTGATTAATTCAGGCATGACAAGATAAGCATCACTACAGCATGCGGCCTGCACATATACATAGTGTGATTAATTCAGGCATGACAAGATAAGTATCACTACAGCATGCGGCCTGCACATATATGTAGTGTGATTAATTCAGGCATGACATGATAAGTATCACTACAGCATGCACCCTGCACATATATGTAGTGTGATTAATTCAGGCATGACATGATAATTATCACTACAGCAGGCGGCCTGCACGTATATGTAGTGTGATTAATTCAGGCATGACACGATTAGTATCGCTACAGCATGTGGACTGCACATATACGTAGTGTGATTAATTCAGGCATGACATGATAAGTATCACTACAGCATGCAGCCTACACATATATGTGGTGTGATTAATTCAGGCATGACAAGATAAGTATCACTATGGCATGCGGCCTACACATATATATGTAGTGTGATTAATTCAGGCATGACATGATAAGTATCACTACAGCATTCGGCCTGCACATATATGTAGTGTGATTAATTCAGGCATGACACGATAAGTATCTCTACAGCATGCGGCCTACACATATATGTAGTGTGATTGATTCAGTCATGACATGATAAGTATCACTACAGCATGCAGCCTGCATACATATGTAGTGTGATTAATTCAGGCATGACAAGATAAGTATCACTACAGCATGCGGCCTACACATATATGTAGTGTGATTAATTCAGGCATGACACGATAAGTATCACTACAGCATGCAGCCTGCATATATATGTAGTGTGATTAATTCAGGCATGACAAGATAAGTATCACTACAGCATGTGTCCTACACATATATGTAGTGTGATTAATTCAGGCATGACAAGATAAGTGTCACTACAGCATGCGGCCTGCACATATATGTAGTGCGATTAATTCAGGCATGACATGATAAGTATCACTAGAGCATGCGGCCTACACATATATGTAGTGTGATTAATTCAGGCATGACAAGATAAGTATCACTACAGCATGCGGCCTGCACATATATGTAGTGTGATTAATTCAGGTATGACACCATAAGTATCACTACAGCATACGGCCTATACATATATGTATTGTGATTAATTCAGGCATGACATGTTAAGTTTCACTACACCATGCGGCCTACACATATATGTAGTGTGATTAATTCAGGCATGACACGATAAGTATCACTACAGCATGCGGCCTGCACATATATGTAGTGTGATTAATTCACGCATGACACGATAAGTATCACTACAGCATGCAGCCTGCACATATATGTAGTGTGATTAATTCAGACATGACAAGATAAGTATCACTACAGCATGCGGCCTGCATATATATGTAGTGTGATTAATTCAGGCATAACAAGATAAGTATCACTACAGCATGCGGCCTGCACATATATGTAGTGCGATTAATTCAGGCATGACATGATAAGTATCACTAGAGCATGCGGCCTACACATATATGTAGTGTGATTAATTCAGGCATGACAAGATAAGTATCACTACAGCATGCGGCCTGCACATATATGTAGTGTGATTAATTCAGGCATGACACCATAAGTATCACTACAGCATACGGCCTATACATATATGTAGTGTGATTAATTCAGGCATGACATGTTAAGTTTCACTACACCATGCGGCCTACACATATATGTAGTGTGATTAATTCAGGCATGACACGATAAGTATCCCTACAGCATGCGGCCTGCACACATATATAGTGTGATTAATTCAGACATGACAAGATAAGTATCAATACAGCATGCAGCCTACACATATATGTAGTGTGATTAAATCAGGCATGGCATGATAAGTATCACTACAGCATGCGGCCTACACATATATGTAGTGTGATTAATTCAGGCATGACATGATAAGTATCTCTACAGCATGCGGCCTACACATATCTGTAGTGTGATTAATTCAGGCATGACAAGATAAGTATCACTACAGCATGCGGCCTACACATATATGTAGCGTGATTAATTCAGGCATGACAAGATAAGTATCACTACAGCATGCGGCCTGCACATATATTTAGTGTGATTAATTCAGGCATGACATGATAAGTATCACTACATCATGTGGCCTGCACTTATATGTAGTGTGATTAATTCAGGCATGACATGATAAGTATCTCTACAGCATGCGGCCTACACATGTATGTAGTGTGATTAATTCAGGCATGACATGCTAAGTATCTCTACAGCATGCGGCCTGCACATATATGTAGTGTGATTAATTCAGGCATGACAAGATAAGTATCACTACAGCATGCAGCCTACACATATATTTAGTGTGATTAATTCAGGCATGACAAGATAAGTATCACTACAGCATGCGGCCTACACATATATGTAGTGTGATTAATTCAGGCATGACAAGATAAGTATCACTACAGCATGCGGCCTACACATATATGTAGTGTGATAATTTCAGGCATGACAAGATAAGTATCACTACAGCATGCGGCCTGCACATATATGTAGTGTGATTAATTCAGGCATGACACGATAAGTATCACTACAGCATGCGGCCTGCACATATATGTAGTGTGATTAATTCAGGTATGACACGATAAGTATCACTACAGCGTGCAGCCTGCACATATATGTAGTGTGATTAATTCAGGTATGACCGATAAGTATCACTACAGTATGCGGCCTGCACGTATATACAATGTGATTAATTCAGGCATGACATGATAAGTATCACTACGGCATGCGGCCTGCACATATATGTAGTGTGATTAATTCAGGTATGACATGATAAGTATCACTACAGCATGCAGCCTGCACTTATATGTACTGTGATTAATTCAAGCATGACAAGATAAGTATCACTACAGCATGCGGCCTGCACATATACGTAGTGTGATTAATTCAGGCATGACAAGATAAGTATCACTACAGCATGTGGCCTGCAGATATATATAGTGTGATTAATTCAGGCATGGCAAGATAAGTATCACTACAGCATGCGGCCTGCACATATATGTAGTTTGATTAATTCAGGCATGACATGATAAGTATCACTACAGCATGCACCCTGCAGATATATGTAGTGTGATTAATTCAGGAATGACATGATAAGTATCACTACAGCATGCGGCCTGTAGATATATGTAGTGTGATTAATTCAGGCATGACATGATAAGTATCACTACGGCATGTGGCCTGCAGATATATGTAGTGTGATTAATTCAGGCATGACATGATAATTATCACTACGGCATGCAGCCTGCAGATATATCTAGTGTGATTAATTCAGGCATGACATGATAAGTATCACTATGGCATGCGGCCTACACATATATATGTAGTGTGATTAATTCAGGCATGACATGATAAGTATCACTATGGCATTCGGCCTGCACATATATGTAGTGTGATTAATTCAGGCATGAAACGATGAGTATCACTGCAGCATGCGGCCCACACATATATGTAGTGTGATTGATTCAGTCATGACATGATAAGTATCACTACAGCATGCAGCCTGCATACATATGTAGTGTGATTAATTCAGGCATGACACGATGAGTATCACTACAGCATGCGGCCTACACATATATGTAGTGTGATTGATTCAGGCATGACACGATAAGTATCACTACAGCATGCAGCCTGCATATATATGTAGTGTGATTAATTCAGGCATGACAAGATAAGTATCACTACAGCATGTGTCCTACACATATATGTAGTGTGATTAATTCAGGCATGACAAGATAAGTGTCACTACAGCATGCGGCCTGCACATATATGTAGTGCGATTAATTCAGGCATGACATGATAAGTATCACTAGAGCATGCGGCCTACACATATATGTAGTGTGATTAATTCAGGCATGACAAGATAAGTATCACTACAGCATGCGGCCTGCACATATATGTAGTGTGATTAATTCAGGCATGACAACATTAGTATCACTACAACATGCGGCCTTCACATATATGTAGTGTGATTAATTCAGGCATGACATGATAAGTTTCACTACAGCATGCGGCCTACACATATAAGTAGTGTCATTAATTCAGGCATGACAAGATAAGTATCACTACAGCATGCGGCCTGCACATATACGTAGTGTGATTAATTCAGGCATGACAAGATAAGTATCACTACAGCATGCGGCCTGCACATATATGTAGTGTGATTAATTCAGGCATGACAAGATAAGTATCACTACAGCATGCGGCCTGCACATATATGTAGTGTGATTAATTCAGGCATGACATGATAAGTATCACTACAGCATGCGGCCTACACATATATGTAGTGTGATTAATTCAGGCATGACATGATAAGTATCACTACAGCATGCGGCCTACACATATATGTAGTGTGATTAATTCAGGCATGACAAGATAAGTATCACTACAGCATGCGGCCTACACATATATGTAGTGTGATTAATTCAGGCATGACAAGATAAGTATCACTACAGCATGCGGCCTGCACATATATGTAGTGTGATTAATTCAGGCATGACATGATAAGTATCACTACAGCATGCGGCCTGCACATATATGTAGTGTGATTAATTCAGGCATGACATGATAAGTATCTCTACAGCATGCGGCCTACACATGTATGTAGTGTGATTAATTCAGGCATGACATGCTAAGTATCTCTACAGCATGCGGCCTGCACATATATGTAGTGTGATTAATTCAGGCATGACATGTTAAGTTTCACTACACCATGCGGCCTACACATATATGTAGTGTGATTAATTCAGGCATGACACGATAAGTATCCCTACAGCATGCGGCCTGCACATATATGTAGTGTGATTAATTCAGGCATGACACGATAAGTATCCCTACAGCATGCGGCCTGCATATATATGTAGTGTGATTAATTCAGGCATGACAAGATAAGTATCACTACAGCATGCGGCCTGCACATATATGTAGTGCGATTAATTCAGGCATGACATGATAAGTATCACTAGAGCATGCGGCCTACACATATATGTAGTGTGATTAATTCAGGCATGACAAGATAAGTATCACTACAGCATGCGGCCTGCACATATATGTAGTGTGATTAATTCAGGCATGACACCGTAAGTATCACTACAGCATACGGCCTATACATATATGTAGTGTGATTAATTCAGGCATGACATGTTAAGTTTCACTACACCATGCGGCCTACACATATATGTAGTGTGATTAATTCAGGCATGACACGATAAGTATCCCTACAGCATGCGGCCTGCACATATATGTAGTGTGATTAATTCACGCATGACACGATAAGTATCACTACAGCATGCAGCCTGCACATATATGTAGTGTGATTAATTCAGACATGACAAGATAAGTATCACTACAGCATGCGGCCTGCATATATATGTAGTGTGATTAATTCAGGCATGACAAGATAAGTATCCCTACAGCATGTGGCCTACACATATATGTAGTGTGATTAATTCAGGCATGACAAGATAAGTATCACTGCAGCATGCGGCCTACACATATATGTAGTGTGATTAATTCAGGGATGACAAGATAAGTATCACTACAGCATGCGGCCTACACATATATGTAGTGTGATTAATTCAGGGATGACAAGATAAGTATCACTACAGCATGCGGCCTACACATATATGTAGTGTGATTAATTCAGGGATGACAAGATAAGTATCACTACAGCATGCGGCCTACACATATATGTAGTGTGATTAATTCAGGCATGACATCATAAGTATCACTACAGCATACAGCCTACACATATATGTAGTGTGATTAATTCAGGCATGACAAGATAAGTATCCCTACAGCATGTGGCCTACACATATATGTAGTGTGATTAATTCAGGCATGACAAGATAAGTATCACTGCAGCATGCGGCCTACACATATATGTAGTGTGATTAATTCAGGGATGACAAGATAAGTATCACTACAGCATGCGGCCTACACATATATGTAGTGTGATTAATTCAGGGATGACAAGATAAGTATCACTACAGCATGTGGCCTACACATATATGTAGTGTGATTAATTCAGGGATGACAAGATAAGTATCACTACAGCATGCGGCCTACACATATATGTAGTGTGATTAATTCAGGCATCACACGATAAGTATCACTATAGCAGTTCACTTGTTATATGGCCACTGTGGGTGAATAGTG
>NC_056744.1:1812122251-1812209751 GCF_019279795.1 Protopterus annectens
ATGTGTCCAGTATCACGTGCTTTATTGACAGTCTCAAGAAAGGATAAGAGGGCAGTCATGGTACTATGGTTTGGCCTGAATCCATGTTGAGTAGGGGTTAGCAGGTTGTTATCTAAGAGATGTGGCAAGAGTTGGAGGTGAACACACTTTTCCAGAAGTTTTGAAATGGGGGATAGAATAGCAATAGGACGAAAATTATTGATGTTGCAGTTGTTGCCTCCTTTATGAAGGGGGATAATGAATGCATGCTTCCACAGTGTAGGCACTGTGCATTCTTGGATGGAACGGTTTATTAGAATGCTAATGGGATAGGCAATGGCATCTGCAGCTATGTGTAGGAAATAAGAGGGAATGTTATCAGGGGCATTAGTACATGGCTTTAATTTCTGGAGGAGTTTCTTAATAGTGGTAGTAGATACAGGTTTTAAAGTGAAAAGAGAGGGAAGTGGAGATGGCGAGTTTGAGAAGGGTTCAGTTGATGGGGAAGTAATAGTAGTGGAAGAGGTGGAAGATGGGTTATGTGAAGTGGAGATGGGGTAGGGTTGATTGTGGTAGGAGGAGGGGTGTGTTGGATGGTGGGGGAGGATGAGAAGGAAGAGGTGAGTTTACTAATAGAGTCGATGAAAAGGAGTTAAACTGAATAGCTAAGTCTAGGTCTTGGATGTTTGGGTCTGGGGTAGGGGTGGCTGGTTTGCTGGGGTTGAGGAGGGTGGAGATTCCCTTCCAGAATCTTTGGGGTTGGTTTTATTGTTGTTCTGGAGTGTGAGGAAGTATGTTTGTCTATCAGAGATTATTAGCTTTTTTACTTTATTACGAAGGGTTTTATATGCAATATGTTTGTCTGGTGTCTTGTTTCTCAGATAGAGTCCCCAGGCTTTGTCTCTAAGCCTCATGAGAGAGAGTAGTTTTGGTAAGCCAGGGGCTGAGTTAGTTTTTATTCTTTTTGTTCTTAGAGGGGCTTGGCAATCAAGTATTTCTAGAAATGTGGAGTTGAAAAGGGTAACAGCTTCTTCTAGGGGCAGTGTTTTTAAGTTGTTCCAATTGATAGTTTTCAGGGAATCAATGAAAATTGAAGGGTTAAAGTATTTGTCATTGCGGGTAGTGATGTAGTTGTGGGTGCGATTAGAGATGCAGTGGGTGAAAGTGGGCAGGTGATCACCAAGAGGGTCGGGAAGAGTACCGCTGTTTGTAAAATAGTGGGGGTGTGACACTAGAACCCAGTCAAGGATGGTGCCACTGGAGGGGTCTTTAGAAGGGTGAGTTATAGTTTCATAGTTTCATAGGTTAGTACTAAGCTAACTGCCCTTGCGAGCCATTTTAAGCCTAGCCAATTATCCCTTGTGAGACTCAAACCCTGCACCTTGTGTTTGTAAGGCAAACACCTTCACCATTAGGCCACCCATGGTATTGATTAGCTGGGAGAAGTTGTATAGATTGATGTTAAGAGGGTTGGTTGGAGACTGGATGGAGGCCCAGTTAATATTGACATCTCCAAGAATTATGGTTTCATTGTTAATATTATCAGAGAGCCAGGAGAGGATGTTTTCAAGTGTAGAAATATTGTCCCCTGGAGGAATGTAGAGGGATGCTAGGCAAATGTTTTTGTGTTTATTAATTTGGAGGAGAGAGAGGAGTAATTCAGCATTGTTAAATGTTGGGGTAGGTTTGTTATATGGGGTAACTAGCAAGGAGGAGGAATAAGGAGGGCAACTCCACCTCCTTTCTTTTGGGTCCTGTCTTTTCTAATGATTGAGTAGCTGGGTGGAGTTATTTCAGAATCTTTTATGGAGGGCTTTAACCAAGTTTCTGAAATAGATAGTATATCAGGTTTGTTATGTGTGAGCCATGAGGATGGGACTTTATTCACTACACTTTGTGAGTTTAGAAGTAAAGTATATAGGCTTGTGTGGGGAGGAGGAGGAGGAGGGTGAACATCACCAGATAATAGGCAGATAAAGAGATGGAAGATGGGGTTTGAAAGATAGTTGATTAGAGTATTAAGATGGTTTGGGTCATGTGAGATGATTAAGGGGTGTTTATTTGTTGTGGGGATAGAGTATTTCTGAGGGGTGAGGAGTTTAAATGAGAAGGTGAGGAGCTGTGTTATTGGGTGAAGATGGGGAGAGATGGGATAGTGTGATTGTGGGAATGGGGTATTCAGGTGGTAAGTAGTGTGGTAAAGTTGTGGGTGGTAAGAAATGGCAGGTTGGGTGAGGTGATACAGGTATGATAGCTTAAGAGAAAGTGATAGAAGACATAGGATGGAATAAGGGTATGTTCAGTTCAGGTTTGCTGTCTGTGTGGCCTGGTTGTTTGTTTCAGTGTTTGTTTGTTCTGAGGACATGCTCCGGGCCATCTTGGCTTAGCAAAAGCCTTTCTTCATCTTCAGTAAGAGTAATTGTTGTTGAATGGGTGCTGGCTGGTAGAGGTTGGCAGGTCTAGGGTTTGGGATAAGCACTCATTGGTCCTTTTGAGCTATTTTAAGTTATTTTAGGTTGTACATTCTGGAATTTAAGCCCTACATTTGAGAGGATTTCTGTCTATACGCACTGAGCTGAGTGGAGGGGGGCACTAGCCACAACTCAGATCTGTGATATATAACAATAAGTATCCTGTTTTTTTTTTTTTTTGCTTATTTTTGCTAGTTATTCCTTATTCTAGCCATTTATATAATTTTTATTGTCTGCTGCATACTTTTTACTGTATTTTATTGCTATAAACTAATCTGCACAGTTGTACCAAAGTATCTGCCTTACAGGGCCTTATAAATAAGTTTTTTTACTGTCACACTGCTTGTAAAGCTTTTTTAGCTAGTTTCACTGTGTGAAAGATAGTAACTGGAAATTTTCTCCATTTGCTAAGCATCTGTTTGTTCTGATTTCCTGCCAATAAATGTATCATATAACTGATTTTTTGCAGTTAAAAACATTTTCTAGAGTCTCCGTGCTTCTTCATCTATTTAAAACTTTCATTTAGTGGCTCACTGCTCTTTCTGAGCTGTGATAAACATTTCTGTAGTATTTTCTGCCTAAAATAGTTTCCCACCCTTCCCCCCTATTGGTATCTTGTTGTTATACTTGGTGGCTTTGCAGCTGCCTACCCCTACTGTAAATTTGATCTGGGACACTCCTCCCAGTCTGGTGTCATTAGCTCATTCTACCTAATAGAGAGAGAGAACATTTGAGAAGGCCAACCCACTTAGTTTCTTAACCTTGAATTATATTATGTTCCTTTCTCCCTCTCCACTTTATATAAAAATACTTTGTTAGAGTCTACCATTGCTAGAATCTCATTGTGTTCTGAATGAGTGTGCTTCTCAACCTGGAAATATAGAGCTGATACGTATATTTTTGGCACTTTTTACCTGTTCAGAGTTCTGCACTGTCTTGATTTTTGCTTGACTGAATTATTTAAATATTTGCTGGCATCATTTTCTGATACTCTAAGTGCCTCCATTTTGATTGTTTCCTAATTTACTGCTTTATGCATATGTTGTTGCATTTATTTAAACAGTATTTGCTTTAATATTGCTACACACTCAAGTGTGCTAACTTGAACTGTATTTGAATTGTTTTACTGTTGTTTTAGCTGCTTTTCTGTAAAAAAAAAAAAAAAGTTCTAAACTTGTGTCCTGCCTTTCTTGAAACTCTTCTAGTCCAGATACAGATTTGCTGTATCCAGGACTGTTTGTAAGCTTCTGAGCCCCCCTCCCCATGCCTTTCTGTGTTGGAGGAAAGCATTCTAGCTTATCAGTGGGAGTGGTAAGCACTAGGTAGCCTATCTACCACAAGAGGAGTGGTTTCTGGCCCAGAAATTGTAGTTTAGTGGCTGTTTGGGCAGTTTTTCCATTCCCTTCAACTTTCTGGTTTAAAAGCCCGCATTTGTGCTTGCTTCCTGCCTTTCCTGTAACCAGTCTAGTCCTGATACAGATTTACTGTATCCAGGACTGTTTGTAAGCTTCTGAGCCACCCAAGCCTTTCTCTGTTGGACGGAAGCCTTCTTGCTTAGTGGGAGTGGTAAGCACTAGATAGCCCATCTACTACAAGAGGAGTTGTTTCTGGCCTAGAAATTGTAGTTTATTGAACATTTCTGCAGTTTTCCATCTTTTTCAACTTCCTGGATTACAAGCCTATGTTTGCACGGTTTTACTCTCTGCTCAGCGGCGCCGGGTTGAGATAGACTATTACTTGTGCCAGAAAGTCTGCTCTTCAGTTTTTCCCTTAGATCCTTTCTCTCTTGCACTTCAAATAGCCTAACTGCTTTGCACTTCAACAGGTTTTTGTAGCAGTTATTATAGCACACCTAAGAGCCATCAGCAATAGTCGTTCTTCATAGAAATAGCTCCAGTACTTAGTAGTTATGACCACCTCTCCTGGCATGATTAAAGGGCAGTTCCCTGTACTTTCTCCTATTAACATGGTGCACTTGGGCATTCTGAGGCAGCGTAGCAACTGCCTCATTTTTACAGACAACCCTCTCCTCTTACCTCCCAACACTCAAGACTTGTGTGAGACGCACTTATATCACCAAACTGGAAGCTATGCACTCTCCAGCCAAGAACAAACTAGCTAGACAAGAGGAAAAGGTCAACACCTGCACCACACCACATGGAACACATAGCCCTTCAGAACACCCACTATCACAGCTTTCACATAAAAACACAAACCACACACCCACCTTCATGGAGGCACTCAATAGAAATTTACCCAAACATTAGAGACCTCCAAGACAGAAATGCACTCAACCACCACAACACAACACAAACCACAGGACACATAACTCACCTCCACAGTGTGCCACTCAACCTAAGCCCCTAAGGCTGAACACCTTGCCCCATACACTAATCATAGGTGACTCAATAGTGAAGCACACAGATGTCCCAGTCACTGGGTTGAATAAGGAGAAGATAACAGTCAGCTGCCTATCAGGTGCCAGAATCCGATACACAACATGCACTCAGGTCACTCCACAACAAGTACAAGTATGGCTGTATCATTGTCCATGTGGGTGTGAATGACCTGAGATGCACCTCCCTGCACTACATGAATACAGATAGTGATTGACCTGAGATGCACATCAATTGACTACATGAAAAGAGACATGGTAGAGCTCTCTGATTATATGGCCCAGGCAGGTATGACACTAGACCTGAGCAGTATCCTACCATCACCCAGAATGATACTTCAATACAAACAAAAAATGATTGACTTCAACAACTGGCTAAGTTTCTGGTGTCATTCTTGGGGGATCCAGTATCTGTCTGCTTGGAATGACATGATTGACAGACCTCGATGCTTTGCCAGAGATGGCCTGCATCTGTCACCCCTGGGTTTCCAGGTATTGGCTAAGGCTCTTGCCACTCCTATAGTGCCTTTTTAGGCAGTGTTCCATAGACCAAATTACCACCATAACAGCTGTAAATAAATGCAATCTGAGGGTCATGCTGCTCAACGCTAGAAGTCTAAATCTCTAGATGCACTCACACAAAGCACACCTCAAAATGGAGAACACTTGCATTTGTGCTGTAATGGAGACCTAATTAAAAATGGCAGAAAGTACCCCATGCACTACCAGGCTATAACTCATTCCACGCCTTTCAGCCCCATAACATCACCAAAGCTCCAAAGGCAGTGGTGTCTCTGTATTCATATGCATATGCACACCTCCAGACTTGTAGCCCAGCATAATGTATCTGAGATACTTCAAGTACAACTAACAGTGGGTAAGACTGCGATCCAGGTCATAGCCTGCTATAGGTCCCCAACCATGACCTTAGACTCTCACTCCACGTTCCTAAGCACCCTGGAATCTATCAAGGTCCAAACCAATGCTTTCATACTAGGAGACTTCAACTACCCCTTCATCAACTGGGAAAACTACTCAAGCACCAATGCACTGACCCAACACTTCCTGAAATTCATCAGTTCAAATGTCCTGGACCAGCTCATTCTTACCCCCACTAGAGGAAGCAACATCCTTGACCTGGTTATTACTAACATGGGCAACCATTGCTCTACACCAATAGTCAATTCCTCCCTGGCGAGATCCGACCACAAACTAATCACCATGGAAATCCACATCTCACCCACACCCCCCACAAAGGTATCCACCATGAAAAACTCCTCCATAGCTGACTATGGACTCCTAAAAACAGAGGTGGCTAACTTCATGGCACCCATGAAAATGGAAAATAGATGAATGACTGCCAACTCATACACCAATGCACTCTACAAACACATACATAAATGGATGGAACTAGCCATACCCAACAGAACCAAGATGCTCTCTTCCAAAAAAAGGAAGCCAGTCTTTTGATCCCCTGCCATTAATAAACTCTACAACAGAAATAAAAAACTGGGGTTAGGAGGGTGGCTTAATGGTTAAGGTGTTTGCCTTACAAACACAAGGTGCAGGGTTTGAGTCTCACAAGGGATAATTGGCTAGGCTTAAAATGGCTCGTAAGGGCAATTACCCTAGTACTAATCTATGAATCTATAAATTGCTTGTTTCAGAAAAAAGTGAAGTGCCAAGACTGGAAAAACTCCCTTATTAGCCTCAACAAAAAGTTGAGATCCCTCATCAAAACCTTCAAAGCTACCTATGAAGGCAGAATTGTGGCAGACACTAAAAACAACCACAAATCCTTCCTTAGTTATATGAAGAATCTCCATGGCAATACCCAGATTTGCTCTGAGTTACCGCACAATGGTCCCTCCTACACTGAGCCAACGGATATTACCAACATACTGGCAGGCAGATTTAGTGCCAACTTTACCCCTCTATCACCTCCTAAAGGACCAATCTCAATGCCGGAAGAATTCCAGGCACCCTGAATTCCTGCAGCACAGGTTAAAGATGCATTCACTAAGGCCAAGAATACAGCTTGCATGGGACCCAACAATATCCCTAGCTGTGTTCTACATGAATGACAAAGTGAACTGGCACCACATCTGTGTGCTCTGTTCACTCACAGCCTCACCTCAGGCTTTCTCCCTACCTAATGGTCTACTGCTACAATCGTGCCTCTCCATAAAGGAGGAGCGACTACACACCCTGAAAATTATCACCCCATTAACCTTACGAGTCTGATATGTAAGGCTATGGAGAGCATCATTATGGATTTAATTAACAAGGATATAGGGAATCTCCAAACTTTAGATACCATGCAATTTGGCTTTGTGAAAGGTAGATCATGCCTGCTCAACCTGGTTGATTTCTCTGAGTCAGTCACCAAAGCGGAGGTTGAAGGTAAGGTAGTTCATACAGCCTACCTTGATCTGGCCAAGGCCTTTGATACCATTCCTCAATCAGGAATTATTGATAAACTCCACAAACTAGACATCAACCCTTATATCGTTAGGTGGGTTGCAAACTGGCTCACAGTTAGAACACACAGTGTGAAAGTAGCAGACACCAAGTCAGACTGCTGACTTGTCACAAGTGGAGCTCCACAGGCATTGGTCCTGGGTCTTCTCTTGTTTAGCATCTACTTCTCAGAAGGCCAGACCAACAAGGAGGGACTCTGTCTGACCAAATTCACAGATAACTGCAAGCTGGGAGCCAAGTTATTAACTTCCCAAGTGATGCCGACATACTACAGAAAGGTATCACTGAGACCAATAACTGCTGTCAAAACCATGGCCTTAAGCTTAATGCCAAGAAATGTATTGTCATCCCCTTTGGGAATAACTCAGTTCCCAGTAATTACCACATCGATGGGAGCCCATTGAACACTGAAGGTGTTATAAGAGATCTGGGGACACAGATTGACAGCAACCTCTCCTTCAACCACCACATTGCACTGTGGTCAGAAAGTCCTTCTATGTGGGACATCTCATTACCAAGGGTTTTCCATCCAGGAAGAAAGAGGTCATCATTTCTCTCTATTCTTCCCTCATTAGACCAATCACACACTTACAAAGCCATGTCTGACCCAGTTCTATTAGAAATGCTACATCTAAAGAAATCCTAATCCCTCTGCACCACTCACTCCAGCGACCTCAACCTCATTACCACACTCAACAGAACATGCTGGAGGGACAAGTTCATAACCCAGAGACTGCCCATGCTCTGGAATAGACTTCCCATACATGTCAAGCAGAGCATCTCACTAGCCCTCCTCAACAGAAATCTTGATGAGTGGATGGGAAATAGAAAGTTCACCCCAGGGATCACGCCAGAGGCTCTACTTGATAGAGACACCCGGAACTAATGATGGGTGGCACAATGCTAGGGCACTTCTATGGGCTAGGCTTGTAAAGGCCCCAGGGCCATTAGCCTAGTACATACCTATGAATGTATGAACCTATGTAGTAATATAACTTCAAAGCCCAAAACAAAAACAATAAAACTATTTACAGTGGTGCCTATAGAGTATTCTTATTTCATTATTCTCCGATACTTCCATTACAGTCTGCCAGTTATTGTGATATGAAGTAATTCTGCTTGTTCTGCTCTTTAAGGTAGAAATTTCCATCCGTCCAACTGTCAATGCAAGTTTTTTGTATTCTTTGAATGATGGAGATATAGCAGATTTCCAATTAGTAGTAATGATCTTGCGTGTTACAGTAAGCAAAGTCATAAAACTGAAGATTTGTTTTAGGAAGACACTTGGGTATTGGGGAGTTAAACAACACTAGAGATTTGGTTAATTGAAAAATATTATTACATACAGTCTGGAGAAAGAAATTAATATAATTCCAATACTCTCTAAGACTTTTACAGTCATAAAAAAGCATGTTGCCAGTCTGTCTTCAATTTTCTTTCACGTCTCCAACATTTCTCTTCATATGTGAACTTTATAGCTAGTTTATGTGGAGTAAGAAAGCTCCTCCTATATAGAAATCTCAGGGTAAATCAATGCCATTTAAGTAACAATGTAGTACAGTTTGAAGATTTAATTATCAATTCTTTTATCTTCCTGTCTTGGTAAATGTCAATTTATTGACTCAAAATAATTCCAATATGAGTTTTTATGATACATTTTTGTTTTCTTTACATCCTTGTAAATGTTTGATAGATAACCATTACCATGTAAAGGTTGATGTATAATACTTAGTATATATTCTAGAAATTTGGGTCTGTTCTCTTTGACATATATTTGCATTAATTCAATTTTATTTGTAATATATTGTCTTAAAGTCTGTAAGGTTAGCCATATGTTTTAATCTATATTCAATGTATTTATTATTTGTTTGAATGGAAGAATCTTATCTATATCTAACCATTGGCCCCAAAATAAAAGTTCTCTTTGTTTTAATATGTTCATCCTATGAATTTGCAAAATTATTAGATGTAAATGCTACAGGGAAGAGAGAAAATTGCCAGCAATTAATACTGGGCTTTTTATTAACATTTTTTTTAATCTGATATTGCTGACTTTATATCATTGGATGGAATTGCAGCGGTTTTATTTTTCTAATATATAATCCTTAAACATCCAATATAATGGATTGTGTAAAATAGATAAGCATTCCTGTATTTGATTATGTATTGGTTCTAGCCAAATTTTTTCTTGTAGTTGTTTCCATATAGGTGTGTAAGAGGAATTTAACCATACAGTATGTTTTTAACTATGGAGTAAATTATGTAATTCTCTATATTAAGGTAAATTTGTTCCCCCATCTTCCCAGGTCATTAAGTGGTTATTTAATGCTATTCTGGGTTTGTTTGGATGCCATAAGAAATAACTTGCATTAGATAAAGTATCTTGGGAACAATATAGATTTAATCAGATATAACCTATCTTCCATTGAAAATATGTATTTATTCCAATTATCCATCATTAATTGTATTTTATCAAATATTGAGTTGTAATTAAATAAAATTATATCTTGCAGGTTATCTAATAAGTGAAAACCCAAATACTGCTGTCTGCCATCTGTTACAACATATTTAGATATATTTTTATTTATATGATTTTATTGCTACTTAGAATTAATATTTTTGTTTTATTTTCATGAAACTGTAGGCCAGTGATACTTTGGAATATAGTTATTTAATTAAATAGAGCTTGCAGGGAATTATTAGAGTCAGCCAGTGTTAAAAATATGTCATCTGCAAACATCTGGAGTTTTAGGTTTAGTGTTCTGGTTATATCTATGCCTCTTACTTTAGAATTTGATCTGACATTATTTGCAAAAGGTTCTATCAATAGTGCAAATAAAAAAGGTGATAGAGGACAGCCTTGTTTAGTTCCTTTCATGATATCAACAGGTTCTGATCTATGAGACCCTAACTTGACAAAAGCTCGGGTATTTTCATAAAAAGATTTTATCAGAGTTGAAAAGCCCATCAGGAATTTATACTCTTCCACTACTAGATATAAATAATTCCAGTTAACATAACAAAAGTACTCCCCCAGATTTATGAAGCCCTTTATAGCATGCAGGATTAGTCTAAGAGCTATTTTCGGCAGTATGGCCGACGAGCGATGCACGTGAGCTCTTAGGCTAATCCTGCACAGACCGAGCTCCTGTATCCAAATTACCCTCATTTGCAGGTGAAAACCATGCAAATGAGGGTAATCTGTAATCCAGGAAGCTGTCAGCTGTCAGTGCAGGACGAGTGCAGTCTGCAGAAATGTACTTGGTTAGTAACTGAGTACATTTCTGCAAACTACCAAATGGAATGACAGCTCAAAATAAAGGCTGCATATCATTGAGGAAGCATGCCAATGGTCAAGTTTAAGGCCATTGGCATTGCAAACTGTTTCAAAAATAAAAAAATCAACTTTTTTTTTTGCCGATCTCGGCTGTTTAAGCATAGGGCAGCGGTGCACAAATGGGATCGGGGGAATATAAAAAAATAAACTTATAATGAGCATTCTAACTAAAAGCAGTATTCTGCCATGCAAGTCAATGGCAGGCATAAGACAACCTGGCCAGTGAGTAATGGCTGCTAAGGGGGGAGACTCAGTGTGGGACATGTAACTATGCATTAGCAGGCAATCCTATGCAAATGAGGGGAAGGATAGTGAATCCCAGATTTCCCCAGGGTGTGAGGCAGGTCCCAAGAGTGTAAGAGTATAATTAGCTGGGTGCAAGACTAGGATATAGGTGACATCATGGGTGTGTGTGTGTCAGGCATACTGTAAATGGATTGGAGCCCTGGGGCTCAGGACTGCTACTAGCTTAGCACAGCTAAGCTAGAGGTGTGTCCAAACTGCCTAGCACTCTTTACAAAGTGTAAGCAGGTGTACATGCCACGCACCAGGTTTTACAGGAAGAAAAAGGAAGTTAAACCAGGAAATAGAAGCTCTGTGCACATTTGAGCACTCCATTTGTGCAGCACACACACAGGCTTAAAAATGGAGCCAATGGGAAGGGAAAACAGCAGTAGGAAGGTAATCAAGGAGAACTAGCTTAGCTGGCAGGTGAAATGTATCAGAAACAGACAATTACACAGGCAGCAGCCCAGCCTAGCCCAGCACACCACTATAAACTATGCAAACACCTTTCCCCCTTGTTTTTCCCAAAACCTCTGCACCACCGGTGTATATAGACGGGGACATTTTACAAAATGAAAGAAGAGAAAAATGTTAGGGGCTGCTTTTGCTATCATAAACCAGCATGTGCAAGAGGCTGAGGGTGGTGAGGATGTGAATGCTGCTGAGCAACCCACAGTGAGGAGACGGAGAACAGTGTACAGACCCAGGGTAACCTACCAAGGGCTACATGAGCTGGAGATAGTGGAGCACTACAGGTTGGACAGGGAACTCCTACAGCAAATTGTTGAGCTGTGCAGGCCACGCCTCACACACAGAACTAACAGAGGGGAACCCATCCCAGTGGATACCAAGGTATGTCTATGCCTAAGAATACTAGCTACAGGTACCTTCCAAAGGCCAACTGGGGATATAATGTGGATTTCACAGGCATCAGCATCCAGGATACTCCGCCAGTTCCTGGATGTCATGTCAGCGCATGTTGGTAAGCACGTATATTTCCCCATCACCCATGAGGCATTGGCCAGCAATATGCATCTCTTCCACCAAATAGCAGAATACCCTGAGGTAGTGGGTGCAAAAGACTGCACGCACATATGCATTAAAGCAGCATCAGGTGAGCAAGGTAGGGTCTACATCAACCACAAGGGCTTCCCCTCCATCAACTGCCAGGTCACGTGCAATGCCCAGGGAATAATAATGAATATGTGTGTGCTGGCTGCCCTGGAAGCTACCATGATTCCCACATCTGGCATCTGACACAGCTGTACCAGACATTTGCCAATGGGGACATCCTACACGGTCACCTAGTGGGGGATGCTGGATATGCACTGGCGCCATGGCTGATGACACCCATCAGAAATGCGCACACACCCAAACAAGAACTCCATAATGAGGCACATGCACAAACACAAATCATAATAGAGCATGTATTTGGGATGCTCAAGTCACAGTTCCGGTGCCTGGACACATCCAGTGGAGCCTTGCAGTACTCATCAACTACATGTACCCAAATTGTCCTTGTATGTGCCATGCTACACAATATGATCCTGCAGAAACAGCTGCAGCAGGAACAGCATGGGGCAGGGCCACACAGCCCCCCACCAGTGCCAAGGCCTGCACAGGCACAGAGTGACTCTGTGGAGGAACAAACTGAGCCGGTCCCAGTAGGCAGAAGGAGGTGTGCCCAGTATGCCCTGGCCTTGGCAAAGAGGCAACACATAGCACATGCACTGACACAGTATGGACCCAGGGAATGACACCTCTCTCTGACTCGCACATACAGTAAAAGGGATGCCAAACATGATACTACCTGTGCTCAACCATGTATAGGGAGTGTACTATGTGCATCCGACATAGGCAGCCCTGCAGCACCACCCTCAGTACTGGGACACCCACATGGTAAGTGACTCACACATGCCAGTTGGGGGGGCACATACCCAACAACAGTCACAGCCAGCAGGATAGGTGTAAACAAACACAAACAATTGCTGTGCTATGGCCTATGAATGAGCCCTATGGGTAACTCCTCCCCCAGGCCTACACAGACAGACTACAGCATGCCAGGTAGTTGGATGTAAGTTGTGAAGGCTAGAAAGTCAGAAACTAATTTGTAGGTAGTTAAAGCTAAGATCTGTAGTACACTGGTATGCCTCTAGCCAGCACGAAAGATAAGACTACAGACTGAAATGGTGCACCCGACATACCAGTACAGTCCTAGCAAATGTGTAAAAGTGTCAGGTGTGCCCCACCATCCTACGTACACTTATAGTAACAGTCAGGTGTGCCCCCCCACCCCTGTGTAGAAATGTGGAAACAGTCAGGTGCCCCCCCCCACTATGCAGAAATGTAGCAACAGTCAATGCCAAATGATTGATGTACACCCTGCAGACACAGCATGCTACCTGTTGGTGTAGAACACAAAGGTCAGCACCGCAGTACAAACTACCTGGACTTGATCCACACATACAATATAGATGGCCATACTGGGAATGCTCACACACTTAGAGGAATAAAGGCAATGTCTGTCAACAACATACTGAAAGGTCATACTGGGCATGCTCACACACAAACACATGAAGGCCATGTCTGCAAACACCAGTGGACCAGACATATCTGGCAGTTGCAGTTCTTATTGCGGACACATGCCAGTATGCACCACTCCTGCCTTGCACACACATTGATAGGAATACAGACATATATGCAAGGACAACACACTATAATAAGCCAAAGGTAGATGGACATAGATGTGTGGAAGAGGGTGACTGTGACAAGGAGCCATCTGGGCTTGTCCCACCCAGCACACAGCCAAAGGGCCCCAAACACATGAGGTGCAGGTGTCACTCACTGCAGATACTAGCCACCAGTATGAGTCAGTATGACAGACTATGTGGTGCACGTGCCAGCTGTGCAACATGACTGTACAAGGAAGTAGTCACCTAGTAGCCGTATACACGTACCTGTGGCATATGACCCTGTGTGTGCCCACATGTGGCATGTCAACCCCTACATGAATGGGTTACGGCCCATGCACACACTGCCCTCCCCATAGCAGTATCATGACAAGCCTGCTGAGGTCATCCAATGTGAAATACACCTTTGGGAGAGCTGTAGCTCAGTAATCCCTATGGTGCGTCCCATAACTGCGTACTGCTGTAGTGATAAAGTAGTTAGGTAGTAGTTCTAACCCCAGACTTGGCAACTGTGTGAGTATGTGTTTGTGTGCGTGTCTCTCTGACTGAGTAGAGCCATGCTTTTTAGGCTACTCACACTCCGTACAATTTATATACTCAACTTTGGCAAGGCTGCTGATGTCACTCACCTAGCAATACACCTCTGGGAAAGTCATAGCCCAGTAATTTCCGTAGCATGTCCTGTAACAGCGTACTGCTGTAGTGTGATAAAGTAGGTAGGTGTTCTAACCCCAGACCTGGCAACTGTGTATGTGTGTATCTGATTGAGTCGAGAGCAATGCTTTTTAGGCCACTCATATACTCAACTTTGGCAAGGCTGCTGATGTCACTCACCTAGAAATACAACTCTGGGAAAATGACAGCCTAGTAATCTCTGTAGCACATCCTATGACTGCGTATTGCTGTAGTGTAATAAAGTAGGTAGGTAGCTGTTCTAAGCCCAGACCTGGCAACTGTGTGTGCGTGTGTGCGTGTGCGTGTGTGTGTGTGTGTGTGTGTGTGTGTGTGTGTGTGTGCGTGTGTGCGTGTGCGTGTGTGCATGTCTGAATAGAGAGCAATGCTTTGTAGGCTACTCACACTCCGTACAATTCATATACTCAACTTTGGGAAGGCTGCTGATGTCACTCACCTAGAAATACAACTTTGGGAAAATAATAGCCTAGTAATTTCTGTAGCATATGCTGTAATTGCATAATGCTGTAATGTGGTTATGTAGGTGTTCTAACCCCAGACTTGACAACTGTGTGTGTGTCTGACTGAAAAGAGAGCAATGCTTTTTCAGGCTACTGGCACTCTGTACAGTTCATATACTCAACTTTGCCAAGGATGCTGATATCACTCACCTAGCAATGCACCTCTTGGAAAATCATAGCCCAGTAATCTCCGTAGTACATCCTGTAACTCCATACTGCTGTAGTGTGATAAAGTAGTTAGGCAGGTGTTCTAACTCCAGACCTGAAAACTGTGTGTGTGTGTGTGTGTGTGTGTGTGTGTGTGTGTGTGTCTGACTTAGTACAGAACAATGCTTTTTAGGCTACTCACACTCTGTACAATTCATATACTCAACATTGGCAAGGCTGCTGATGTCACTCACCTAGAAATACAACTCTGGGAAAGTAATAGCCTAGTCCTGTAAATGTGTACTGCTGTAGTGTGATAAAGTAGTTAGGTAGGTGTTCTAACCCCAAACTTAGCAACTGTGTGTGTGTGTGTGTGTGTGTGTGTGTGTGTGTGTGTGTGTGTGTGTGCGTGTGTGTGCGTGTGTGTGCGTGTGTGTGTGTGTGTGTGTGTGTGTGTGTGTGTATGTGTGAATCTGTGTGTCTCTGATTGAATAATGAGCAATGCTTTTTAGGTTACTCACAATCCTTAGAATTCATATACTCACCTTTGGCAAGGCTGCAGATGTCACTCACCTAGAAATACACCTCTGGGAAAGTCATAGCCCAGTAATCTCTGTAGCACATCTTGTAACTGCGTACTGCTGTAGTGTGATTTAGAACTGTGGTAGGGTTTCATCTCCACCCATGGCAGTTCTGGATGTTTTGTGTGTGTTGCAGTGTCTGTGTATGGAGCAATGCATTTTAGGCTACTCACTTGCAGTACATTTCAAATGCCTTACTTTGCCAATCCTGCTAATGTCATTCATTGTGAGAGACAACTTTGGGGGAAAGTTCTTAATAGTAATCCCTGGGTGCGACCTATAACTGCTCCATGCTGAAGTGTGATATAGGCCTTGGTCAGGAGTTTTATACCCACACATGTCTGTTGTGGATGTTTTGTGTGTGTCTCACTGTCTGTGTGGGGAGCAATGCATTTTAGGCTAGTCACTTGCAGTACAGTTGAAATGCCCTACTTTAGTAAACCTGCTGATGTCATTCAGTGTGAGATGCACCTATGGGGAAGGATGTTTCTAGTAATCCCTATAGTGCATCCTATAACAGCTCTATGCTGTAGTATGATATAGACCTCGGTCAGGGGTTTTGTACCCGCACATGTCAGTTGTGGATGTTTTGTGTGTGTCTCACTGTCTGTGTAGGGAGCAATGCATTTTAGGCTAGTCACTTGCAGTACAATTGAAATACCCTACTTTGGTAATCCTGCTGATGTCATTCACTGTAAAATGCACCTTTGGGGAAGGATGTCTCTTGTAATTTCTGTGGTGTGTCCTATAACAGCTCTATGCTGTAGTGTAATATAGACCTCAGTCAGGGGTTCTATACCCACACTTCAGTTGTGGATGTTATGTGTGTGTGTCTCACTGTCTGGGTATGGAAAAATGCATTTTAGGCTAGTCACTCGCAGTGTAGTTGAAATGCCCTACTTTGCTAATCCTGCTGAAGTCATTCACTGTGAAATGCACCTTTGGGGAAGAAGGCCATGGGGTGTACAATAACTGTGTAGTGCTGTATTGTAATTAACTAGTTAGGTAGGAATTGTACCCCCAGACATAACAGGTGTATGTGTGTGTGTAACTCGTATCCTGTGTAGAGGTGAATGTGGGCAATCTGGTAGGGGTCTTGCTTATTTTGTTTATGGTGGCCCTACTATATATCATAATGTCAACCATACAGGGATAACATATGTAAATTAGCTGGGAGGCTGGGGTGCAAAGCCATACCCATACATGTGACATCAAGGCCAGCAAATCCATGTTAGCAACCTCACTATTACCCAGAGTATACACTCAACCCATGTGTCATACGTACACACATGCCTAGGCAACAGCCTATATGTGGGTAGTACACTGCATATTGGCCACTGATAGTAACTATGCAGTGATAGCAGTGGGCTACAGAGGGCATGTCACCCTGCCCATCTGTCCAATATGCACGTACATGCAGACAGTGCACTTCCACCATGTTCCCCAATGGACACCTTCACCACCTGTGGTGCCTTCAAATGTGACTCACAACGGACATACCATGCCTGACAACATGCCCTGTATGGACAGATGACACCGACATCAGGGAATGCTGTTGGCATGTTATCAATGTTGGTGAAGGGTAAACCTGCTGCCCATTACCAGTTCCTGCCACAGGTGGGCAAGTCTGGCACATCTAATGATAATCTGTGTTCACAACATGGGCCAGACACCCCAGGTACAGTTCCACATGTCACAGTACATGCATGTGGGAGGTGTGCACATCCTAGACACCATCCATGTTATGGACTAAGGAACAAATACATGGCATGTGGTGTACAGCACTGGCCACACAAAATAGTCACCCAGGTGACTGGATGGGGGATGCAATAACCACCTGTGTGGGCAAATGCAGTTACTACAGACCTGAGCCACAATGCAGACCATTGTCATGTGGCCTGATGCCAAGGTATACCCATTGCCTATCCTTGTACAGCCTGCTGGCACAGTTGACCACCACACACCCATGTAGACATGCACCTATACATGTCAGAACTGGCACCCTGTGTGTTTGTGTGTGTGTGTTGTATGGTGCATCTGTCCACATCCACACTCACTACAACCCCCCCCAGGGCATACTGAAGGATGCTGTCTGATGTCTGACTTCTCCTCATACTCTTTGCCCATACTGCCTCCGTATGACCCATGTGGTGCATGTGATACCTTTACATTGATGTGTTACAGCAATCCCACTAGTGATGAGTTGCACTCCTGGCCCTGCTGTGTGTGTCAATGTGTGTGCGTCCCTGTTTGAGTGTGCCTGTGTTGACGCTAGCACCTGTTCATGCAGACAGGCACATGTATGACACCTACTGTATATCTACCGTATCCCTGCTGCAGATGTCACTCATCCTCACATATATGTTCTGAGTGCTCCACATCAGGCAACCCATATGGTGCATCCCATAACTGCATCAAACTGTGATAGCACTACATAGTTGTTGAGGGTTTGATACCCTGTGCTGGTAGATATGTGACACAAACATGCTTCAGTTTTACTCTCCCATCCCTCCCTGACATGTATTTGCCTCTGTCTGCTTCCCCCACTCCCTCTCTGGTGGATGTGGAGACCCAAACCTGCCTTGCGTAGGCAGCAGCATGTGTATTTGACATGATGCTCATGATCAGCTGATGGCTTCTGCATGAATTGCAGCCCTCCTCTAGCTGAGTGCATGTGGAACAGCTGTGGTAACAATTCCGTAGCCAATTGCATGGAAACCCACTCCAATACCTAGGGACATCATGGTGGTGTTGGGCCTTTTCAGTCACTGTGAGCAGGAACTAGATCTGTTGTTTGGCAAACAGCATTTCAGATGAATTGGGATTTACCTCTAACAACATACACTGTGGAAAGAGGGCAACAAACAGGAGGGAGATGTGCCTGACTTGACTACAGACTATATGTGCTGCTATACTGCATTTGGAGTAATGTTGGTTTAACAGTGTTTTTCTGGATATGCCTGTCGTACATGTCGCAATACCTGCCATGTCAGTTCCATGTATATGAGGAATCCCCATCTGCAGGGTCATCTGCAGACTGGGCAGTGTTGTGCCTATGGTTTCATGTGTTAGCCACAGTGCATCTATCTGTGGAATGCAGAAGGTAGTGTGAGGATTGCAGTCTGTAAATGGTGAAGGCCGTGACAGTTACTGACTTCATATTCCTCATAGGACATATGTTGTAACAAACCCTGTTACAATGGAAAATATATGAGGTTACCACAGCAACATGTCTAAACTGGCCCTGTGTATATGCTGTCAGACACACCTCTGTCAACCTTTGTACATATGGCATGCATGAAGTGGTGCATATGTGCTGTATGCCATAAATATGATCATC
Source organism: Protopterus annectens (assembly GCF_019279795.1). NCBI lineage: Eukaryota > Metazoa > Chordata > Ceratodontiformes > Protopteridae > Protopterus > Protopterus annectens. The sequence goes on from NC_056744.1 coordinate 1,812,141,151, forward strand.
ATATCTGATAACAACCCAGAGATATATCAGATTGCTACACATCATGTACAGTAGGGGTTATATTTCATGACATAAGCTGGACATTCTGTGGATGTTTGTACAATACTGAGGTCTGTGTAGTGATGGTGAATGTCAGGAGTGTGTGTATTGTTAATATGTACTTTAGCCTGTGTACAGACTGTGGTAGATGTCATTGTTCTAGCTCCCCTTCTATCAGATGTTACATGCTGCCCCACTGTATGGTACCGTTTTGCTGTACATGTTTGTAGGGCCATACAAACACATGTCCCATTCCACAGACAGCCATCAGACCAAACTGTGTAGCAGCCCAGTACATGTAGGGTCATTCTGTGAGTGGCACATATAAACATGGTGCAGAACAGATAGTCCATATACTGTAATATTATGCTAGCTTACCACATGTGGCTGTGGCTGTGTTCACATTGGTTGAGGTTATGCACTGTCACACAGGTGTATCTTACCCTGTGCTGTGACATGGCTGTTGAGCCTGCTATATATGCAGGTACATGTGCATTCCCCCATATGAGATGTAGGCCAGTGTTGAGCCAGTCTGCCTGTAGCCTGCACAGTGGATTGTTATATGCCTAGCAGCTTAGTGTACATTACTAGTGGGATGTCATGTGCAGATACTTGCCAGATGTACTGCTGCCGGGCCTCCCTTAAACATCATGTATGTCAGACAGAGCAGTGGGATGCTGTACAGATGTATGTCAATATCTAGTGGGTTGTATGTGGCCATGGCACCCGTGTACCAGCAGTCATTATATGTCAGGCCAGACAGGAGTGTGTGAATTCAACACCTATGGTGCCAAATATATACCAGTCGTTATGTGTTATACCCATCTACATGGCTGTCTACATCCATATTGTCAGGCCTGGTACACATGTGGTACACTAAGGGATTATGTGTATACCTCTGGACTGTACAGGGTGTGTCCGAAGTTCCACATATAGTGGCCAATATCTCTGCTGCATTCCACAGGGGCATTACATGCTAGCGGCAATACTTTACAATGATTTCCTTAGGATGTATATAAGATCCTCCAAAGCTAGCTACAAAAACAAAATCACCACTAAATCCAAGGACAACCAAAAAGCATTCCATAACTATGTCAAGAATCTAGATGGCAACACCCATATCTGCTCTGAGTTACAACACAAAGGCATGAAAATTACAGAACCAAATGATATTGCCAACAACCTGGCAGATCGGTTCAGTGCTAACTTTACCCCCCTCTCACCCCCTAAAGGACTCATATCTATACAGGAAGAATGCAGAGTCCCTGTAATCACAACTACGCAGGTAAAGGCTGCACTCTCTAAAGCCAAAAACACAGCACCCATGGGACGGGACAACATCCCAGGCTGCGTTTTACATGAACTTCAGAAGGAACTGGCTCCCCATTTAAGCACCATGTTCAATAATAGCCTCACATCAGGCTTTGTGCCCACTGAATGGCACACAGCAACAGTTATCCCACTCCACAAAGGGGGAGCCACCACTGATCCTGGGAACTATCGACCTATTAGCCTGATGAGCCTGGTCTGCAAAGCCATGGAACGTATCATCATGGAACTCATAAACAAAGACTTTGGTAACCTCCAAACTCTGGATCCCACCCAGTTCAGGTTTGTGAAAGGCAGATCATGCCTCTTGTATCTGATCGACTTCTTTGAGGCAGTCACCAAAGCCGTGGATGAGGGTAAGGTGGTTAACACAGCCTATCCTGACCTCGCCAAGGCTTTCGACACCATCCCCCATTCTGGAATAATAGCTAAACTCACTAAACTAGGTATAAATCCCTACATCACAAGATGGGTTGCCGACTGGCTCACTGACAGAACCCACACTGTAAAAGTTGCAGACTCCAAATCTGACCTCAAAGCAGTGACAAGTGGAGTACCACAAGGCTCCATCCTGGGACCTCTCCTGTTTGGTATCTACTTCTCTGAAGTACAGGCTAACACAGAAAGCCTCTGGCTAATGAAGTTTGCAGATTACTGCAAACTAGGAGCCATAGTCAAGTCCCCAAATGATGTGGACATCCTACAGAAGGGCCTCACTGAGACAGATGCCTGGTGTCAGAGCCATGGCCTCAAGCTCAATGTCAAAAAGTGCAGTGTCAATCCCTTTGATAAAACCTCTGTACCCATGAACTACAACATAGACAGCAATCTATTTAACACTGAATGCATGATAAGAGACCTTGGGACCCAGGTGGACAGTAGTCTCTCCTTTGATAGTCACACCGCCATAGTAGTCAGGAAGTCCTTCTATGTGGCACACCTCATCATAAAAGGGTTCTCATCCAGGAAAAAAGAGGTAAATGTTCCCCTCTACTTGTCACTCATTAGACCCATTATAGAGTACAATGCCCCTTTTGGAATGTACCTCACAAGACATCTGCAGCAGCTGGAAAGGCCACAGAAGTACCTCACAAAGAGGATTACTGGCCTCAAACAAATGCCCGACATTGACTGCCTCAAAAAACTCCAGCTTTACTCCATAGCATATCACCTACTCCGAGGTGATCTCTGCCTAACATATAAAGCTATGTCAAACCCAGAGCTGTTGGACATGCTACACCTAAAGAAATCCTAATCCCTCCGAGCTACATGCTCTAGGGACCTGCACCTTGTCACCACAATAAACAGGACATGCTGGAGGGATAGATTCCTGTCCCAGAGACTTCCTATACTCTGGAACAAGCTACTCATCTATGTCAAGAAAAGTTCTTCATTAGCTCTCTTCAAGAAAAATCTTGATGAGTGGATGGGAAATAGGAAATACACCCCGGGGATCACTTCTGTGTCTCTTCTCAACAGTGGCACAGGAAAATAACTTTCTTGGGTGGCATAAGCCATGGAGCCTTGCTGGCTAGGCATATATAGGACCTTGGGCCGACAGCCTAGTACCTACCTATGAACCTATGTCTGTCAGTAGTCAATGGCACACATGTTATAAGCAGATGTCAGCATCCACACACACCATGTCTGTGAAGACAATCCCAATGACAGTAGCAACAGTCTAGTAATATAACTGCTACACATACCTGACATCCCCTTGCACTACGACTTTGGGACTGTAGGGGCTGGGGTATGGCGACACTCCATGTCCAGGACATATGGTGGAAATATATGTACATATACTTATCCAGATAGCCATATATAAATAATTACACATGTGTACTACATTCAGTTACCACTATCATGGCAACCACCCACTATAAATCCCTACAGCATGTGGGCATGGCCACTTTACATTTCCTGTGTGATGGACATCCTTCTTGTGCGTGGGCATAAATGATACAGACAGCAGGTAGCAATACCTCTTACAGGAGAACCTGCACACTCAGAGCAGCCACATATTTGTAGGAGGATCCGTGACTACAGACAGATTGTGAGTAGAGTTGTGTTATGCTTTGCATAGTACTGGTGTTACAGGGTGTGTGTGTGTGTGTGTGTGTGTGTGTGTGTGTGTGTGTGTGTGTGTGTGTGTGTGTGTGTGTGTGTGTGTGTGTGTGTGTGTGTCTGTGTGTGTCTGTGTCTGTGTGTATGTGTACATACTAGTGTACCTTGGAATGCAGTCTGTCTGCATAGCTCACTACTGTGGGACTATCCTCTTGCTGGACAGAGGTATGCCTATCATGTGTTGTCTGTCCACCGCACAGGTCCTGTGTCAGATATTACACTGGTAGTGTGCGTGTGTTGCATGATATCAGTACATGGCTACATCCATTTCTATTTCTAACCTCAATTCCCTGACTAAGGGTATGTTGCAGACTATCTTGTAACACCAGCATGTTGCTTAGTGTATAGCAACAGTGTTCCACATATGTGCCTGTGTTCCAGCCTCTGTCCTCCATCTACATACCAAGCTTTGCACATATGACATGCTGTCGGGGGTTGTTCTGTAGTGGGCTGTGAGTATATCACACTGCCATTGCTGCCATTAGTCCACTCCTGTTGTATCCCCCACACATACAGTGGGGCTGGGGCCATATATGTGTGGGCATCACCTACACAACACATGTGCACCCTTATGCACTGCAGAGGCCAGTGTATGTAACAGTGGTATATGGGCCTGTATTAATGAGTCTAGGTGTGGAGCACCATAAATGACCTAGGCTGTAACAAAATGTGGGGGCATCAGGGCTGAGCTGCCACAAGGTATCTGGATGTACAGTACCATATACTCCACCTATACTGACATTACTTATATGACTTGGGGTACTGCAATCCTACTGCCTCCTGCTATACAGACTGTTCTGTTTGTTATGTCTTGTTATGTACCAGTTACAGCCCATTTGATCACAAAATATCTTTACCTCCTACGGAGTTTGTACAGAGTGTAGATAGAGGCTGCTGAACTACACACCTGCAGTACATACTGTTGATTGTGTGGTACCCTGTGGCCCAGTCTGTGAGCACTATTGTACATTCTGAAGGTCTTGGCCTGGACAGCAACAGTTGTGAACCTTTCCAGACTACTGTATTAGTGTAAATGTTTCACAGTTGCAATACTCTGTTTATATGGTTGTCAGTATCTGAACAGCTATATGACATGCCATATAGAACTGTTAGAGTACACAATTAAACAATCCCATTTCTGCAAACCTATGTGTGGCCTCTTTTCTATGACCTTTCTATGGGTATATGTTGCAAGCAATGATTGACATTAGTATGGGTGGCCCATGCAGTGTCCAGTTGTTCAGGTGTTAACTGTAGGCATAGTGGCTGTTCCATATTGTGTGCACCTTCTACATATGTATCTTACTGTATATATATCTGTGTATGTATGTGTAGTCACATGTATATATATATATATATATATATATATATATATATATATATATGTGTGTGTGTGTGTGTGTGTGTATGCATATCTGTATCTGCATATCTGTGTCTGTGTATCTGCATCCTGGGGATGTTGATGGCTTCCACGTATTACATGTCCTATGGGAGGCAGACTGTACTTGGTAATGTATTACAAGGTGCATGTGTTTGGCTGTGGGGAGGATGCCTATTCGTACAAGATGTATAGTGTGTGGGGCCTCTCAACCCCATTAACGGTGCATGTGGACATATGTGTATTTGTCAATCTGCAATTGCTATCTACAGATGTATGGCCATACATACCTATAAAGATATATATATATATATATCTGCTAACAGATATATTACTATGTCCGTATATACCTACATAGGTATATATCTGCGTACACATATGTAACGTGCTGTGTACATGTAGACATATAGGTGTCAACAGATATATGTGTCAGTTTAGGCATATGCATGTAGATATGTGCATATATGGTGATATATATATGCATATAGAGTTAGTAAAACAAATTATGTGTGTATATATATATATATATATATATATATATATATATATATATATATATACATATATGGATATGTTGTATCTGTTAAGGTTTTAATATCGTTACACACACAGACATCTAGATGTTGGTATACATTCTCTGTACTGTTGCATGACAGGACTCGATGATATGTTTCTGAAACATTGAATACCTGTGTATCTGTCATGGCTTAGTGGTACATCACTTTATCTAGGGTGTGCAGGGTCCTTGGTTTGAGCCTTGCAAGAGCTGTTTATTTTGTTGATGGGCAGAACATGGCCCGTTGGATATAGAGTGATTAAGGCACTTTAAAGCAGTTGTAAGCAGGTTTGTGTGGGTTTGCGCAGAGCTAAGCACTGCCTACACAGGTTAGGCAATTTAGAAGCTGAGTGTATGAAAACGTAACCGGAGGTTAGCAGTGCTTACCGTCACGCAAACCTGTGAAAATCCGCTAACAACTGCTTTAAAGTGCCTTAATCACTCTGTATCCAATGGGCTATGTTCCGCCCAGCAACAAAATAAACAGTTCCTGCAAGGCTCGAAATCAGGACCCTGCATACCTTACACAAAGTGATTTACCACTAAGCCATGGCAGATATGCACAGACATGATGTTTTCACATACTTATCATCCAGCCCAGGTACACAACACTACAGGGAATGTATTCTGCCATGTAGATGTGTGTGTGTGTGTGTGTGTGTGTGTGTGTGTGTGTGTGTGTGTGTGTGTGTGTATATATATATATATATATATATATTCATCTTTAAATGGATTTAACATATCTATATATGTAGATATAGCTATAGAAATATATATATATATATCTATACATATATATATATATATATATATATATATATATATATATATATGGTTCCACTTGAAAAGATCAAAATCCTGAAATATCAAAGGACATATGGTCGAGATCATATGATCAATATTTCAGAACATTGAACTTTTACAAGTGAAAAAAAACATACAAGGTTAAGAAGACTTAGCGCTCCCCACACCCCCCTACTTATTATTCCAACTCCGAGATTGCGCTACATTCTAAATACAGCACGGAATGGGAGATATTTCTATTTCCTGCTGTAGCACAATCTCGGAGTTAGAATATTTAAGTAGGGGGTGGTGGGGGTGCAGCTCCTAACATGGGGGTTGCAGGGGGGCTTTCCCCTGCATAAAACTGTGTTTAACTTCTGTTTTTGTTTTTTTTTCCCACTTTGACAAGATCGATATTTTGAAATATCGATCATATGGTCTTGACCATATGAATTTCGATATTTCAAAAATTTCGATCTTTTCAAGTGGAACTATATATATATATATATATATATATATATATATATATATATATACACCAATAAATACATATATACATAGATAAAGCAAACAACAGCTGTGACCAGGAAACAAATGCTCCTGTAGCAAGTACTGAAGAATAAAACTAAAACAAAAATGCAAAGGAGCAGACCTACACTGAGCCACAATACTCACATAGGTTAAATGTTCAAAAAGAACAATACCAACTCTGAGCTGTTCTTATAAAATCCAAAAGTCAGAAACTCCAGTCACGAGGTTCTAATAAATCCAAATAGTTTATTTCATAATAAAAGATGAGGTAAGTGCTTTCACCGGTTAGGGCTTCTTCAGACCAAAAGCACATAATTGATAAAAATCAATATATATACAAATTAACATTACTAATCATGACATCATATCCTGAGAAGACAGATAAATTCAAATGCCCTCTATTAACACTATGTAATTTGTATCATAAAAAGAAGAGTGTATATTATAAAATATATTAATTTAAAAATATTAAAAGAGTGAATAATATATACATATTAAAATATATAAATATATTGTATGCAAAAAGCAATTAACAAGATATCAAAATAAACCTTATAAAAATGTATAACAAGTCAAAGGGCAGCTTTATCAGAGATAATAAAAAATATGTATAAAAAACACATACTACATGTGCAAAAAAGGGAATATGTGCAAAGAAGCAATATATACAATTATCTGATACATGAACCCATATAACATTAAGGCTGAAACATTTCAAAAATCTGTTATAAAACATATTGATTTATTATATGCTCAATGGGTAAAAAATAGAAGGTATAGCTAAAGCCCTAAGCCTTGACTAACAATTTCCTATTTTTTTAAAACCAGTTTTGTTCAGCCCTCAGTCTAATAATCCATTTGATTTCAGCTCTCTCTGTATAGTTCTTCGTGCCCCCCCCCCTCTAATACTGGGGATAGTAATTAAATCTAAATTTATGCTGATCATTATTATCCAAAACATGTTTGGATAGGGCATTCTTGGTGGATTTAATTCTTATGTTGTAAAGGTGTTCTCTGATCCTCTCCCGTAAACGTCTAAACATTTAGCCTATGTGGGTATTGTGGCACAGTCTTGGTCTGCTCCTTTGCATTTTTGTTTTAGACATATATACATAGATATGCATACATCTATAGATATATTTATGTATACATCCATATGTCCACATTACTAGGAATGCATATATGTAAGCATATATATGGCTCACCTTTCAAAGGGAGGAATCCATGTCTCTGAAAGCTGGAAGGATGAAGTATGTTCTCAACATTGCACAATCTTATAGTTTCATAGTTTCATAGTTTAGTACTAGGCTATCTGCCCTGGGGCATTTGTAAGCCTAGCCATAGTGATGTGGCTTTCGCCACCCCATGAAATGGTACAAAAATGCACAGAATAGATTTAGAATACTGTGCCTCTGTCTAGTAGTGACACAATGAAGGTCCCCTTATATAATAGAATTAGTTTACTGTGCCCCTGTCTAGTAGTGACACAGATGTGACCCCTGGGGTAAACTTATGATCTCCCATCCACTCATCAAGATTTCTCTTGAAGAGAGTCAGTGAGGGGCTCTGCCTAACATGAACTGGGATCTTGTTCCAAAGCATGGGAAGCCTCTGGGTTATGAATCTATCCCTCCAGCATGTCCTATTCATACTTGTGCCGAGGTTTAATTATTTAGCTCTCGTGGTCCTGATGGATTTAGATTTTTTGAGGTGGAGCATGTCCATCAGTTCCTGATTGGACATGGCCATCAGTTCCTGATTGGACATGGCCTTGTACGTCAGGCAGAGATCACCTCTGAGCAGGCGGTATGCTACTGAATAGAGCTGGAGTTTCTTTAGTCTGGCAGAATAAGACATATGTTGGAGACCCTTGATCCCTTTGGTGAGGTACTTTTGTGGTCTCTCCACCTGTTGCAAATGCCGGGTGAGGTACATACCAAATGGGGCATTGTACTCAATCATGGGTCTGATGAGGGAGGAGTATAGGGGTACAATGACATCCTTGGATCTGGATGTGAATCCCTTCATGATAAGGTGTGCAAGGTAGAATGTTTTTCTAACCACTTTAGCAATGTGGGTGTCAAATGAGAGGTCGCTGTCGACTTGGGTCCCTAGGTCTCTGATTACTTTTTCCGTACTCAGTGGGTTGCTGTCTATGTGATAATTTGTGGGTACTTTGTTTTTCCCAAAGGGGATGACTACACATTTTTTGGCATTTAGTTTAAGGCCATGACTCCGGCACCAGTTGTCCATTTTTGTGAGGCCTTTTTGTAGGATGTATGTGTCTGCTGGTGTATCGACTATGGCGCCTAGTTTGCAGTCATCTGTGAACTTTGTCAGCCACAACCCTCCCATGTTTTCTTTAACATCTGAGAAATAAATGCCGAACAAGAGGGGTCCCAGGACAGATCCCTGTGGGACACCACTTGTGACTGGTTTTGAGTCTGACATTGCTCCAGCGATTTTAACTTTATGGGTTCTGTCCTTTAGCCAGTTTGCAACCCATCTAGTGACATAAGGGTTTACGTTTAAGCTGTTGAGCTTATCTATGATGCCTGAGTGGGGTATTGTGTCGAAGGCCTTAGCCAAGTCCAGGTAGGCTGTATGGACTGCTTTGCCCTCATCAATGGCTCTAGTGACTGTTTTGAAAAAGTCAACCAGGTTCAAAAGGCAGGATCTTCCCTTTACAAAGCCGAACTGGGTGGGGTCAAGTGTCTGTAGGTCCCCTATGTCTCTGTTTATGAGTTCCATAATGATTCTTTCCATAGCTTTGCAGACCAGGCTGGTTAAGCTTATGGGGCGGTAGTTCCCAGGGTCTGTAGAGGTACCCCTTTGTGGAGTGGGACCACTGTTGCTGTACGCCAGTGTTCAGGTACATATCCTGTAGGAAGGCTCAGGTTAACTAGCATTTCTATATGCGGTTTAGCTCCTCTTGGAGTTCACGTAGCATGCAACCCGGGATACCGTCAGGTCCCATTGATGCTGTGTTTTTAGCTTTGTTGAGGGCGGTTCTCACTTGGACATCTGAGATGACAGGGAGATTACATTCAGCTGGAATAAGTATTTCTTCTTTTGGGGGTGAGGGAGGGGAGAAATTTGCACTGAACCTGTCAGCCAGAATGTTGGCAATATCTGTGGGTTCAGTGTATTTTTTGTTGTTGTGAACTAACTCTGAGCATATCTGAGGGTTTCCGCCCAGGTTTCTAACATAGCTGAAGAAGGCTTTGTGGTTATCTTTAGTGTCCTTAGTGATTTTTCTCTCAAAGTTGGCCTTGGATGTTTTTATGAGAACGTAGTTTTCTGCTAATGTTGATCAGAGATGTCTTCCCTTTATGGGATTTTGCTCTGAGTGCAGTAGCTTCCTTCTTTTGTTATACAATTTGTTAATGGCTGAGGCCCACCAGACAGGACGCTTGCCTTTGGTGGAGAGGGACTTGGATTTATTTGGGATTGCATGATCCATGCATTCTTGGAGATGTCCATAGAAAGCATTTGTGAAGGATTCGGCATTGTGGGATGTGGTATCCACTGGCCCAGTGGGCTTAAAGGATACCATCTCAGTCTTAAGAAGAGTGAAGTCTGCTTTTGAGAAGTTTTTCACTGTGGTCTTTTGTGCTGGGGGTGGAGGTGGGATATGTATATCCAGGGTGATTAGTTTGTGGTCAGATCCCACTAGTGAGGGGTATACCTCCAGTGTGGAGCATTTTGTCCCCATGTTTGTGATGATCAGGTCTAGTATATTTTCTCCCCTAGTGGGAGAGGTGACTAGTTGTTCCAGTGCATTTGAATTTATGAATTCCAGGAACCTTTGGGCTAGGGTGTTAGGGCTAGAATAATGTACCCAATCTATGTTTGGGTAGTTGAAGTCTCCCAGTATGATGGTATTTTGTGATACATTCATATCCTCCAATGTCTTCAGGAAGGCTGAGTGGGGTTCCTGAGATTGGGAGGGTGGTCTGTAATATGCTACCAGTTGTATAGCAGTTTTGCCTATGGTTAGTTGCACCTGTATGGTCTCTGATGCTTCATGTGTTGCTACTAACCTGGAGGTGTGGGTGTCCTTGATGATTATGGACACTCCCCCTCCCTTTGTGGTTCGGCCCGGGTTTTGGGGTCGAAAAGCATGATACGAGGTATAGCCTGGTAGTGCTGGGGTGCTCTCAGGAGCCTTGAACCAGGTTTCAGTTACTGCAAAGACGTCAGTGTTCTCCATACTGAGGAGTGCATCGAGTGCCTGCATCTTGAGATTTAGACTTCTGGCGTTGAGCAGCATTACCCTTAGTTTTTTTCCATTTTTGTTTTCTAAGGAGGTGGGTTTGTCTTTTGAGCCTTGCCTAAAAAAGGCACTATGGGAGTGGCAAGAGCCTTAGCCAGTGGTGACAGGTGCAAGCCATACCTTGCAAAGCAGCGTGGCTTGTCCAACATGTCATCCCAGGCAGACAGACATTGGATCCCCTTAGAATGACACCAGTACTTGAGCCAATTATTAAAGCTGATCATCTTGTCTTTGTATTGTGGCATCATTCTTGGTGAGGGCAAGATGCTGCTCAGGGTCAGGGTCATACCAGCCTGGGCTACATAATCAGAGAGCTCCTCTATGTCACTTTTCATGTAGTCCAGGGAGGTATGTCTCAGGTCATTCACGCCAGCATGGACAATGACGGAGTCATATTTGTACTTGCTTTGGAGTGACCTGAGTGTGTGTGTTATGTGACGGATCCTAGCTCCCAATAGGCAGCTCACAGTCACCCTCTCCTTGTTCAGCCTGATAAGCGGGACATCAGTGTGTCTGACTATAGAGTCACCTATTACTAGTGTATCAGGCATGGTGTTTGGCCTTAAGGGCTGTGATTGATTGACACACTGATTTATTGAAGTATGTGTTGCATGTGTTTTGTTTTGAGGTGGTGGATTTTTGGATGTCTGCTTTGGGAGCCTCTGCTGTTTTGGTAAGTTTTTTATTAGAGCCTCTGAGTATGTCTTTGTGTTTTTATGTGTTTGGTTTGCAGTTGTGGTAGGTCTACGTGGGACTGGGTTTGTTGTGTGTGTGGTTACCATCTCCTCCTGTCTGGTCATGCCAGCCCTGAGTTGAGAGAGTTCAGCCTCCAGTTTGGCTATATAGCTGCATCTCTCACATGTATTTGTGTTTGTTGGGAAGAGGAGAGGGTTGTCTGTGTACATGAGACAATTGTAGCATTGTCTCAAGATACCCAGATTAACCAGCTGAACTGGAGAGGACGCCAGTAATCTACCACTCGACATGCTAGAACAGTATAAGGGAGTGCTGTGCCTTTAAGGGAAGTGGATATTCACAGGGGTGGTAGGTGGATGTAGTGCTTACTTAGTACGAGAGTGCTTACTTAGTAGAGAAGTTTTGAGAACAAGTGCTAGGCTTATAATATAGCGAGTAGTCTGATTATACTAAGAGTAGAGCTTCCTTAAGGGAAATTTTGAAGAGCAGACTTGGCGGAGCCAGAAGAAGTTTAACCTTGTTTAACCAGTGCTGCGCTATGCGCACAACCGCGCAAAAATGCCCAGAGGCGGATTTTTAACAGGGAACTTCAAAAGAGCTAGAAATGGTCCAAAACAACCAATTACTACAGCTCTTGTGCTGAGGTCACTTCCTACAGGGACAGGTAGGCTGCTCAAGGCTCCCCACTCCTACTGGTGAGCAAAGAAACTTCCTTCTATCCAAGTAAGGTAATGGACAACACAGGAACTACACCACAGCCCAGAATACAGCAATGCCTGTAAACTGGTCTAAACTAGTCGAGGAGAGGCGGGAAAACAAGGATTATTATTATTTTTTTTTTTAGATAGAAACACACAGAAAATGCCGAAACAGTGATAAATCAGTTACACAGGCTAGCACACTTTAGTGGGCAGCCTCAACAGTTAAATTAAACAAACAAACAAACTTTCGATCAAATTCGACTAAAAAGTAACTTTAAGTGCAGATTTTAAAATAATGCAGGAAACAGCTAAAAACAGTTTAAGCTTGTTTAGGGTAAGATACAAAAGCTATTCCAAGTAAAAAAACAGCAAAGATACTTAAATCCAGAAAGTAGTCACTTTTCTGAGTTCTCTGTAGCTAGGACAACTCTGCAGGACCACGAGAAGCTTGTCTGAGTAGTATAGCCAGAAAAAACGCCCAGAGGCAGATTTTAAACAGGGAACTTCAAAAGAGCTAGAAATGGTCCAAATCAACCAATTACTACAGCTCCTGTGCTGAGGTCACTTCCTACAGGGACAGGTAGGCTGCTCAAGGCTCCCCACTCCCACTGGTGAGCAAAGAAACTTCCTTCTATCCAAGTAAGGTAATGGACAACACAGGAACTACACCACAGCCCAGACTACAGCAATGCCTGTAAACTGGTCTAAACTAGTCGAGGAGAGGTGGGAAAACAAGGATTATTTTTTTGTTTTTTTTGTTTTTAGATAGAAACACACAGAAAATGCAGAAACAGTGATAAATCAGTTACACAGGCTAGCACACTTTAGTGGGCAGCCTCAACAGTTAAATTAAACAAACAAACAAACAAACTTTCGATCAAATTCGACTAAAAAGTAACTTTAAGTGCAGATTTTAAAATAATGCAGCAAACAGCTAAAAAACAGTTTAAGCTTGTTTAGGGTAAGCTAGAGAAGCTATTCCAAGTAAAAAACAGCAAAGATACTTAAATCCAGAAAGTAGTCGCTTTTCTGAGTTCTCTGTAGCTAGGACCACTCTGCAGGACTACGAGGAGCTTGTCTGAGTAGTATAGCCAGAAAAAAAACGCCCAGAGGTGGATTTTAAACAGGGAACTTCAAAAGAGCTAGAAATGGTCCAAAACAACCAATTACTACAGCTCTTGTGCTGAGGTCACTTCCTACAGGGACAGGTAGGCTGCTCAAGTCTCCCCACTCCCACTGCTGAGCAAAGAAACTTCCTTCTATTCAAGTAAGGTAATGGACAACACAGGAACTACACCACAGCCCAGAATACAGCAATGCCAGTAAACTGGTCTAAACTAGTCGAGGAGAAGCAGGAAAACAAGGATTATTTTTTTGTTTTTTTGTTTTTAGATAGAAACACACCGAAATGCAGAAACAGTGATAAATCAGTTACACAGGCTAGCACACTTTAGTGGGCAGCCTCAACAGTTAAATTAAACAAACAAACTTTCGATCAAATTCGACTAAAAAGTAACTTTAAGTGCAGATTTTAAAAAAATGCAACAAACAGCTAAAAAACAGTTTAAGTTTGTTTAGGGTAAGCTAGAGAAGCTATTCCAAGTAAAAAAAACAGCAAAGATACTCAAATCCAGAAAGTAGTCACTTTTCTGAGTTCTCTGTAGCTAGGACCACTCTGCAGGACCAGGAGGAGCTTGTCTGAGTAGTATAGTCAGAAAAAAAACGCCCAGAGGTGGATTTTAAACAGGGTACTTCAAAAGAGCTAGAAATGGTCCCAAACAACCAATTACTACAGCTCTTGTGCTGAGGTCACTTCTTACAGGGACAGGTAGGCTGCTCAAGGCTCCACACTCCCACTGGTGAGCAAAGAAACTTCCTTCTATCCAAGTAAGGTAATGGACAACACAGGAACTACACCATAGCCCAGAATACAGCAATGCCTGTAAAATGGTCTAAACTAGTCGAGGAGAGGCGGGAAAACAAGGATTATTTTTTTTTTTTTTTTGTTTTTAGATAGAAACACACAGAAAATGCAGAAACAGTGATAAATCAGTTATACAGGCTAGCACACTTTAGTGGGCAGCCTCAACAGTTAAATTAAACAAACAAACAAACAAACTTTCAATCAAATTCGACTAAAAAGTAACTTTAAGTGCAGATTTTAAAATAATGCAGCAAACAGCTGAAAAACAGTTTAAGCTTGTTTAGGGTAAGCTAGAGAAGCTATTCCAAGTAAAAAAACAGCAAAGATACTTAAATCCAAAATGTAGTCACTTTTCTGAGTTCTCTGTAGCTAGGACCACTCTGCAGGACCACAAGGAGCTTGTCTGAGTAGTATAGTAATAAATGTATAGAATGTGCAATGAGCGAATGTCACTATGCATTCGCTCATTGCAGATTTGGGACTTTGGGTGCGGATGGCACTATAGTGGGGATGGGGAATATTAGCCTATCCCCACTGTAGTGTGAACTCAGAGTTAGTATATCATAGTAGGGGGGTTGTGGGGGCCCAGCCCCCCAGATGGGGGTGCAGGGGGGCATGCCCCCCCGCATTATGATATGTATTCCAACTTGCAGTTCAAGAGTCAGCGAAGGTGCCTTTAGAACTGCTATGTTTGAACTGTGGTGCAGTAAGAAATGATGGATTGGTCCTTTCAGTTTGCAGAAAGGGCTGTTCGAAGAAATGATTGTCTCCCTTTCAAAGGTGAACACATATATATCTATATAGGTATATATGGATATACATCTGTCGATGAAACTGGGAACGTAACCACACATATATGTCCACATGCACCATTGATGGGTTTGAGAGACCCAAACAACATACATCTGGCATGGATAGGTATTCCTCCCCCCCAAGCCAAACACGTCTGGCCTGCAATACACTACCAACCTTAGCAAATCCCATAACCAGGACCCTACATGACAAGGGTAGTACATGTTAACAGTACTCCATCCCACTTGTAGGATGTCAGGCTGGCATTACTACCATATCATGCAGTACAGTCGAGTGAAGTGTCATGCTTGGGGGAACCTCCTGGGCAGGTGCAAAATGTAGCTGGGATCTCTCATATGATCCAATAGGCCTACACCTGACAATGGATTCAACAATGTTGGCAAGGAAAACCACAAATCCACCATGTCAGCTTGGAACTACCACCCAGTAGATTGATGACCCTGGTCTGCAGAGACATGGAACATATCAACAGTGAACCCACAGCCAATGTCACTGGTAATCTTAACACAAGGGACCCCGCCAATGTTGGACTTTTCAAAGGCAGATAATACAATTTGAACCTGGTATACCTCCTTGACCCAATCATGACAGGTGTAGATGAGAGTTAGGAGGTGCACAATGCCTATGTAGATCATAGCAGGCTTTTGTACACCATCCCATAAGTAGGAATGTGTGTAGATGTTAAGGGCTCTACCTCCATGCACAGAATATGTTTCCACCAGGACTGCTTGGCAAATACCAACATTCCATAGGTGCCATCCCATGGACATACAGGCCTTCTCAGGTCATAGATGTGATAATGCCCTCCTCCACACTGTAGAGGTGTGCAGCACTACTGGGGTTGCTATAACTCACTGGGTGTGGCTGTTGTGGACACATCCGCCATTATTGCAGTTACTGTTGTGTCTATCCCCACATACCTGACTGTAATACTGTACAGTGTATGTAATCAGGTTGTTAGTTGTTGTTTACACCATTCACAGGAGTTGAGAGCCTCACACCCTCCCAAGGGTAGGGCTTTGCCACCGGCATTGGCACACACATGTTACTAAGGTGAGGATCACAGTAGAGTGGGGAGAGGGAAATACACCCTGCTGTTAGCATGTTCAATGTCATCCACATTGCAGACTGCATATATGTGTGGTTGTGTCTATCCTGTCTTGGTGGGATTACATGTGCAACAGATGTGTTACTTCATGGGGACATACCTCCATGTGTACAGTCTTGTACCTGTACTGCATCCAAACCAAAGGCTCTGTGTGTTGCACCCAGCCATGCCATGTGTGCCACCCACTACACTTACTGATGTCCACTGTAGATGGCCTGCTGACACCACTACACCCATCAGCCATGTGGCACATGGACAAACACAACACAATCAGAATAGATAATTGTGACAACAGTACAACATTGTTAACTACAGCTATGATGCATCATGACTGCACAGCTACACCTTCCAAGAAATTAGCATTTCACTTTACTGCTGACAACATGCTGCACATCATTCCATTGCTACCCTGTTGTACAGTCACCCTGTGCATTAGCTACATGTTAGCCTGTCCCTGCATTGATGTTACGGATGTCAGGGAGTGGCACAGGTATCATCATATGCACAGGGTGTGTTGTTGGTTTGCCAGAGGTCTAGGCTGAGCCATACAATTGACAACATGTGTGTGTGTGTGAGGGGGCTGAGTACTGTTATGGGACACTGGTGATGTCATGTGTGCAGGTATGTGGTTGCCCTAGGTTTGTTGTTTATGTGTGTGTGTCTGCAGGCACACAGTTCCACCATGTGGCTGCCCTATACAGGGATTTGTGAGACAGCTGCAGATTGTACCTGACAGGGTTTGCTGTTCACTGTCTCCAGCCATGGACACAGGACCTGTGCATGGCAGGGGTGCTACAGGCAGTATCAGGTACAAAGCCAGATCGAGTACTGTCCCCCGAGGTTGACAGACGTCCACTGAATCCTGGCCCTCCTGGGACTGGCCAGGGCCACGTGCACATGCACGTGGTCTGCCATGACGGTCTGTGGACAGCACCCCCCTACAGTGCTGGGGCTAGTACAGCCACTATGGGAGTGGCTGTGACTGGTGGGACATCCATGATGACCTCCAGCTGCTGGTGTTGCTGGCATACATCCATGTGGCCATCGCAACCGTCCCACCCTGTCCTAATGCATAGACATGACATTGTGGATGAGATCCAATGTCTCACCCCATCGTCTATCCATGACCTCTGTGTAATTATGGATGGCACCTGCTAAGTCACGGATGCTGTCAGTTATAGAGGTGTGATGAGCCCTCTGCACCCTTAGACCCTGCCTGGTGTACCGTTCCATTTGTGCCTGTGCCTCCATGACAGCCTGGAACATGTGTGTGGTTGATATGGATGTGGCATGTCTGCCAGGGGCATGATGACCTGCAGTGCTTTGATGAGCACCCCTGAACATCTGCCTATGTGATACCCCAACAGACATCTGGCTATGGCTGCTGTGTCCTGACACACATCCCATATATACCACACTGTCCTGGCCAATGCCAACTGTAGACTGTCGCTCAGCTAAGGCCAACAGTGATAAGGTATGTAGAGGCAGTGTGACTGTGTGTGTGTGGATAGGGTGGATACATGTGGGATGTCAACTGGTGGCCCAGCAGCAGCCCCTGATGACCCTTCCTGTGCCTCAACATACCTATCCTCATGGTCACTGCCTGTATCAGTGACATCAGATTCCCTGCAGGAGGGACCCAGCCCCACCTCGCCACCTGTGAGGGGAAAACAGGGAACAGACTGTAAGACCTGTACATCACCACTAAACAGTACACAGTCACTCACACACACACACACACACACACACACACACACACACACACACACACACACACACACACACATGCACACATGCACACACAAACACACACACACACGTGTGCAGACATGGCCCCACACACAGACATACACACATGGAGTCGACATACATGCCAACCCATACAGTCCACCAGACAGCACCTACAGACAGCTTCCTCACCCACATAACACACACAATAGCAGGTGATGGTGCAGTACAGTATCACACACAAACCAGTAATTACACACATGTCAGCATGCAGGACATGTGGTGCTCAACAGCATGCAGTGCAACTGTAGTCAATCCCTATTACCAACATTATACATGGCTGTGATGCATGGCTTCTGTTAGTAGGTGATGGCCCTCCCCATGGAACTCACTGCACCCATGTCCACAGCATTGCTGTGCATCTGTTCAGCACCCTGGCATGTACTGTGCACTATACCTCACAGTTGTACACACCATGGCAGGATGTGTATCTGTGTGTCAGTTGTATTTCTGCCGCTGTTCACAGCCTCTGTGTGCTTCTGGATTACATGTGGACACGTGTTCAGTGAATGCTTGATGTGTATTCTGTGTATTCACAGATGTCATCATCAATGGTGCATGTATGAGTGATAGACTATCATTAGACTGACTATAGACACAATGTACTGTACCTATGGTGAGTGTAGAGACCATTATTGACCATTATTGAGCCCTGGCTGATGTTACCTGTGGTACACAAAGGTTCATAGTGAGTACTGGTCTATTGATCCTGGGGCGTACATAAGCCTAGCCACAGGGTATCCCAGCCATGCACCACCCACTAATGTTATTCCCCTGTGCCCCTGTCAGGCTGTGGCACAGACATACTACCCAGGGTGAATTCCCCATTTCCCATCCAGTTGTCAAGTATTTTTGTAAAGAGGGCCAATGAGTAGCATTGCCTGACATGTATGGTTAGCCTGTTCCAGAGTGTGGGGATTTCCCAGGACAGGGCCCTATCCCTCCATACGTTCTGTCTAATGTATTGATGAGGTATAGGACCCTGGAGCATGTGTTTGCAGAGGGAGTGGGATGTCTTTATGTGTAGCATGTTCAACTGCTCTGTGTATGACATAGCTGTGTATGTTAGGAAGATGTCAGCTGTGCCTGGGCAATGTGCACTAGAGTGTAGCCACAGTTGGCTAAGATGGTCTGTGTACTGCATGTGTTTGTGGCTGGTAATCCCATTAGTGAGGTGTGTGCTCTGTCAGTGCACAAACACAGCATGCATTATGGGTAGGTGTGTTAGATATGTACATGGCCTACACCTTAGCTATGACATGCACAGTGAATTGCCAAGCATAACCTTAAACCATACTCACCGGCATCCAGCTGATGCCTTGCTGGTATCCCAGAGGTACCTACATTGAGATGAGATAGAGTTGATGTCAGTGGCCACACCTGTGGCATTGCTATAGGGTGGCTGCAATATTACAGTACAACAACAGCTGAAGTCCACAGTACTACAGATTATGTATTACTGCGTATCAGTACTACACAGCAACAGACTTCACATCTTACATATGCATGATCTACCTGTACAGATGGATACACTATAGTAGTCTACTGATATGCCCTGGAACCTTACCTGCATGCTCCATGTCTGGTGTGTGTGTAGCACCCACCTCCATGACTGTATATGTCTGTAGCTCTTGTGAGCAGGCAGGTGCTATCAGGCTCATGAGCCGCTCCTCCACTCTGGTGAGGGGGTGGATGTTAAGCACCCCCCTTTTGCAAAGGTGGTCACCCTGCATGGCAGCAGCACGGCAACGTACATGGCGGAGTAGGTCACTACAATGGTGGCAGAGCTGCTCATATGAAAGGCTGTGCATCCCCACCTCATTCACCCTGCGGACCACATCATTCCACATGGCTGTTCACTTATGCTGGTCCTGGCTTGTCCATGAGAACAACAGCTGCTAGTTCTGGATGATGCCGGTGATTATAATGTCATCCCATAAAGTAAGAGTAGCAGGATCTATGTCCGAATCCAGACCAGTAACAAGCGGTGTGCCTCAGGGCTCTGTCCTGGGGCCCCTCCTGTTTGGCATATACTTCTCAGAAGTACAGGCAAGCACGGAAGGGCTGTGGCTGACTAAGTTTGCAGACGACTGCAAACTGGGTGCTATAATAGAGTCTCCGGCCAACATGGAGATCCTCCAGAAAGGCCTGAATGAGACTGATGCATGGTGTCAAAGCCATGGTCTCAAGCTAAATGCAAAAAAAATGCGTAGTAATCCCCTTTGGAAAAAACAGAGTACCCACAAACTACAACATAGGAGGTAATCCCCTGAAATCTGATGAAGAAATAAGGGATCTAGGGACCCAAGTAGATAGCCAGCTTTCCTTTGATAATCATGTTGCCAAAGTGGTTAAAACATCCTTCTATGTGACCCATCTGATCACGAAAGGGTTCGCATCAAGATCTAAGGATGTAATGGTGCCCCTCAACTCTTCCCTCATCAGACCCATTATTGAGTACAATGCACCAATTGGAATGTACCTGGCCAGACATCTCCAGCAGCTGGAGAGACCACAGAGGTACCTAACCAAGAGGATTACTGGCCTCAAACAGTTGCCCTATGCAGCACGACTGAAAAAGCTAAGACTGTTCTCTGTTGCATACCGCCTTCTCAGAGGTGACCTCTGTCTAACGTACAGAGCCATGTCCAACCCAGAATTGTTGAACATGCTCCATCTTAGCAAAACCAAATCTACTCGAGCTACATGCTCTAGGGATATAAACCTCAACACAACACTGAATAGAACATGCTGGAGGGATAGATTCCCTTCGCAGAGACTTCCCTTACTATGGAACAGGATCCCAATCTACATAAGACAGAGCCCCTCACTATAACTCTTCAAGCGGAACCTTGATGAGAGGATGGGTAACAGAAAGTTCACACCGGGGATCACACCAACAGCACTACTAGATAGGGGCCAAGGGTACTAGCTGCTAGTACAAGGGTCTAGGGAACTACTAAAGGGGTGGTGAATACCACACAATGTGGCTGGGCTAATATATGCCTTCAGGCAGATAGCCCAGTACCAACCTATGAACCTATGAACCTATACTCAGCGGCACTGTAGGCATGATTCCTTGGGTGTGCCATACTCCCTGAAAGGCATAATAATGGAAATATGTCTGAGCAACTCATATGGCAAGTTTACCATAATACAATACACATATTAGTTTCCTGCCACCATATCAGCTCCAACTTAATGTTCACACAACGATAGTGGTATGTCTCTGGTATATGTACCATTGAGTCATATATTGTATTGTACAACACTTTCTGCTATCTGTTTAAAGACATGCTCCCTTTGGGGACACTAGAGTTGCTGGGCTGTTACAGAGTATTTCACCTGCATGCCATTGTCACTGCCACTATGTTTCCACATGTGCATGTGATATGCCTGCTATGTGATTGCTACACATCTGCCATTCTGTGATATTGGGGATATCTATGCATGCTGTTGGACATGTTCTGGGATTGTGTGGACTATTACAACCCACATATGTTCCATGGCATTTACACACCAGTATGTGTTGGGGTTATTTGCCAGCAGGAACACTACTCCCACCTAGTGTGCACATGTTACCAGTCCACATCACATCCATGATCCACCATGGAACCTCATTATCCACTGTTCTGGCACTACCTTCATGTGAAACCACCTCAGGGGATGGTGTCCCCCCCATGGAGCACACACAGACATATGTCTTTAACCCAGCTAGGTCCAGGGTTTTGTGCATAGGGAGCTCCACAGATCCATGGTGTATGTGCTACATCACCTAGAGGCATGCAGTACACATACACAAGGTTCGACATACATGCTCCTCCTGCTCAGCCCACAGCCCAGGCAAGTTTATGTCCATGTAGATGCTGTCGTGACTGTCCATGGGTGGGCACCATGTTCCCTTTGTTCCCATGTTGTGTCCCAATGGCCTCCACATTCGAAATGTAACTACCCATCCACAGTGTTTAACCACCACATGTGTCATATACCAGCCCTGTATGCTGTCTTGTTTGTCACCCAACGAGACCTACATACCAATATGTGCCTAAAACCCTTCACCAACATATATATCCCACCTCTCAAACAATTGTGATGTGTTCCCAACATGGGTTACACACCACACTGCACACTCCATCTTGCAGCCATGTACTGGTGTGTAGGTATGTTGTGTATTGATGTGTGATGTTCTCTCACACATGTCATGGCAGGGGACATGTATTGACATATATATATATATATATATATATATATATATATATATATATATATATATATACACACACACACACACACACACACACACACACATATATATATATATATATATATATATACACACACACATATGTGCATATATGTGTAGATATCATTATGTGTTGTTTATATACCTATATAAATGTATAATTGTCTGAGGTTCTGTAGACATACATACATATATGTATCTGTATGTGGGGTGCATATGAACATATGGACCACACTCATGTAACTCTACTTCACAGCTGAACTGTTCTGCCTTGCTGCAACACAGACATGTGTCACATGTGAACACAGACTAACATTAGGGAGGTATATATGGTGACAAACTTTAGATAAGCATATTATACTACTATGGCAGTTGGCAATGCTATGCTACACTTTAACATGACTGTCCTACAGGTGGTGTGGTCTCTCACCCATGTGTTTATCATAGCAGTATTAATACCCCTACCAGCCACTGGCCACAGTAATTTACAGAACACAGATATCATGGGTTACATCTTTACCATTCACTGCTGATCTGCACATTTGACAGGTATGTCCCACTGCCCACAGGGACTGACACTATTGTCAAGTGCAGTTGTTGAGCAGATCATTACAGGAACATGTACTGATGGCACATATACATCCTTTCACATTATACATCCTGTTATTCTATGACATATACTACATGCAAGTAAATGCATAACTGTTTCACATACCTGTCATGTTTTTTTTCACTGTAACACAACTCTGAGCTTTGCGAACTTTCTTGAAGTTTTTTTCTCTCTCTCTCTCTCTCTCTCTCTCTCTCTCTGTCTCTCCGGTAGAGTGATTGAGCTGGTTTGAATAGCTTGCAGCATGCTTTTGTTGGTATTGCACATGATCAAGTGGTGGCCTCTACACCAGTCAGTGTCCACCAGTTGCTAACTGCATGCAGCCTGCTGTGTAGTACTTCAGATAGCCACTGTCATGGCAACCCTGTACTTTAAATTGCTGCCTTCTGTGGGTGTTGTCCTTTCACCTTTCTAGTATGGGTGACATCCTTCCTGTGTGTGGACATCAGTGTTACAGACAGCAGGTAGCAACACCTCTTACAGCAGAACCTGTAGACACAGGCCAAATCCACATTTGGGTAAGGTTCCAGACCTACAGACAGCGTGAGTAGTGTTGTTGTGTGCATTGTGTCTTGCTGTTCTTACAAGGTTTCTGTGTACATGATACTTTTACATGGAATGTTGTCTGTCTGCATAACTCTCAACTGTGGGCCTCTCCATATGATACCAGGGGGATTGGCTGTCAGGTTTTGTCTGTGCACCACACAGGTATTGTCCCAGATATATCTGTGGCATTCTGTCTGTTGAGTGCTATCAGTACATGGCTACATCCATTTGTATTTCAATGTCGTATTCCTGCATAAGGGTATGCTGCAACGAATCCTGTAACACCAGCAATTTCCAGGGTGTGTAACAGCAGTAACGCAAATATTGCCCTATGTTCCTGCCTCTGTCCTCCACATATATGCCAGTTTTTGTCCTGCTGTGACACAGGAAGGTTTGTTAGGTAATGGTCTATCATTATTTACCACTAGCATTACTGCTATCATCCCAGTCATGTCATGGACTCCCACACCAACTGTTGGGCCAAGTCCATATATATGGGGGCAAAAGCTGGAGAACACATATGTGCCCTTGTACATTCCAGAGGTAAGTGTGTGGTACACAATGTTCCTTGCCCTTGTACAGCCTTTTCTGGGGGGGGGGGGTCAATGCCATTAACTTAGGCTATGACACCTTTTCAGGGATATAACTGTTAAGACGAGGGTCATTCAGTGTGATAGTGAGATGTTAGGTTAAGCAATGTTATGTACAAGATACTGTGACATTAACACAAGTGCTACCTTCCCCCTAGGGCTTGACTACAGAGTGTAATTGGAGGCAAATGAACTACATCTGTAATTGTTGATTGTTATGTATCCTGAAGGCAAATCCTGTTTCTACTGTTGTACTAATTGAAGGCCTTGGCCTGGACAGCATAGTATGGTATGTTTACACATTTCTTGCATCTACTGTTTTGTGTGGGCCTTGCATTCATGACTGATTACATATTTCAAACCTTATGTGATGTCAGTACTGGCATACATTATTGTATAGTACAGGAATATAGGTTATCTATGTATGCATACCTCTGTGTCGTGTCATGTCCTTTGTTTTGTGGGTGAGTATATGTTTAATGTCGATATTCTCATTTGTGGGAATGGTTGCCACACGACACATTTACAGGTGCCAGTTACAGGGCTTGTGGCTGAGGGATATACTTTGTACCCAGTACTTTCACACTATTTCTACATATGTATGGCTACTGATACCTTTTGTGTGTGCATATGTGTATGTATCTATATATATATATATATATATATATATATATATATATATATATATATATATATATATATATATATATATATCTCATATGGTTTTATATATGACCATATGTATGTATCTATATACAATTGATGCTATATGATTATTTATTATTTATATATAAATATATGTATATATATATATATATATATATATATATATATATATATATATATATATATATATATATATATACACACACACACATATAGCTGTCTGTCTACATTTACAGATATATATCTGTTCATATGTCCATGCATGTTCAGCTCATATTTTGGCCTGTTTCTCATTCACTTGGCAATTGTCATGGATGATCACAGCATTGAAGTCAGTAACTAGTGCCGGCACTTTTGTGTTTCAGACTTCATCTCCTTCTACATGTGTTCTAATGCATATAACTGTGTAACTAGCAACGTTTTAAGTGTATTAGAGCATTAGTTGACATAGATCCTTATTTGTACCCACAGTGTGGCATACTTTGTCCAGACTTCTTGCATTAACAGGTTGTGAGGTATGATATTAATACATTTCCTGTACTGTTGACTGATTGTGCTGGATGATATGTTTGTGAAAACTTAAGGTTATGTATATATGCCATGGTTTAGTGGTGAATCACTTTGTGTTTGTGCTGCAGAGTCCAGGGTTTAAGCCTTGGAGAGGCAGTTTATTTTGTTGCTGGGCAGAACAAGGGATGTTGGCTACAGAATGATTAAGGCACTTTTAAGCAGTTGTAAGCGGGCTTGCGTGAGTTTGCATGACTGTAAGCACTGCCAACCTCCGCTTATGTTTTCTTACAGTCAGCTTCAAATTTCTCAACATGTGCAGGCATAGCTTACCCCCGTGCAAACCCACGCAAACCCACTTACTGCTGCTTAACAGTGCTTACTGCCACTTACCCCCGCGCTAATTCCTTTAAAAGAAAAGAAAAAGGGGTTGATAGGAAAGTGGTGAAAAATGGGGCACAAAGAGGAAAAGACAGTAGGGAAAATAGCTAGGGATGTGCAGGAAGGGTATAGGAAAGGTCCATAGCTGCCCACTTCTTCTACAGCAACAGCTGTGCATATACACTATATTTGCAGGTACATTTGGACCCTCAAACCCCTGGGAGAGGGGTGAGGACAACATATATTCATTGTGATGCCAATTAGATCAGATTACATGTGTCCAGTGGACACATGTGCAAAATGGACAGCTATGTATGGGGTGATATTTTTTTGTGGGAACAGATTGCCCTTTTTTTTCAGGTGAAAGTGGGATGTTGAGGAGGGGTAGTAGGTATATTTGGGGAGGTAGGTTGGGTAGATTAACAGACAAGGCACACAAGATGCATACAGGGCCAGTATATGACACATGTGGGGGTAAAAACCTTGGACGTGGAAAGGTGTTTGGAAGTCGCAAGCCCATGAGCCCCCAACTGGAAACAGTGGCACTGAGGTCCCCACCCATGTGCAGTCACCACTGCACCTTCACGGCCACGAAGGTGGCTGTGCTGGGGGCTCTGTAGGAGGGGCAGCCTCACCCTCTAATAGCACCACTTGACCCACAAGCTGGCGTAGCCGCTCTCGATACTCCAGATCGAGCTCCATACACACTACGGCCTGGACCTGTTGATGTGTGACAAGTTCCCTTCCGTGCCTGCTCCGAGGGGGGGGGCGAGCCCAGTCTCCTGCAGCTGTTCCACCCAAAGGTGGTGCAGGGCCCACAGAGGAGGCGATCCAGGGCTGGGCATCAGATGTGCTGGTGCCCGGTGCCATGACCAGCTGAGGTGGGACAGGTGGGTCCGCTGGGACCGGCCTTCTCATACGAGCTGTGTTGTCACAGGTTTATGAGAGATATGGGTTAGTAACAATCAACAGCATTCAGGATTAGTTATAACAGCATGCATAGGTATTCCCATTAACCCAACACACCAGATTTAACACAGTTGCAGAGCAAGCAGAACACATGCATATATGGAACAATAGTGGCCATTACAAGAGCATGCAGGTGTCATTGATGGTAACAGGCCACCAATATGGTTGTATTTTGACATGGCACGTGCATAGAAACAAATGTGAATATTTATAAACCATTAGGACATATGTCCCAACAAAAGTTTGGAGTGTACACATACCAGTTGAGGAGTGTCATTGTGTTATTATGCACATATGGTAGGGGTGAGAGAGAGAGTTAAATTAACAACTAATATATCCTTGTAGTTTTCACAACATTCTTAGTCACTGCAGTGGTCTTTCCCTTACATGTATTATTACACTACACAATAGCCTTATATTGTACACTGGTATGTTTATAAATTATTATATACGTGACCTGTGTCTTACGTACAGGCACAACAGGCTGCAGGTGTAATGCAACATATGTTGAGAATTGCTGTCATACACTTTGGGTGAGGTGCTAGAATGCCAGGTTTGTTTTCATATACATTCTCTGACTATGTACACATTTGACTATCAGTTATATGTCATTGACAGCTGCCTACATTTCTTGGATCAACACACTGGAGTTTCAGGGGAACAGGGTGCCCAGCTGATGATATGGGCCATTTATCTGGACATGCTGGACAGATTGGAACAGTTGTGGGGTATGAATATGCATACAACTTACAATATGAACATTCTAGCAAATTCTGTGCTGTTGTAGGGTGTAATTATGCATACAGCTTTCTGTCTGAACATTGTATCAAAATCTGTACAGTTGTGGGGTATGATTATGTATACAACTTAGTAACACTCTCAGGATTCAAACCCCAGTTGTGTGTGACAAAATATTATAGTTAACATCACAGTAAACTGTGCTATCAGGGAACTGATGTAAAGCTTTTGACTGTTTTCTAAGTCTCCCTAACTTGTACAATATGACTGACCTCTTGGCATTTCCAACATTGTTATGCAGGACTTAATACCCATTTTATCTGCATACCACAGTGTGGGTGACACTGCTTAAGATACAACATTACTATTTATAGTGTGGAACAGATTGCCAACATATGAGAGAAGAGTAAACAGAAGCACTCCAGCGGTTATACCTTTATTCACAGACTATTACACATTTATTTTTACTGGTACAACACTTTCTAAGGCTCTTATATTTATTTGTTATGACAGTACATGCTGAATAATTACTAACCTGCCTCGTGACGCAGCCTTTGCAACCTAGCATCATGGATTTGCTGGTTCGCAGCCTGCTCATCTGCAGCTGTCAGAGAAATGCAGTGATATTTAGCCATACCTATCCATAGTATACACAAGCTAGGCAATTATTTACTACTTAGTAGAATGAGTACTTACTCAGTACTGGGGCATTTGGCATTTGCCAAGACTCCTGGATCCACTGTTCCAGTACCGCAGCTTCAGGTCAGAATGGTGGTGCCTGACCTGCTCACCAGTCTGAGGGATACCTCAGGCACTGGTGAGGTCACGGGCGAGACTGTCCCAGCCCTCCGTTTTATACTGCTAGCCCTGGTACTGGCCCTGCAGTAGTCTCTGATCATGGTGTTTTACCAGGAGCCATACCATGATTTTTGACTCCTGGATGCCCCAGCAGTGTGCTCTAAATCGAGTGCCTTCAGCCACACCAGCCATTCTGCCTGCAGTAGGAAGCTACAACCAGTTATGGGAAGTAACCACCTGTGGGGTTTAAATACAGCCATTTTCCTGCACTTTCCTATGATTGGCCAGTTGTGAAAAGGCTAAGCTATGGGCAGACCTGCTTACATAAGGTTGTCACTGTTTAAAGAGGTATACCACTAGGCAGATTGAATTGGCTCCCCTACACATTGCTTACACTTACTAAGTTGAGCTGTGCTGCGGTTAGCATTGCTTATTAGATAATCTGCACTATATTTGCCTTCTGGCAGCGATTTATTCTTCATTACAGGTTATATATGTGTCTGGTATCTGTGATTCATGTGTACATACACTGTATGGGGACCTGGGGACTTCTATATTTTATTACAATAACACCTCAAATATATGCTTACTGCAGTACTCCAGTTCACATATTTATGTTATGTAGCAGGTTATACCACTTCACATTGTACATAGATTCAGTTCACATGTGTGGTTTGATTTTCCTGTGGTGAGAATTAGTTTGCTGATACCTCATTCATATCTATTGCTATGATGGCTTAGTGGTTAACTACTGTGACTATAGTGTACAGAGTCCTGAGTTTGAGCCTTGCAAAGGCAGTTTATTTTGTTGCTGGGCAGAACATGGGCCATTGGATACAGAGTGACTAAAGCACATTGAAGCAGTTGTAAGCGGGTTTGCATGGGTTTGGCAATGCTAAGCGCTGCTAACCTCTGGTTACAGTTTCATACACTCAGTTAGCTTCTACTTTGTTTAATCTGTGTGGGCAATGCTTACCCCCATGCAAATGCACTTAAACACACTTACTACTGCTTATTTGTGCTTAAACCTGCTTACTAGTGCCTTATTCATTATGACACTGACACTTCACATGTGCATTTAATGCAGTACTCCAGTTCACATTTAAATGTTATTATGTAGGTTATACGGCAAAAAGATGTAAAAATATGTTCATATACAGATTTCACATGGAAAATAATATGTGCTGCAGTGAGACTCAAACCAGGAATGCCTGTTCATTAGGCGGGTGCTCTAACCACTACACTACTGCTGTACTGCTTCATTTGAATATATATTACTTTTTATCCTCTTTAGCCTTTTCAGCTACTTTAATCATAGCTAAGCAATGGGCACACCCGCTCACCTACGGTTAGCTGTACTCGGGGTTTTAAAAAAAATAAAAGGGTCTCTTTGTTTTATTTAATTGTACTGTTGCTGTTGAACAGATGGGGACTGTTGGGGGGGATATGCGGACACCTATGAGCGATCTCACTCATTTATTTACACTTTCATCTGTTCTGCTTTGCAGGGGCATGTTTATTCTGAGAGGTCTGCTCTCAGACATGCCGCCTGCACTCGTCCACACTCCATGTAGGATTTGGAGCTCAGGTAGTGCACCTTCATTAATATGCATGGCACGCTGCCGTCCTCCTCTTAAACTGCCGCTTCCGTGCAGGACTAGATTAGTCTTGCATGGAAGATTAGTAAATCCGGGGGACAGTCTATATCTAGGGAGAGTATGGTCATATCTGTATCTCGGTGTGTATTGTAATCCATTAATGCTATTATTCTTTTAATACTGCCATATGTATTTCTTACTTTTATAAATCCTGCTTGGCCTTCATGAATTAACTTGGGGAGGAAGTGTTTAATTCTGTTTGCAAAGACTGCCATAAACATTTTATAGTCTATGTTTAGTAATGTTATGGGTCTATATGATTTACAAAATCTTTCATCTTTATCTGGTTTTATTATTGGAGATATTAATGAATATTTCCATGATGGGGGTATAAGTATGTTATCTTTAACCACAGTGTATACTTTTCAAAGTAATAATAGAGGTTGTCTTGACATTAATTTATACATTTCTGTTACTGTATTTGATTCAATAACTGTATTTGTTTTAAGCTTGTTAATTTATGATTTCAGTCTGATCATTGTAATTGGTTTATTAATATTTTCTGTTTGCTCTTGTGTTAATCTAGTATGGACATTTTTGTTAAGACATTTTTTTAATTTTATCATCTGAAGAAATCAGGGGATTTGTAGAATTAAGTGTATTATAATGAGATCTAAAAGCTTCTAGTATATTATTTAGATAAGTAGCTCTCTTTTTAGTTTGAGGGTTATAGATCTCTTGTATTTGCTTAGATTTTATTATTTTTGTAGCTCTGTTTGCTAGTTGTCTTTGATCATCAGGGTTCATAGAATATGAGTTTAATTTATTTATTTTTTTAAATTAATCATAGTTTTATGGTGAAGTATCTCAGTATATTTATTATTAAGTTGAACAAATTCTGATATTAAATCAGAGTTTACTTTTTATATTTCCAATTTGATTTTTTATCCACTTTATTTTGTATTCCCATCATATTTTTATTCCATGTTTTCATTTTATTGATATACCATGATAAAATCTTACAGTAAATATATGCTTTAAGAGAATCCCAAATAAAGATTTCCGACATAACTTTTGTTACATTTATTTCAAGAAATGTATTTATTTCATTTATATAGAATTGTTTAAAATCTGTTAATTTTGTTATATATGATGGTATTCTAGTGATGGGCATTGTTTCTATGGGTTCGAGTTCCAACTCAAATATTAATACATTATGGTCTGATAAAGGGCAGGATATAACTTTAAATCCTTCTAGCTTTGTTGTTAAATCATTTGAAATGTATACTCTGTCTATTCTAGAGTTAGTTTTATGCCATTGTGAGTAAAAAGTAAAAAATAATGAATTTAGATATGCAAATGTAATAATATCTTTGATAACTGTTGTATTTATGAACTTACTTAGGGCTTTTGAAGTGGAAGATTTTTTCTTTTTACATTTTGTGTCAGTATCATGTTCATCCAGAATACAATTAAAGTCTCCTGCCATTATTAGACGTCCCCTTGTATGATGTATTATTCCTTCTAGATGTTGGTTTACTGTATTTATTCCAACTCCCAGAATCCAATATATGTTTACCAATGTATATATTTTTCTATTTATTTCAATTGATACTAAACAAAGCATTCCTGAGGAATCTTGGTAGGTGTTTATTATTTTAGGAGTTAGTAATATATTTTTGAATAATATAGCTACTCCTCTTTTTTTTTGCTTAAATTGAGAACTTGCCAATAATGTATAGTTATTTGAACTTAATTTGTCCATGTCCTCTTTTAAAAGAAAAGGGTCTGTATTATATCACCGAACGCTTAAAAAAGCAAGTGGTGATTAATCGACCCTATATAAGCAAAAGCTTACAATTTTGAACTGTCAGAACAGCAATTTTTTTCCAAGGGAAAAAAATCACTGTTCCAACAAAAAACAAAACACTTTAAACATTACATTAACTGGGGGGCTTTGCCCCCCATTCCCTTACTTAAATATACCAACTATGAGACCGTACAGTGCCAAAAATGGCAAAGTAACGAAGCGGCCAGGCAAATTCTTTCCCAGGGAAAGAATTCGCTTAAAAGCTGCTTCGATATTTTGATGTTTCAGTCTTTTAAGTTTGACCAAGACACATTCGAAAGAATGCATCTTCGGTCTTCTAGTAGGAACCATTTTAAAAAGTGTGTTTCTTGTAGAAATATCAATTGCAGGTTATATAAGCCTATATATTTGAAAAAACATTTTCTTTTAATATTATTATTTAGACCATTAACATTAATCAATAAACCTTTCATATTTTAATATGACTCTGGGGTTATATAAATGGATATTTTCATATATTTTGAACATTTAGATATGTTATTAGAGAAGAGATCATGTTACGATATATTATTAAGTTATGCATTTTTGTAAGAGGTACCAATCTTTCAAATAACACAGAATTTTTAAATTTGTTTTAAATATACAACCACCAACAACATGAGGTATAATACCTCTTGCCTGAAAAGTTCAGCTACCCAGGCAGTCTTTCTAACTAACTCTATTATGTACTTCTAATAGCTCCTTACCTGTTAGTTCTGTAATATGTCGTAATTATTGTAAATGTTTTAGAACTGAGCACTTATTAAAGTGTAAAGAGCTTTGCAAGAGTTAATAGACTCTTACTACATGTATTTTAAGTGATACGTTAATTTAAGTAATATAATTCACTAATAGTAATAATCATATTTTAGAAAACAGATATAACATTCATAAAATAATATACATATGAAGTATATATTTCAATATAAATACACATAAACTGATAGTTCAGTCATTGTCAGGTTCAATCAAATGCATTAAAATGTCAGTTCTTGTTACAACTTTTACTCTGTTAAATCCTTTCAAATTCAGTTATTGTCCATCATAACCTATTCACCATATACTTGTTATATTCATACACTTTTAGCATGGAATATTAAGTTACTATGCAGTCATATTAAGGTTATTTCTTATTTAAGTTCTCAGTCTTTATTCAAAAAAAAATTAATTCAAAGTATCTTGTGTTTCTTTAAGAACTAGTATTTGAAATTAGAGCTAATAATTTACTATTTTACCCATTTCACTTATAATTTTGTAACATCTTTTTATATCCGCTTAGGGATTCTGTCTTTTCACCAACAGTAACCTATTCAAAGCTGATAACTGTGTTACTTTTCCATTTTCTATATTCTAATTTGGGATAAAATTAGTATTAGGGTGGGAGGGTGGCCTAATGGTTAAGGTGTTTGCCTTACAAACACAAGGTGCAGGGTTTGAGTCTCACAAGGGATAATTGGCTAGGCTTAAAATGGCTCGCAAGGGCAGTTAGCTTAGTACTAATCTATGAATCTATGCTTTAAATATTCAAAATGTAATTATGTCTTGCTTTTGATATAAGTATACTCATATTGTTGTAGTACTTAATAATCTTCACTATATCATATTATTGCAAGCAAAGGATCCACTTCCTGTAATAGTAATATAGGTTTACTTTTTTCTACTAAGGCAACGTCTTAAATGATACTCTATATTGACCATATATGATTCTAAATATTATCTATAAATGTAGAGATTCACTTTACAACTATTCCTATTCGTGTTTGGAAGTGGGTTCAACAAATATATTTGTATTAATAGATAATGACATTCTTGGATTTCTCATTTGTCATTCTCTTAATAAGTGTCTGTGATTCATGACAACATTGTTTTCAAATTGTATAGCCTAATAATAATAATCACATAGTATATGTAATGAGATTTAGCTGTTCTTGCCTGTGTGTCATTATGTTATTGAGAAAACAAGAAATAAATTGCATAAAATTATTAATAACAGAATTTTGCTAGGAAAACATTCCAATAAATATATCACAATATATTCTGAATGCATATAAAGAATACGTTTCACCACTTAACTGTCTCTACTTCTGAAGCAATGATACTGGTTCCTTTTATTTAAGTCAGTTCCATGTGTACTATGCCTTTAAATTAAAGCATACTTTATTTTGCAATTTTAATTATAGTATCTAATTTAAACATCTGTCTTCTTTTATTTTGTTTATTTGTAAATACTTTATTTTATCATTAATGTTTATTGCTTTTTTTCTTTTTTTTTAAGTTTTAAGTTATTTCTCTGTATTAGTTTCTCCTGCATCTTCATATCTGCATCTCTGCAAGCTGTCCAGGGAGGGCATCATCAGCATTTAAAACAGGCTTGCGGTGGTTTCTGTTTACAACTCTACTGTCCAGCTTCAGTATAGATTCTTTGTTATGTTTTAAGTGTTATTTACTATTTTATTTGTGAATTAAGGGCTTTGAACTGTTTTATTTTGTCTGTGTAAGAAGTGCCTTTTGACCTTAACCTTGCAAGGAATCAAAAAGGACCAGAAGTGTCAAAACAAGTTTAAAATAACTTTTATTGTTCAGATATTAGTATCACTTCTTTGGAAGTACTCTATTTGGCTTTAAAAAGCTGTTTTTTTTGCTTAGTTTCTTAATTTAAAGGTATGAGCCGCATTAGTTTGATATTTTCTTACTGCTCTCTTTGACCTCGACCTTGCAAGCAGTCAAAAAGTGCTGGAAACCATTAGTTATGCTCATGATGGTTTTAATGGTAAAACAGAGGCTTTGCTTCACAGTGAAAGACCAAAATGGCTCGTGAGCATGGCGGGAAGCAAGCTATGCTCAAAATTGTCAAAATAATAAGTATGACTTGTGTTAATATATTATTTTGAAGTATACAGTTCTAATCTTTTATAAATAAGGCTATTTATCACTTTGTTTATATTTTATGGCCTGACATATGCCCAAAGGCTAAATAAAAGCATACCCCTTGCTGCGTTCATAAAAAGCAGAGAATATTATAAAATATTTCCAAATTAGAATGTTTTATCTCAATATTCTTAAGTTACCTCATTTAAGTCAAATACAATTATTAATATCAAGTACCCTGACACATAGAATCCACAGAAAATCTGTTTTAAACATAAATGAAAGATGCATTGACTTCAGCAATCACAGTCTGTATACTAATCATATAACACAAGCTTCCTTTTCAGTTTTGTAATCATTTTTCAAACAATGCTTTCAGTTCTAAGGAAATTTCTAGTACTATAATATTTAATATTTAGCCTATTCAAATAAGCATAAATGTTTCATTTGAGTTATATGTTAGTGTCATGGTTTATAATCAGCTTTAATGTTAGTTTTCAAAGAATAATGTTATAACTGAGAAAAGTACCTGTTTTATAGACGACTTTCATAGTAGGAAGTTAAGTTGAAAGATTTTATCTTGTTGGCTAAACATTTTTAAGATAAGAGTACCTGTATATTTACTTCTCCTTCATTTTTTTCTACAGTTTTCCAACTGTTCTTTTCAGCATTTCATTTTGGAGTACTATTAGTCCAGTCCATTGTCTCCACTTGTGTAAAAACATTGTTGCTGAATAAGTATTTTGTTGCTGATTCTACAGTTTCAGATATTTTTATACCTTCTGAAAGGAAGACTCTCAATTTTGCTGGGAATAATAGCTGTGTTTTTAGTTGTTTCTTTACAGCTTTTATTAAGGGAAGGAATTCCCTCCCCTTAGAGACTAGAGTTGTATAGTAGTCATTGTCAAATCTGATTAAAGCATCTTGAAATTTAATAGGTGAATTAGCCCATACATTTCTTTGTATCAGCTCTTTATCATATGTTGAAAATAGTCTTACAATTACAGATCTTGGCTTGCTTTTGGTCATGCATGTATTTTTTATTACTGTTAATGATCTGTGGGCAAGTTCAATACCATAAGATAGTGCTTCAGGCAATTTCAGTATGTCAGGAATCCAGGATGTAAGAAAGTTAATTAAGTTGTCCCCTTCACTTTTCTCAGGTAGCCCATATATCCGGATGATGTTCCTCCTTGTTCTGTTTTCTAGGTCGTCTAATTTCTCCACTAGATAGGTGTTTTGTTTTAATAAAAACTCAGTTGTAAAACTATTTCTTGTAGTTGTTTCAGTTGTTGTGAACATTTATCCTTGAAAGTATCCAGTTTGTTATCAATCTTGTCAATTTTTAGTGACAAGTCCTGGATGTTAGACAACACTGAATGCAGTTCCTTTTTAAGGGCATAAACTTGTGTAGAGTTCTTCAAGTGTCTCATTCTGAAGTTAAACAAAAAGAAAAAATCCCAACCACAAGGAGTAAACGAGAACTAGTTTATTAAAACTAACATGACTAAGCACTTTCACCTTGAACATACAACGGCTTCTTCAGAGTCATTCATAGTAAGTCCAGCACCCCTCTTAAATACCAGTACATAGATCAGAACAACCAATCAAATATTTCCTAAGTTTAAAAAAAAAAGCACAAATTTAAGGTAACATTACCTAACTAATCATGTTAAAAGAATTTCTTTCGCATTGTTTTAAAAACTAAAACCAAAACATGAAATGTCAAATAACATATTTGGGATACAAATGCCCCTTAGTTCTTTTGCCAAGGTGTAAATATTAAAAACTTTCTTTTCACTATATAACTTAAACCCTTTGTTTTTATACTGGCACTAGAGAAATACCATCATTAAGTCCTGGTGCAACTGTAGAATTCAATCTAAGTTGCCATCTTACCTCCCTTGCCTTAACCTCAAGTTTCTCATCACCTGCATTTTCTGCCTGCAAAACTCTATCACAAAAAGATAAATCTTTTAAAGTCAACACATTTAGTGCTGTGAAGATAGAGTGCATTATGTACATCTTTGTTTTTGATCACTCTGAGGTGTTCACTTATTCTATCCCTGAGCCTACGTGTAGTTTTACCTACATAGAATCCAGGGCCGGAGGTGCAAGTTGCTAGATAGACCACCATAGATGTATTACAGTTGCATCTACCAGGACATTTTAAGGCGAGATTAGAACTAGCCACTGAATGGCTGTCATTAATGAACTTGCAGAACCTGCAAGCCCCACACTTCAATATTAGTAACCTAAACCCCATTAGTTTGTTTCTGTCCCCGTGCCATTCTAAAATGTTTTTAATATTTCTACCCCTGCTATAAACTATTTGGGGTTTAAACCCAAGTTTTTCTTTTGTTTCTCATTCAAAAGACATCTCCCAGCATTTATTAATAATGTTAATTATAGTCAGGGTCAAATTATTGTAACGCAAGATGACAGCATTGCCTTCCCTAGTTTTCTGGGTAGCTTGTAATTGACCTCCACCAGTTTGGAGAATGGGTTGATATAACACATGTCTTCTCCCAATTACTTCACATTTCACTCTTATCAATACCTTTAGTGGGTACCCCCTCTCCAAGAACAAACCTATTAAGGTGTATATTCCTTGTTAAAGGTTCTGTCATCACTTATAAGCCAGGAATACCTGATCATCTGTCCTTTTATGATACTTTTTCTTTGATGTTGACGATGACAACTGCTGTAATGAAGTAATGTATTAGAAAAAGCTTCTTTTCTAAAAATAGTACTATGCAGTTTGCCATTCTCTTCATTAACCCAAAGATGTATATCTAAATAATCAATTTCTTTAGATTTCCATCTACTAGTAAACCTCAAGAATGAGGTTGTAGTATTCAAATATTCAACAGATTCAAGGGCTTCATTTTCATCACACACTGCCATAGAATCAGGATATCATCCAGGAATTTATTATAGAATTTTATCTTTTCCATTATGGGAGTATCAAAAATAAATTTTCTCTTCCATTTCAATAGTACCAGGTTTGCAAAAATGGGAGCACATTTCACCCCTTCATTCTGAAGGGGTAATGGTGCTTGTTTTCTGCTGCTTAATTTGACAGGAAGTTTTAGAATCAGGTGATAAAAGTTATTCAGTATATTCCCCAAAGTATTAGAAGTTGATTGATGATAAAATAATCCTCTGTTTGTTTCTTAAGTCTTAAAATTCTTGTCAGAAATAGTAATGAGGTAAGAGAGATGAGAGATTTTGTGCTACCAGTTCACCATCTTGGCCACGCCCCAACATATATTTTCTGAAGTATTTCAAGTCTAAAACGCAAATAAATGTAATTTTATTTAGTGACTTTAATCCTCAGATCATCCCAGTGATTTGTCAGAAAACCACAAATTTTATGAAGAATATACCAAAAATATGAGACAAAAATCTGGACATTTGCAAAAATCTGAACAGTTGAGAGGTATGTACATAGTCTTTGTTCCTATATTTATAAAAAACATATTCAATAATGTCCATGTTTACATCTTCTGTTCCCCTTACATCCTTGAAATAATTCCTCTCTCCTAATTTCTTCCATTTTTCCAATTCTTTTACATCTTAAGAATACATGCTCAGCCATTTCAGTCCCCTTACAATAATCACATATTCTATCTTCTCTTCTTTTATTTGGTATAGTTGCTTTAACTGGCAATTTTCTCATACCTATCGCTATAAAAAGTCAAGACATTCAGACATATTTTTGTATCGTTCCATTCTAGCTTTTATTGCTCTGATTTTACAGTCTTCTAGATCTGTCTAAGAATATACATAAAAATGCTTAATCATGATATTTTTGTACTTACTTTTCTCTCATCTTCAATATCATTCACATTTATTTTCTAAATTAATGTCTTTTCTTGATAAATCTTACACTCTTCATTCATACTTTCTCCTTTTCTTTTAAGTCATTGCATTGTTTCCAATTACATTCCATACTTTGATCTTAATATTCTATTTATTACACCTTATTTATTTTCTTTCATCCATTTCAAGATTTTATACAAATTCAATGAACCTACATAGACTACTGGTTGATTAAACCTAAACCTCCTTCTTCTTCTGTATCATACAAGATAATGCTTTTCACAGGGTTGAGCCTTAAACCCCCCCAAAATTAAAAAAAAAGTATTGTATACAGCTCCTTTTTCATATTTTAAAGGCAAACTAAATACACTTGCCATATACATCAGTTTTGCCATTAAAACTGAATTTATCAAGTGTATTTTTTCTTGAATGATAATTTGAAAGATCTCTAAAACTTAACATATTTCTTATTTTCTCTGTCATCTCTTGCTACTGTTATTACTTTTTTCTTCTCCACCAAAACTTATTCCTAAAACTGTTATTTCATGCATATTAAATTTGATCCCTCCTATTTTCCATTATATCCTAACCTTTTTTTCCTTTATTTAAATGCAAGCTTATTAAATTTAAGTTCATGTTCAAATCATTTAATACTTCATCCACTCCTTCTACATCTTTTGTGAAAATTATGTCATCTGCATAAGAAAACATAATAGGTATTTCAATACCTTCTTTATGTAGCATATATCCTTCATCTTTTGATTTATATGACTTGCTAACACATTCATTACTAATGTGAATATTATACGATTTAATGGATAACCTTATCTTACCTACTTTTTATAATTGTGTCTTTAATTAACCACCCATTCACTAAAACATTTATTGCATTATTTATATACACCATAATACACACATTTTTTTCATCTTCTCACTTATATATGTTTGAAATATTTCCCACAGTTTTTCATGCTGCATAGTATCAAAAGCTTTCTTTAAATCACCTACCATGAGTTTTACTTCCTCCTGCCCATTTATCATATCATCCACCAATTCCCTATTTATCATTAATAACTAATTACTTCCTCTACCTTTAACACTATATATCATAGCCTCTATTACCTTATTCATTTTAACTTCCAATCTTTTCTGAATAATTTTCAGAAATATTATATAACCTGTGAAGGTGGGGCGTAGGGCTGGCAACTCGGCACCGTAAAAAACACTGCCAACCATTAGCGGACCGGTGATCTGTTGTGGCAACCCCTAACCAGGAAAAGCTGAAAGACATTGTATAATCTATATTATTCATTACGCTGGTCTCCAGTTCTGTATAACATATATATCCCCTTTCTTCCATATAAATCTCATTACTCTTCTATATAAATCTTTGTACTTGAATCCTTCTTTTAATTATTCAATACTTCTCCAAACATGAAACCAAGTTGCAAGCCAATAAAATATATAAATGAAGGAGTCACACCAGGAGACACTGAAGTAAGTTTAATTAAGCACTTTCGTTTTGCAATGAAAACTTCATCAGAATCATTTTTTCATTGCAAAACGAAAGCGCTTAATTAAACTTACTTCAGTGTCTCTTGGTGTGGCTCCTTCATTTATATATTTTAATCATTCAATACTTCTAAAAAAAAAAGCATTTCTTTTCCTATTCCGTCAAGTATTTATATATTTGGTATTCTATTCCCATCAGGCCCTGCTGCTGACTACATCTTAACTATTTTTAATGTCCTATCTAATTCTTCTAAAACAACTTCTTTTTCTAACTCTTTATTATCCTGCATCTAAAACTTCTTTACCTTCCGTATCATCTCCTTAAATGACTGGCTCTTCCCAAACATTTCATTTACATAATCTGTTACTATTCCAATTATTTTTTCTTGCCTTTTCTGCATTGACCCTATTGTGTCTTTCACCTCTTCTCATTATTGTATAATCTTCTTTAACTAACTTACTCAATATGGTGCAACCTCTTCATTTTTTCCTTTTGAAAAATATCTTTGCTTATATAACAAATGCTTATTTTTTTCTTCATTCACATTATATAACTCTTCTTCTTTAGTAAAATTGTCTCTATCATTTACTTATGCTTAATAAACAGCTCTCTGTTTTATCTCTATACTTTTCTTAGCTTTACTCCTTTTTATCTCCCATTTGAGAGAACTTCTCTTATATTTTTCTTTAAAAACACTCCACCATTCTGACCAATTTTAATAAATATGCCACAAACCAATATGATCTTTCCAAAACTCCTTTACTATTAACATTCCGTCCTCATCCCATTTCATTATTATTTTCATTCCTTTTCCTGTTTATGTTTTCCTAATTTCCTCTTATTTCTATCCAAACAGCCAATTGGTCAGAAATCCCTGTTTCTAACATTCCTTGCTTAATAACGTCTAAATTTTGTGATATCAAAATATAATCTATTTCTGTTCTATGATCTCATCTTCTGTAAGTACAACAATTTGATTTCCGTAAACTCTATTTTCCAGACCTTTTAACTTCAAACAATTTATTTACATAATTTATTTTTCTTTTTTCTTTCTTAAAGCACAGTTAAAATCCCCTACTATTATAATGCCCATGTTTATAGTTACATAATTGATAATTTTCTGAAACATATTCTCTCTTTGTTTACTATTCACATACTCATAAAGTACTACTATTCTAGATATAATGCTCCTTCCATCTTATATCCAGAAATGATTTTTTTTTGTATTAGAAATAAAGTAACAGCTAACTACTACCTTATCTTACACAAAACAAGCTCCTCACTCCCACTCAGCATGGCTTCTGCCCTGGTCACAGTACCATGACTGCCCTCCTCTCCTTTCTTGAAACCATTAATCAAGCAAGAGACACAGGCAAACTTGCCTCAACCCTGCTCCTAGATCTGTCAAAAGCATTTGACACCATCTCACACCCCCTACTCCTATCTCAACTCTCCTCTCTCCACCTCTCTCCCTCAACTATCACCTGGTTCTCAAGCTACCTCTCCAATTGCCAACAATCTGTACAGTGGAAAACCTCTATCGCTCCCTTCCAACTGACCCCACAGGGGTATCCCAAGGGTCTCTACTTGATCCTCTCCTCTTCAATATATTTATTAATAACTTCCACCACAACATCCCTGACTCCTCACTCATACAGTATGCAGATGACTCAACAATCATCTGCTCTGCTACTCTTCTACTGATCCTGACCTAAAAATCCAATCTGCCTTCACTAAAACCAAAACCTGGATGCAAAACAACCACTTGGCACTAAATGCCATCAAAACTATGCTGATGATATTCTTACCTTCTAAAAACACTACTTTTGACAAAAACTCGTTCTCCATACTCAGACAAGCCAACACCCCACTTGAAATCATATTCAGTACCAAACTTCTTGGCATTACCATAGATGTAAACTTAAAATGTGACACCCATATCCAATTTGCCAAAAAAACACCAAAAACTAGAACTCCTCTAGAGATACAACCACTACCTCAGCCCAAATAGCAGACATACCTTAGCCTCCTTCTACCTTCTCCCCTCTCTTTTATATGGTACACCTCTGCTAACCAATCTCCAAATAGGCCTACAAGCCAAACTCAATTCCTGTTACAAAAAGATAAGCAAATTCGCAACCACCTTCAAATACTCTACCCACCATTGCCAATCTCTCCTCACCCTGAAATGGCTAGAACTTGCCAACTGCCCATCTCTTGCTACTGCCTTAACCCCTTATACACCTAGCTGCCCTTTCAGATCTGAAAAGCAAAACCTCCTACAAGTCTACAAATCCTCATGATCCCCAGGCAAATTTCTTCTATCCTGCTCCACAGCTAAACTATGGAACTCTCTCCCTCCCCCATTCGCAATAATTCTAATCACACCAACTTCAAATCTCAGCTGTTCTCACATCTATCTTCAAAATGGGAATGC
This sequence comes from Protopterus annectens, assembly GCF_019279795.1. NCBI lineage: Eukaryota > Metazoa > Chordata > Ceratodontiformes > Protopteridae > Protopterus > Protopterus annectens. The sequence continues at coordinate 1,812,183,335 of NC_056744.1, forward strand.
CCTTGCAATTCTTTTAAATAGCCCCCACCAACCCTCCAATGTCTATCAATACACCCTCTTTACAATCCTGGGCAAATCTCCCACTGCTCCCAAATCTCCATAGCAAGCTCAAATACTCCAAACCTACCCGCCTCTAACAGCCAACTGTGACTTCTATAATCAGCCACCTAAATCCCTCCTTTCAAAACTGTTTATTACCCAGTCTGTACCATTCTGTTACCCTCTGCAACATTTATTACACTGCTCTACATTCCTTTATAATTCTCATGCCTTTCCTTTGTATATATGTGACATGAAGAAAATGTATGCATGCGCATACCTCCCTGGACTACATGAAGAGAGACATGGAGGAGCTCTCCGATCTTGTAGCCCAGGTAGGTATGACCCTAGCCCTGAGTAGCATACTGCCATCACCCAAAATGATACCACAGTACAAGGACAAAAAGATTGACTTCAACAATTGGCTAAGCTTCTGGTGTCATTCTAAGGGGATCCAGTATCTGTCTGCCTGGGATGACATAATCGACTGACCATGATGCTTTGCCACAGATGGACTGCACCTGTCACCCTTGGGATTCCGGATACTGGCTAAGGCTGTTGCCACCCCTATAGTGCCTTTTTTAGGCAAGGTTCAAATGACAAATTCACCACTGTAACAGGTACAAGCAATCAAAATCTGAGGGTAACGCTACTCAATGCTAGACATCTAAACCTCAAAATACATTCACTCAAGGCACTCTCTTTTGCTCAACGTTTTCTGGAATTCATAAATTCCAACACCTTGGATCAAATTATCCACACCCCCACCAGGGGCAGCAATATCCTAGACCTGGTCATTACCAACATGGGTGACCTGTGTTCCACACCAGAGGTCAATTCCTCGTTGGTCAGATCCGACCACAAGATAATCACCCTAGATATCCACATCCTGCACCCACACCCCATTAGGGAAACCACCGTAAAAAATTTCTCCAATGCCAACTTCACGCTTCTTAAGACAGAAGTGGAAAACTTCACAACACCCATGCAGACGGACAATAGAGGTACAACTGCTGAATCCTACACAAACGCACTTTATAAGCACTTACACAAGTGCATGGATCATGCTAGCCTTAACAGAGCCAAGATGCTATCCTGCAAAAAAAGGAAACCAATCTGGTGGTCCCATGCCATAAACAAACTCTACAACAGAAGAAAGAAACTGTTGCAAAAAAGATCCCATGATTGTAGGTACTCCCTAGTCATCCTCAGTAAGAAGCTGAGATCCCACATAAAATCCTCCAAAGCTAGTTACGAAAACAAAATCGCTACTGATTCTAAAGACAACCACAAAGCATTCTATAGCTATGTCAAGAATCTCAATGGCAACACTCAGATCTGCTCTGAGTTACAGCACAATGGCACTAAATATACAGAACCAACTGATATTGCCAACATACTGGCAGATAGATTCAGTGCTAACTTTACCCCCCTCTCACCCCCTAAAGGGCCCATCTCTATACTGATAGAATGCAAAGTTCTGTAATCACGGCTGCACAGGTAAAACCACACTCTCCAAAGCCAAGAACACAGCATCCATGGGACCTGACAACATCCCAGGCTGCGTTCTACATGAACTACAGAATGAACTGGCACCCCACCTAAACACCATGTTCAGTCATAGCCTCATCTCAAGCTTTGTGCCCACTGAATGGCACACAGTGATGGTTATCCCACTCCACAAAGAGGAAGCCACCATGGACCCCAGGAACTACAGCCTCATTAGCCTAACAAGTCTGGTCTGCAAGACCATGGAACGTATCATCATGGAACGTGTAAACAAAGACATTGGTAATCTCCAAACTCTGGACCCCACCCAGTTCGGGTTTGTAAAAGGCAGATCATGTCTCCTAAATCTGATAGACTTCTTTGAAGCATTCACCAAAGCCATAGACAAGGGTAACGTGGTTCACGCAGCCTATCTAGATCTCGCCAAGGCTTTTGACACCATACCCCACTCTGGAATTATAGATAAACTCACTAAACTAGGTATAAATACCTATGTCACAAGATGGGTTGCCAACTGGCTCACTGACAGAATACAAACTGTGAAAGTAGTAGACTCCAAATCTGACTTCAGACCAATGACAAGTGGAGTATCACAGAGTTCAGTCCTGGGTCCTCTCCTCTTTGGTATCTACTTTTCTGAAGTACAGGCTAACACAGAAGGTCTTTGGTTAATGTAGTTCACAGATGACTGCAAACTAGGAGCCATAATCGAAACTCCTAACGATGTGGACATCCTACAAAAGGGCCTCACTGAGAGAGATGCCTGGTGTCAAAGCCATGGCCTTAACCTCAATGTCAAAAAGTTCATTGCCATCTCCTTTGGTAAAAATTCTGTACCCATGAGCTACCACATAGGCGTTAGTCTACTTAATACTGAAAGAGTGATAAGGGACCTTGGGACACAGGTGGACAGTAGTCTCTCCTTTGATAATCACATTGTCACAGCAGTTAAGAAATCCTTCTACATGCACACCTCAACACAAAAGGTTTCTCATCCAGGAAAAAGAGGTCATTGTTCCCCTCTACACGTTACTCATTAGACCCATTATAGAGTACAACACCCCTTTTGGTATGTACCTCACAAGACATCTACAACAACTGGAAAGGCCACAGAAATACCTCACAAAGAGGATTACCAGCATCAAACAGATGCCCTATGTAGACCGTCTCAAAAAACTCCAGCTTTACTACTTCACATATCGCCTACTCAGAGGCGATCTCTGCCTAACATACAAAGCTATGTCAAACCCAGAGCTGTTGGACATGCTCCACTTAAAGAAATCCCAGTCTGTCCAAGCTACACGCTCTAGGGACCTAAACCTTATCACCACAATAAACAGAACATGCTGGAAGGATAGATTCCTGTCCCAGATACTTCCCATACTCTGGAACAAACTACCTATCTATATCAAAAAAGCTCCTCATTAGCACTCTTCAAGAAAAATCTTAATGATTGGATGGGAAATGGGAAATTCACCCCGGAGATCACCTCTGTGGCTCTACTCGACAGGGGCACAGGAAAATAATTTTCTTGGGTGGCGAAAGCCAGGGTACCTTTTTGGCTAGGCTTATATAGGCCCTAGGCCAATAGCCTAGTTTCTTCCTATGTACCTATGTAAACTGATGCTCTTTACATTTTACTGCATACTTTTCTTGTGCCTAACAAGGTTTTATATATATATATATATATATATATATATATATATATATATATATATATATTGCAATTATCTTCAAACTGTTTATGTCACTTTTAAATTTACTGTAATACTTTTTCCTGTGCCTAAAAATTTTATATATTGTAATTTCTTCAAACTGTTTATGGAGCTTTTCTCCCCGGGTCTCCACTGAAAACGAGCTTTTCTTGGCCCAGTGGACTTCCTCGGTCATCAAACTGCAAACAAATAAATAACATTTCCTGTTTCTCTCAATAATACGGTCACTCCTAGACACATATGTTTACCTAAATTCCTCATAGTATCCCGATAGTTGTTCTGTCTGTAATCTTTCCGTTATGATCAAACACCTCATGTCCTCTAACACTGTGATACCTGCAGTAAGCATTTTACACCATTCTATAACACCTAAGCTTCTTCTTAAGCTTTTCAGACTATTTACGTTTACTGCTGCTGTTCAACAGTTATTCCTTCCTTTTTGAACAATACCTATAATAGGATTTATTCAATTTTCCTACTCTACTCACTCATCTCTTTCTTTTGTATTCATTCACATACATTGTCTTTGCCTTTCTCTCACTCGTCAAGTTCTTTTATTTTTTGCGGTACTCTAATTAATATCTTCTGCATCACGTATCTCTGATCCTTCTTCTATATCTACCTTTTTATTTCCCTGCCATCTTCTCTCTGCTATCTTTCTTTCTCCTTTGTAATGACGTTCTAATTTCCTCCCTTCTGTACTAATATATGTTCTTGTTGTGTGCCACTGATTCCCTTTATGTTTCCTTTTCCACAGTGATATGATACATCTATAAATGTCCTGTTTTATTACATCTAGAACATTTCAATTCAATTGTTTTCACATCATAGTTGGTTTCTCCACAAACAGAACATTTTGCTTATCAGAGTTACTAATTAAGTGGTCTGATTTTCCACAATAAAAGTATGTCTTAGGTTGACCCCAATACTTTGCAATGCCTTTATCCCCTTCAGTATGTATAATACTTGGAATGTGAACAATAGCATCAATTTTTTTTTCAAAAATAATATTACAATCCCAGCCCCAGTTCATAGATTTCTATTATCATAGACTTTAGTAATGTCTACATCTTGACATATTTTAATTAAATGCCTTGTTTAAAGTCTCTTTTTCTAACTCAGTTCTGAATCGAATGTGAACATTTTTTTAGTCTCCCTGTTAAATGCTTTAAACACGTAAGAGTTCCAGGAATAAAACTCTTTTTTTCATACTGCCATAAATATTTCTCTATTAGATTTCTATTCTCAAATACAGTATAACACCACAAAATGTTAATTTGCTAATGTAAATAAATGTTCTTATTTCCTCTGGTTTATATTGTCCCATTCCTTCTATCTGCCCATTTCCTGTTCTGTATTACTTAATATTCTTACTGTATAATTCCTTTTTTTCATACCTGAGAATTTTTCACTTCATTTACATTTCTTGATTTGTTTTTGTTTTTTTTTTCTTACAGTGTCTGCATATGTTTTCTTTATTTTTAAAGATTCTTCTCCCTGGTTATCTTCCAAATCTTCCTCCTGAATTCTTTCCATTACATCTCCCCATAAAATATCTGTTCCACTCTCTGGGTCACTCTCTGATAACAAACCCTTAAGAATCTCATCCTGTAACCCTCCTGATTCGAGGGTTGCAATAATATGTTCCTCTCTCTTTGATGACTCCTGTTCTAACAAGCGTTGTTGAAACAGCACTTCTGAATCAGCTGAAGGCAAGCAGCCTTCCTTTTATGAACTGCCACTGCCTCCATTTCCATACTCTCAGTAATGTTTAAGCTGTATCTCCCTTCTTGTGCAACAGTTCAGCTCATTTTCTGTCCTCCTGCTGCACGCAGACTTGGCTGGCTCCATTGTTTCCATCTCTTCAAAGAAAACACCACCACTATAGCTCATAGGTTCACCCATCTCACCTCCCTACTTCTCCAGGCCAGCATTGTGCCCAGAATGGAAGCAGGAAGTATACAGACAAAACATGTCCCTACATTTGCAGAAATGAGTAGAGGAAATTCCCCAAACCCTAGACAAATTTCCCATAGTAGTATAAATACCACCTCGAGTCTCTGAAAAGAGGCTACGTTTAGTAGAACTAACCCAGTCAACAAAGGATAAATAAAACAGATACATTCACTATAAGACATATCTATCTTTAAATATGGGAAGTGGCTATGTCTTGCCTTTTTATATTTAGAAGTGCAAACACTGCAGACAAAGATTTAATAAATACTCTGTGGACTGTGGATAGCCCAGATGTGCAGCTAACATCAAATTACGTACACAAATACAAAAGTCTCTGTGTGACTATTGAAATATGAATGAGAAATATTTATGTTTGCCTCAGGATTGAATCTAGGATCTCCAAAATTCCAGATGGATGTCACTGACTCAGCAACTAGCTACTGAGTTTCAAAAAGAATCAAAACAATTTTTTCCCACTTTCATACATAAAATAGTAGCATGGTGATTCTAAGAACAAATTTGATATCTATTATCTCTCTATCTATGGAGAGACAGAGAGAGACAGAGAAATTGACAGCAAAAGTGAGAGATATGTGCATGTTTCAACACACACTCACACACACACACACAGACACACACACACACACACACACACACACGCACACACTCACGTGCACACACATGCTCACACATGCACAAACACACTCACACATGCACACACACACTCACGCACATACACACACTCACACGCACACACATGCACACACACGCGCACACACTCACGCACATACACACTCACACACACGCTCACACATGCACAAACACACACACACGCACACACACGCACACACACGCGCGCGCACACACACTCACACAAATGCACACACACACACTCATGCACACATGCACACACACACACACTGGAGTTATTGTTGTCTTTCGGCTTTTCGCGGTTAGGGGTTGCCACAGCAGAACTCCTGTCCGCTAATGATTAGCAGTAGATTTTTACAAACGCCGAGGTGCCAGCTTGACGTTCAACCTTCCACGAAGGCATGCCCATTTACGCATGTCTTTCGAACGCCCACCCAATCGCGGGATGGACATGCAGACTCCACACAGAAGGCACTCCCTGCACTCCAGCGAAGAATCACACACTGGAGTAAGAAAAGGAACTACTGAGTGTTCTTTGAAGAATGATCCCAGGACATCCCACATTCTACCCAGATGTTACCGATTCTAGATTAACAAGCTGCCCTACTAGGTACTGCGTTTCCCTTAAAGACTTTTTTACTTCGGTTAGGAAATCCCTAACATGGTCATTCTATGATTGAATCACATGGCATTATTTTTGACTACTGGAATATGACATGAAAATATTGAACCTTCTCTGGGATATGAATACAGTACCTCCTTCATTCAGAACCAGTACCTCTTCCTCTAGACTAACAAGGAGCCATGGGCCAACTAGGTACAGAGTTTCTCAGAAGATCACCTTGTCTTCTCAGCTATGAAACCTCAAGCACAGTGATTTTAATATAAAATTATACAAGCAAGTAAAAACATCAATAGGCTTGAAAAGTACCTGCTAATACTGCTTGGAGAAGGGGTACATGATGGAAAATGCTTAAAGTCACTTAAATGAACTTCTGGCTATATCTGTTTTCTTGACTGAACTGTCTTCTCTTAACTTTTGGTTTAGCTTTTCTGTGAGTTTTCCTTATTTATTCTACATTAATGTCTTTCTGATTCTGTCTTTTCTTATATTTTTAATTCTGAATGCTGTACATTTACTCTAAGCTTTTATGGTACCTTATTTCAGAATCATTCTGTATTTTTCTTTCTTTTCAATTTGTGTACTTATTATAGACAAATACTTGTTTCTTCTGTGGTACAGTTTTATGTGTCACAGTTGTTTATCCACACTGTCTTTAGGTAGTTTATCTAATGCCTTCCAAAGCCATTATTTAATCAAAGTTTGTTCGAAAACCAAAACACTCACTTTTTTGACATCAGTCTACAATTAAACTGATAATGAACTATTTTGCTTAGTGATCACTTTTTCCTAAGCTGCTGTCAGATTCAAGGTCTGAGGTCCTCTGTTCCTCTGCACTTGTAAACCAAATGCTAAACTGCTCTTTTCTGTGTAGATTTTACTATCCGCTTAAGACCTGTCCATTGCAGGACATCCAGAATGTTCTTACTCTTACACATGGCTGCAGTCATGGTGCCCTAATTAACCATATGGCAAATTTCATTTTCCCATTAATTACAATGCCTTATTACTGGTCATCTGTTAGCTGTTTCCCATATTTTCTTTTGCTGGTTCTATATAGACCCCCCCACTAGAGACTGTGTTGACATTTCTCTTATCCACTGATCACTGTTGCCCACACAGCCATTTTGTTTCACTTGTCTGCTCATTTTTCTGTTGCTTTGCTTCCTTCCCTTATATACATCTACACTTCCTCTAATTTTTGTTTATCCTGCATGTGCCATGATAGAGTTAAGCTGCATCTCTGAATGAAATCAAATGGTGTTTTTCCCCGGTACCCACTGATGATGCAGAAAAACTACCGCATGCCCTTAGGTTCATAGGTTCATAGGTTGGTACTAGGCTATCAGCCCTAGGGCCTATACAAGCCTAGCCATAACAATTCCCTGGCTATTTCTTCCCACACTATTTACTTCCCTGGACCCCTGTCTAGCAGGGTGACTGACATGATCCCAGGGTGAATTTCCTTTCTCCCATTCAATTGTCAAGGTTCCTTTTGAAGAGGGCCAAAGAGGCACTCTGCTTGACATGTATGGGCAGTCTATTCTGGAGTCTCTGGGCCAGGAACCTATCCCTCCAGCATGTTTTGTTTATTGTGATGACAAGGTTTAGATCCCTGGAGCATGTAGCTCTGAGGGATTGGGATTTCTTTAAGTGTAGCATGTCCAGCAGCTCTGGGTTTGACATGGCCTTGTATGTTAAGCAGAGATCGCCTCTGAGTAGACGATATGTGACAGAATATAGCTGGAGTTTTTTAAGGCAGTCAGCATAGGGCATCTGCTTTAGGCCTGTGACTCTTTTAGTGAGGTATTTCTGCGGCCTTTCCAGTTGTTGCAGATGTTTTGAGAGGTACATACCAAATGGGGCATTGTATTCTATAATGGGTCTAATGAGAGATAAGTACAGTGGGACAATGACCTCCTTTTGTCTGGATGAAAAGCCCTTAGCAATGAGGTGTGCCACATAGAAGGATTTCCTGACTGTTGTGGCGATGTGGTTATCGAAGGTGAGACCACTGTCCACCTGTGTCCCTAAGTCTCTTATCACACTTTCGGTGTTTAGTGTACTGCCACCTATGTGGTAATTCACAGGTACATGTTTTTTTCCCAAAGGGGATAACTATACATTTCTTGGCATTGAGCTTGAACCCATGGCTCTGGCACCAAGCATCTGTTTCTGTAAGGCCCTTTTGTACAGTATCCACATATTTGGACATTCAGTAATGGCTCCCAGTTTGCAGTCATCTGCGAACTTTGTTAGCCAGAGTCCCTTAGTGTTGGCCTGTACTCCAGAGAAGTAGATGCCAAACAAGAGCGGCCCCAGGACTGAACCCTAAGCTACTCCACTTGTCACTTGTCTGGAGCTGGATTTGGAGTTGGCTACTTTTACAGTGTGGGTTCCGTCAGTAAGCCAGTTGGCAACCTATTGGGTGATGTAGGGATTAATGCCCAGCTTAGTAAGTTTATCTATGATTCCAGAGTGGGGGATGGTGTCAAAGGCCTTGGTGAGGTCTAGATAGGCTGTGTGGACCACCTTACCCTTGTCCATGGCTCTAGAGACTAATTCGAAAAAGTCAATCAGGTTCAGGAGACAAGATTGGCCCTGCACGAACCCAAACTAGGTGGGGTCCAGTGTTTGAAGGTTGCCAATGTCTTTGTTTATAAGTTCTATGATAATACGCTCCAGGGCCTTGCAGATAAGGCTTGTCAGACTGATGGGACGGTAGTTTCCAGGATCCAAGGTGGATCCCCCCCTTGTGGAGTGGGATAACTGTAGCTCTGCATCACTCAGTGGGCACGAAACCTGAGGTGAGGCTATGATTAAACATGACACTTAGGTGAGGTGCCAGTTCATATTGTAGTTCATGTAGTACACAGCCCGGGATGTCATCTGGTCCCATGGGTGCTGTATTCTTAGCTTTGGAGAGTGCGTTTTTTACCTGTATGGCCATTATTACCGGAATTTGGCAATCTTCCGGTATTGAAAAGGGCTGTTTAGGGAGTGAGAGGGGGGTGACGTTGGCACTGAATCGATCTGTCAGGATATTGGCAATATCCTTGGGAATCAGTATATTTAATGCTATTCTGTTTTAGCTCAGAGCAGATCTGGGCATTGCCATTTAGATTCTTGACATAGTTATAGAATGCCTTGTGGTTGCCTTTGGAATCTTTGGCAATTTTATTTTCGTAACTAGCTTTGGAGGATTTTATGAGGGATCTCAGTTTCTTACTGAGGCTGATAAGGGAGTTTTTTGCATCCTGGGATTTTCCTCTTTTCTGCAACAGCTTCTTCCTTTCATTGTAAAGTTTGTTTATGGCAGGGGATCACCAGATTGGCTTCCTTTTTTTGCAGGACAGCATCTTGGTTCTATTTGGGATGGCACGATTCATGCATGAGTGGATGTGTTCATACAGTGCCTTAGTGTAGGATTCAGCAGTCGAACTTTCAGTTCCCGTTTGCATGGGTGTCATGAAGTTTGTCACTTCTGACTTGAGTAGCATGAAGTTGGCTTTGGAGAAGTTTTTATGGAGGTTTCCTTACTGGGGGGTGGGGGTGGGATGTTACACATCTAGTAATTGTGAAACAGTGCTGCACTAAGTTGTATGTTTAAGTAACAATTGCTCTGTCACTCCATATCTTACCATCTGTCTGTACTGATGGTTTCACAGATCATGCAACATCCTCGGTTGTGGTGAGAACCCACAAAATCATCAGCACCTTCACAGCATCTGTACAGTACATTAGAAAATACGTAGAAAAATGTAGACATATTTCAAACTGTATTGTTCAGGATGTGCTCATTTTCAGAACCTAGTATGACCAACTAGGGAAAGTAGTCACCTGCTTCAAATTTTAAAACAATAACAGAATACTTACTGACCATTGAAAAGTTAAATGCAAAGTATTGAAGGGGACTATTTAACAAATATAAGGTCACAGAAGTGCTGTGAAGAAGTCTATAAAATAAAAGATGAATTCTTGACTAGCTTGGAAGGACCAGTGTGAATCATTATTTTTGCTCTTTGTGCAAATAATTAGAAAAGCTGGGGGTCCTATTTCTGCTGCAGCAGATCTGCATTTTTGGGAAATCACTTGCTTTTCTTAACTTTAGGCCTTTAGTGGAACTGAAACATCAGACATGAAACCACGATCTCCACCCTTCCTTCCGATATTATAGGATTGTATAAGATCAGCTCTTTGCACATCATCTTACCGGACCCTGGTTGCAAAGCTGACAGGCTGATACAAGCAGCAAAATAGATGGAAAGCAGGATGGCATCTGAAGTAAGTATTGTAACATTGTAACATTTAATTTGTAACAATTTTTGCACGTTTAATTGCTTGACCATTTTATAGTACAAATAAGAGTTGCAGCATCTAACACTTGTGTTGCCCTGTGCAAACAAGAACGTGCAGAGCACTGATGGCAATGGGATCTTCTGTAAACAGACTGGGGATGAGGATGGATTTTCTATTTAGTGCTTGAATAAGTAAATTAGGCATAAACTGTTTTCAGGAGACACCAAGACACTTGACAGAGTTCAACACAGGAAGAATAAGGTAATCATACATTGCATTTCATGTGACATTATGCACAGTACCATAATGCTAAGGAGTCTGGTGATGGTACATTGCTGCGTTACTGATCTACAGCAGGCACTTTGTACAAGACAATCGCATCATTAGCATTGACAGGAGCAAGCGATGGAGGGGAGCGTTAGACAAGGACTAAATGCACAACAGAACAAGCTGACGTTCACACAGGTGATACACTACTTATGTTGTAATGTTTGGTGGTTGGGGAAGGGTAATACAGGTACATGATGAACAGATTATTTTGTACTGCACATAAATAATTGGTCGGGAGGGACACTGCAGGTAAATAGTCTATGGTTTATGTTCTTCTGCTTATAAGACCTTTGGAGGTCACTGTAGTAGGAATGACTCTGTCTGCAGGTGATAGTTTTAATATGTTGGTATGTAGGTTTTGGAATCCAGGTAAACTACACATGGTGCTGAGGGCACAAGCTACAGATTCCCCGGCTACATTGTTGCATTACTGCCTCAATTTGACTCACTTATGTATATAACTACATGCATAGCCTGGTCAGAGCATTGGGTGGGACTTGTCACCCTGTGTATCTTTGTCTGTGGAAGTACTTATTACTGCATCTTGAACAGTGCTACTTTGTACTGTGCATAGTAAAGACTAAAACAGAAGCATTCACATCAGGATGTAAAACAGAAGCATTCACATCAGGATGTAAAACAGAAGCATTCACATCAGGATGTAAAACAGAAGCATTCACATCAGGATGTAAAACAGAAGCATACACATCAGGGTGACACTTCATTTGTTAGGATCATAGCAAGTTATTAGGCTACTGGCCCTGAGGCCCTTATAAGCCTAGCCAAAAAATTAGCCCATGTTCCCACAAGTCAGCACCTGATGGAATCCCAGGGGTGTATTTTCTATTTCCCATCCAGTCAGCCAGGTTTCTCTTAAAGAGGGATAATGAAGTGCTCTGCTTGATGTGGAGAGGGAGTCTATTCCACACATGGGGGTCTCGGGGGGGATAAATCTGTCCCTCCAGCAGGTCCTATTGATATTGCAGACCAAGTTGAGGTTTTGTGTGCAGGTCACACGAGTGGAGTTTGGCTTGTTGATATGCAGCCATTTCATCAAGGTGGGGTCAGAGATTGCCCTGTATGCCAGACATAGATCACCTCTGAGGAGCCTGTATGAGACAGAGTAGAGGAACAGGGCTTTTAGCCTATCTGTGCAGAACAGATTTTTGAATACCTGGATTCTTCTGGTCAGGAACCTCTGTAGTAACTCCAGCTGCTGCATGTGCTTCACGAGGTACATGCCAAAAGGGACGTTATACTTGATGATGGGCCTGATAAGGGAAGAATATAGGGAAGTTATCACTTCCTTGGTCCTCGAAGAATTACCCTTGCTAATGAGGTGAACTATGTAGAAAGCTCTCCCTACAATGGAGGTAACATGGTGGTCAAAAGTTAGATTGCTGCCAACTTGGGTGCCCAGGTCCCTCACAACTGCTTGAGTCCCTAAGACGTCATAATTAATGTGACAATTTGTGGAGATGTCACTCTCCCCAAAGGGAATGATGATGCATTTTTTTGGCATTTAGTTTGAGGCTGTATTTCTGGCACCAGTCATTTATCTGGGTGAGTCCCTTTTGTAGTATGTCTACATCACTAGGGGATTTGATGATAGAGTCCAGTTTTCAGTCACCTGCAAACTTGGTCAACCACAGACCTCTGCTTTTGGCTTGCACCTGGGAGACGTACATCCCAAACAGCAGAGACCCCAAGACCAATCCCTGGGGTACTCCACTTGTTATGGGTCTACTACTTCAGTTAGCTTCCCCTATTTTGCCTGAGTGGGTTCTATCAGTGAGCTAGTTCGTTACCCATCTGGTCACAGACGGATTTAGGCCAAGTTGGGAAAGTTTACTTATATGCTGAGTGGGGAATACTGCTGTAATCAATGTAGTGAAAATGTCTGATTCCTGGGGGCACATAAATCAACACAATTGGCAAAAGGTTGTGTTTCTGTCTGTGCTTGCAGCAGATGACCCTGCCCCAATTACAATATTAGGTAACTGATCATAGGTGCCTGTAGTAACTAACAAATGGACTTAAAGGATGTCAATATATGCTGCTGCATTTTTCAAAATATGCATTTTTTTTCATGCATAAAAATTAGCTGGGGCACTGTCCTCATGCTCTGGATAGCAGCACATATAAGCAGTGGATAACCATGAATCCACATAGCCCATGCCTCATAACTATAAGCTGCCAAGGATACTTTTTATGCTACTGACTCAGTAGCTCACTCTGTTAAATGCTTTGCATGTAGTACATTATGTCACACACCATCCTGGGTTCGAATCCAGTGTATTGTACTTCAATTACATTGCTGTCAAGACAACAAGTAAAGATAGAGTCATGCAATTTTCTTAGGGAGGGTTGGCATAATGTAAGGTTTTTACTTTATAAACACAAAGTGCAGGGTTTGATTCTCACATGGGTTAATTGGCTAAGCTTAAAATGGCCCACAAGGGCAGTTAGCCTAGTAGTAATCTATGAACCTATACCACTACGTGATACACAGCTCTATAACATGTAATCATATTATCATATACAAAGCACTTTACAGCAACATATTAATCTATAACACAGGGAAGCAGCCATCAAGGAAAGTTTGGCAGATGAGGAAACATGTATAATATGACCAGGATGTGATGAGACAGTCACACGGCAGCATGACAGAAGCACCTACTTTACAGGATGTGAGATGTAGACTTTTGGTGGAAAAGTAGGGTATAGGGGTCATTACCAAATATTGGGAGCATGTTTCTTTGGTGGGGGACAGTCATGGTGCACATGGGGACCTTTGTTCAATTTTACACATAGACATCTGACATGTACAAAACAGGGTTACCCATCATCTATCATACAAGACCACCCACATCTTCTCTAAGACTATGCCTGTGACCAGTGAGTTACGGGGGGACCTACAAGTGGAATACAAGAAAATAGTAATAAATCATTAGAGACGGGAGCATAAAGCTGGGGAATATGGAGAGCTGAGGAACAAAGTGTGTGTCTGTATGTGTGTGTGTGTGTGTGTGTGTGTGTGTGTGTGTGTGTGTGTGTGTGTGTGTGCGCCTCTTCACACAGAGCAGAATGTAACAGTAGTAGTAGTAGAAAAGGTAAGGTTCCACCACAATGAGATATATCTATCATTTGAAACAAGATGTGTGTGTGTGTGTGTGTGTGTGTGTGTGTGTGTGTGTGTGTGTGTGTGTGTGTGTGTGTGTGTGTGCCTCTTCACACAGAGCAGGAAGTAACAGCTGTAGTAGTAGAAAAGGTAAGGTTCCACCACAATGAGATATATCTATCATTTGAAACAAGGTGTGTGTGTGTGTGTGTGTGTGTGTGTGTGTGTGTGTGTGTGTGTGTGTGTGTGTGTGTGTGTGTGTGTGTGTGTGTGTGTTCCTCTTCACACAGAGCAGAAAGTAACAGTAGTAGTAGTAGAAAAGGTAAGGTTCCACCACAATGAGATATATCTATCATTTGAAACAAGGTAGATGGGAATACTTTATCTTAAAGTACACCCAGACATGCAATGGTATCCACAACATGTGCCTGTAAACACCATCTATTACAGTGTGGCTTTCATCCTTTATGTGCTCTGCATAGCTTGCATTATGTTTGCACATTCTCAGTTGTTGTGGCTGTTGCATAAATGTCATAGGTAGAGGCTTTCATAAGGGTATACCAGTCTCTTCAGATACAGTATATCAGTTCATACTTACCTGTATTGTTTGTGGTGGCCCAGACAGCACTTCTTTTGGAAAAGGAATTAGGGCTGAATCTGCTCACAAAGGCTTGCTTGCTTCATCTTTTCCATTTTTTGTTATCTGATTCGTAATGCCATAGGACTAGAAGTTGCTATGGGGTTTGCTTTACAGCTATGTATATGACTAGGGCATTTCTAATGAGCAACAGAGGGAAGGCTGAAAGCAGCCACCTTTTGATGCCTCACTGTGGACCATGAATGTATTTACATGGCTTTAATTTTCATTTGTGGAAGTACAACTGCATAACAAAGACACTACATGTTTTGCAAACATTTAGCTAGTCTACTGAATACGTGATCTCATGTAAAGATGGCTTCCAGTCTGACGTCCTTTATACAGGGCTTATTGGGTCTGTGATTTCTATGGATCGGTTTCTTATATCTTTATTGATCTGCAGTACAAAAAATGCTGAAAACATTTGAATACTGAAATTATCGACTGTGAGAGCAAAGTACGTGCATTATGCAGGGAAGCACGTGCAAAATATAAGGAAACATAAAGTAGACGGCACCGTGGAATGAAATCATTACTTAAACACAGTCACCATATTTGTTAAACCACACATTAAGCACTACAAATTAAAACACAGTCCATAATGAAACATATCTGCAGCCTTTTCAGATATGTGTGCTACAGAAACAAAAATCAATGTGCTTTTTTATTTAAAAATATGCAACGTATCATAACTTGGACAATGAAAATGGAAATATGCAGCACATTGACACATTACTTTATATTTTATTTTTATTTATTCTTTAATTTTGTAGGCTCTCCTTTTTCATTTGGGACAATTTAACAAACAGCTACATAGGCTTATTGGAACACAGAATAAGTTCTGTCTTAAAAATGAGGGGAACGGTATCTCTCAAACTCATTTTTTTAATTTGTAAGGTCATACTATTTTAAAATATTCATCAGCAGTAGTATTGTGTTTCAACTTGATGCCATGAATCAGGAAATAAAGAAGAAATAAAACACAATCAGGTTTTCTTTGTCTTTTCCTTACTTGGTGGCAATGAAACAGGGGAGAAAAATGACTCCTGCAGTTGGAAACACTATGCCCATGTCAGTTGTCAGGAATTTCATTTAAGCCACTCAAAGCTACAGTTCACAGTAAAATATGACACAAGACATGAGCAAAACATCAGCCCTATGTTAAAGGAGTGATGTTAATAAAAAGTTCTTAGTAGTTTTATGCTGCAAATTCACAGGTGCTGTATTCAGTCTTTCAGAGAACTTCTTTATTGTGTTATTTCTTCAATCTACATTAGTAGGTTTTATTTCTACAGGGGAAACAATAACAAACAACGCTTCTTAAATAGAAAAATAGTTAACATTTTTATTATACAGGCAGTGCATTATATGACATGTGGCAATTTTGTAACCTCCTTTTAACCATGGTTTATTCTTTATTTAAAGTTCTTTTTGTAAAAGGACAGCACTATCTCTGCAATAATCACACAGCTGGTTCCTGTTTAGTTATAAGTCTGAAATTACACAGAGTTAATTGTCTGAACTGTTGATACAAAGTGTAGCTTTTAAAAGAAGTTACAGAATATATTCCTAAACATGTGAGCAGTTATCACAAGCTCAGGAAACTGGCAGGGACTAAAACTTATAGCAATCAGCTCTGCTGTCTGAATCACAAATGATAAACACCCATACATACATACATTTAATAAAATAACATAAACAGGTGGTTTCATGGAAAAATAAGTCTATAAAGCATTTCTTTTATCATTTTGAAATATGTTGACAATAGGTTCATAGGTAGGTACTAGGCTATTGGCCCTAGGGCCTATGTAAGTCTAGCCAAAAAGGTACCCTGGCTTTCACCACCCAAGAAAATTAATTCCCTGTGCCCCTATTGAGCAGAGCCACAGAGGTGATCCCTGGGGTGAATTTACTATTTCTCATCCAATCATCAAGATTTTTCTTGAAGAGTGCTAATGAGAAGCTCTGTTTGACATAGATAGGTAGTCTGTTCCAGAGTATGGGAAGTCTCTGGGACAAGAATCTATCCCTCCAGCATGTTCTGTTTATTGTGATGAGAAGGTTTAGGTCCCAAGAGCGTGTAGCTCAGAGGGAGTGAGATTTCTTTAAGTGGAGCATGTCCAACAGCTCTGGGTTTGACATAGCTTTGTATGTTAGGCAGAGATCGCCTCTGAGTAGGTGATATGCGATGGAGTAAAGCTGGAGTTTTTTGAGACGGTCTGCGTAGGGTATCTGTTTGAGGCTGGTAACCCTCTTTGTGAGGTATTTCTGCGGCCTTTCCAGTTGTTGTAGATGTCTTGTGAGGTACATACCAAAAGGAGCATTGTACTCTATAATGGGTCTAATGAGTGATGAGTAGAGGGGAACAATTACCTCATTTTTCCTGGATGAGAAACCTTTTGTGATGAGGTGTGCCACATAGAAGGATTTCCTAACTATTGTGGTGATGTGATTATCAAAGGAGAGACTACTGTCCACCTGTGTCCCAAGGTCTCTTATCACACCTTAGGTGTTAAGTAGACTACCACCTATGTTGTAGTTCATACATACAGAGTCTTTCCCAAAGTTGATGACAATGCACTTTTTGGCACTGAGCTTAAGGCCATGGCTTTGACACCAGGCATCTGTCTCAGTGAGGCCCTTTTGTAGGATGTCCACGTCATTAGGAGTTCTGATTATGGCTCCTAGTTTGCAGTCATTTGCAAACTTCATTAGCCAAAGACCTTCTGTGTTAGCCTGTACTTCAGAGAAGTAGATACCAAACAGGAGAGGACCCAGGACTGAGCCCTGTGGTACTCCACTTGTCACTGGTCTGAAGTCGAATTTGGAGTCTGCTACTTTCACAGTGTGGGTTCTGTCAGTGAGCCAGTTGGCAACCCATCTTGTGACATAGGTATTTATACCTAGTTTAGTGAGTTTATCTATAATTCCAATGTGGGGGGATGGTGTTGAAAGCCTTGGCGAGATCTAGATAGGTTGTGTGAATAATCTTACCCACATCTACGGCTTTGGTGACTGCTTCAAAGAAGTCTATCAGGTTTAGGAGGCATGATCTGTCTTTTACAATCCCGAACTGGGTGGGGTCAAGAGTTTGGAGATTACCAGTGCCTTTGTTTATAAGTTCCATAATGATACTTTCCATGGCCTCAAAGACCAGGCTCGTCAGGCTAATGGGGCGGTAGTTCCTGGGGTCCGTGGTGGATCCCCCTTTGTGGAGTGGGATAACCGTCACTGTGTGCCACTCAGTGGACACAAATCCTGAGGTGAGGCTATGACTGAACATGGTACTTAGGTGGGGTGCCAGTTCATTCGGTAATTCGTGTAGAACGCAGCCTGGGTTGTTGTCAGGTCCCATGGATGCTGTGTTCTTGGCTTTGGAAAGTGTGTTTTATTACCTGTGCAGCCATAATTACAGGAACTTTGCATTCTTCCGGTATAGAAATGGGCACTTTAGGGGGTGAGAGGGGGGTAAAGTTAGCACTGAACCTATCTGCCAGGATGCTGGTATTATCAGTTGGTTCTGTATATTTAGTGCCATTGTGCTGTAACTCAGAGCAGATCTGAGTGTTGCCATTGTGATTCTTGACAGCTATAGAATGCTTTGTGGTTGTGTTTAGAAACAGTGGTGATTTTGTTTTCGTAACTAGCTTTGGACGATTTTATGAGGGATCTCAGCTTCTTACTGAGGCTGACCAGGGAGTTCCTCCAATCATTGGATTTTACTCTTTTTTGCAGCAGTTTTTTTCTTCTGTTGTAGAGTTTGTTTATGGCTGGGGACCACCAGATTGGCTTCCTTTTTTTGGAGGATAGCATCTTGGTTCTGTTAGAGACAGCACGATCCATGGACTCATGTAAGTGCTTATAAAGTGCATTTGTGAAGGATTCAGCAGTCATACCTCTATTGTTCATCTGCATGGATGTTGTGAAGTTTGCCACTTCTGTCTTAAGAAGCGTGAAGTTGACTTTGGAGAAATTTTTTACGGTGGCTTCTCTAATGGGGGGTGGGGCGGGATGTGGATGTTTAGGGTGATTAGCTTGTGGTCTGATCTGACCAACCAGGAATTGACCTCTGGTGTGGAACACCGGTCACCCATGTTGGTAATGACCAGGTCTAGGATATTGCTGCCCCTGGTGGGGGTGTGGATAAGTTGATCCAAGGAGTTGGAATTTATGAATTCCAGAAAACGCTGAGCAAAGGAGTTGGTACATGAGTAGTTTTCCCATTTAATGGTTGGGTAGTTGAAATCGCCCATTATTAGGGTGTTATGTTGTACCCTAATATTTTCCAGTGTATCAAGAAATGAGGAGTGGGAATCCTGGGGCATGGTGGGGGAGCTGTAGCAAGCTACAATTTGGATTGCAGTCTTGCCCAGAGTTAGTTGCACTTGGATAATCTCGGATGCATTATACTGAGCAACTAGTCTGGAGGTGTGGATATCCTTAATGAATATGGACACACCTCCACCTTTAGTGTTTCAGTCCAGGTTAGGTGGCTGAAAGGTGTGGTATGAGTTATAGCCCGGTAATGCAGGGGTGCTCTCTGGAGCCTTGAACCAGGTCTCTGTCACGGCACAGATGTCGATGTTCTCCATTTTAAGGAGTGCCTCAAGTGAGTGCATTTTGAGGTTTAGACTTCTAGCATTAAGTAGCATTACCCTCAGATTTTGCTTGCCTGTTCCTGTTACAGTGGTGAATTTGTCATTTGAACCTTGCCTAAAAAAGGCACTATAGGGACAGCAAGAGCCTTAGCCAGTATCCGGATTCCCAGGGGTGACAGGTGCAGGCCATCTCTGGTAAAGCATCATGGTCTGTCGATCATGTTGTCTCAGGCAGATAGATACTGGATCCACTTACAATGACACCAGAAGCTTAGCCAATTGTTGAAGTCAATCATTTTGTCCTTGTACTGTGGTATCATTCTGGGTGATGGCAGGATGCTACTCAGGGCTGGGGTCATACCTGCTTGGGCTACAAGATCTGAGAGCTCCTCCATGTCTCTTTTCATGTAGTCCATGGAGGTACGTCTCAGGTCATTCACACCAACATGGACAATCACACAGTCATATTTGTACTTGTTGTGGAGTGATGGCACAAAATACACTGAACTGACCGATATCGCCAACATCCTGGCAGACAGGTTCAGCGCAAACTTCACCCCCCCCCTCTCACCCCCAAAAGGGCCCATAACCATACCAGAAGAATGTAGAGTCCTTGAAATCACAGGCACTCAGGTTAAAACAGCCCTCTCCAAAGCCAAAAACTCAGCATCAATGGGACCGGACGGTGTCCCAGGCTGCGTCCTACAAGAGCTCAAAGACGAACTAACCCCTCACCTAAACACACTGTTCAAACTCAGCCTCTCCACAGGCTACATACCCATAGAGTGGTGCACAGCAACGGTTATTCCGCTCCACAAAGGTGGAGCCACAACAGACCCCAGGAATTTTCGCCCTATAAGCCTGACTAGCTTGGTCTGCAAGGCTATGGAGCACATCATCATGGAACTCATTGACAGAGACATTGGGAACCTCTAAACACTGGCTTGGTAAGGGCAGATCATGCCTCCAAACCCTGGTGGACTTCTTTGAGACAGTTACCAAGGCTATAGACGAGGGAAAGGTGGTACACACAGCCTACCTAGACCTTGCTAAGGCCTTCAACACCATTCCCCATTCTGGTATTATAGACAAGCTCACCAGCCTGAACATAAACCACTACGTCACAAGATGGGTTGCCAACTGGCTCATGGACAGAACCCACATGGTGACAGTTGTGGGAGCTAGGTCCGTCTCTAAACCGGTTACAAGTGGTGTCCCCCAGGGCTCAGTCCTAGGACCCCTCCTGTTCAGTATATACTTCTCAGAGGTACAGGCAAGCACAAGAGGAGTATGGCTGACATAGTTCGCAGACAACTGCAAACTAGGGGCTATAATTGACTCTCCGGCTGACACAGACATCCTTCAAAAGGGTCTCAGTGAGATGGATACCTGGTGTCAAAATCATGGCCTCAAGCTAAATGCCAAAAAGTGCATAGTCATCCCCTTTGTAAAAAACAAAGTACCCACAAACTACCACATAGGTGGGAGTCCCCTAAATATGGAAGACATAATAAGGGATCTGGGGAACCAAATAGATAGTAATCTCACCTTTGATAATCACATTGTCAAAGTGATTAGAAAATCCTTCTACATGGCCCACCTAATCACAAAAGGGATCGCATCCAAATCAAAGGAGGTCATTGTGCCCCTCTACTCATCACTCATCAGACCCATCTTAAGAGTACAACGCCCCATTTGGGATGTACCTTACAAGACACCTGCAACAGCTGGAAAGACCACAAAAGTACCTCACCAAAAGGATCAATGGCCTCAAACAGATGCCCTATGCAGCTCGACTGAAGAAACTCCAGTTGTACTCAGTTGCATACCGCCTACTCATAGGCGATCTCTGCCTGACATACAAGGCCATGTCCAACCCAGAATTGATGGACATGCTCCACCTAAAGAAAACCTTATCCCCTCGAGCCACATGCTCTAGGGATCTAAACCTCACCACAACAATAAATAGGACGTGCTGGATGGGCAGATTCCTGCCCAGAGACTTCCCATGCTTTGGAACAAGATCCCAATCTACATTAGGCAGAGCTCCTCACTAACACTCTTCAAAAGAAACCTTGACGAGTGGATGAGAAACAGAAAGTTTACCTCAGGGATCACTTCAGTGGCTCTGCTGGACAGAGGCACAGGGAACTAATCTAAGGGGACGGCAACAGCCAACACAGTCTGGCTATAGCCTTATAAATGCCTTTGGGCAGATAGCCTAGTACCCACCTATGAACCTATGAATCTGTTATGTGACAAATCCTGGCACCCAACAGGCAGCTGACAGTAACTTTCAATTTGTTTAGCCTGGTGAGTGGAACATCAGTGTGCCTGACTATAGCATCACCTATGACTAGAGTGTTGGGTATGTTGTTATGCCTTATGGGCTGTGGTTGGGTGGCACACTCAGTTTGTGGGTTATGTGTCATTTGGGTTGTGTTGGGGGTGGAGGTTGCTTGCGTTTCTGCTTTGGATGTCTCTGTTCTTGGGCAGATTTTTATTGAGCGCATCCATGAATGTAGGTGTGTGTTTTGTGTTTATGTGTGTGCTTTGGTGCTGTAGGTTTTGAGAGACTATGTGATGAGTGTGGTGTGGTGCAAGTGTTTACCTTCTCCTCTTGACTGTTTAGTCCAGTCTTGGGTGAAGAGAGCTTTGCTTGCATCTCTCACAGTTTGTAGTGTTGGGTGGTAGGAGGAGATGGTTTTCTGTGTACATGAGGCAACTGCTGCATTGCCCCAACATGCCCAGATTCATCAGGTGGACAGGAGAAAACATCAGGAGCTGACCCATAGACATGCCTGGGTAGGTGCTTATTTATTAAGTACTAACAACTGTTTTCCTCTAGACAAGTGAGGAAAGTTAAGTACTGTAGTAATTTGTAGCTTATTTAGTGCTTATAATGAGTTCTGAACAAGTGCTGAGCTCAAAGAAACAGACTTGAGTGGTAAAACTAAAAATTGGCTAGTTCTAAGGAAAAATTTGAAGAGCAGACTTTATGGCACCGGGAATATTTTAACCCTAAATAAGCATCAATGCATAAAGTGTATTTTTTTAATATAACAGTAGCAACTAAGCAAACTGATTTAAACAAATTAACCAATAAAAAGCTAAAAACTGAGCCCCATTCCAGCAGTCTTCGATCAGACAAGTTCTAACTGCACACTCCTGCCACTAGGGTGCAGGGGAACCTTCTCCAGAAAAAGATGGCCTGGATTAGTTCTCAAGTTATACAAACAGATTCAGCAGGTCTGAATCTAGTCTTGTGCTACAGCAAACAAGGCGCACCAATTTCAGAAAGAAACAGTTCAAATAAGCAGGCACAATAAACCTTTAACCAGAAACTCCCGGATCAGAGGGGCAGAATCTACCCTGTCCTCCCACAAGAGTGCAGACCACACCTTCTTAATGTAAAATAACTGGCCCTACGTCCAACTGCTTAAACCAGAACTAATACACTTTTAGAATAACAGACACTAAGCCTTCAATCAGCAACTCCCAACTTGGAAGGATGTAAGCTACCTGTCCTGCCACAACAGTGCAGACTACAAACCTTCTTAATGTAAAACAACTGGTCTGAAGCCCAAGTGCTTCAACCAAAGGCTTAGAGTAACAGTTACAATTTAATCAGGCTGCTAACAAGCAGTAATAAATGCAACAGAATAAATGTAATTAAGTACTTTTCAGAACAAGCAGCAAAAGCACAATACAGTAATAAAGTAGGAAAAAACACTAATACAGTAAAAGCAGCTGAATAAAGTGCATTTTTTTATAACAATAGAAAACAAGCAAACTGATTTTAAATAAATTACCAAATTAGTCATTAAAAAAGCTCAAAACTGA
This sequence comes from Protopterus annectens, assembly GCF_019279795.1. Classification (NCBI taxonomy): domain Eukaryota; kingdom Metazoa; phylum Chordata; order Ceratodontiformes; family Protopteridae; genus Protopterus; species Protopterus annectens. The sequence continues at coordinate 1,812,206,655 of NC_056744.1, forward strand.
ACCCTGTTCCAGCGGTCTTCAATCAGACAAGTTCTAACTGCATACTCCTGCCACTAGGGTGCAGGGTGAACCTTCTTCAAAAAAGGTGGCCTGGATTAGTGCTCAAGTTATACAAACAAAGCTAGATTCAGCAGGTCTGAATCTAGTCTATGCTACAGCAAACAAGGCGCAGCAATTTCAGAAAGAAACAGTTCAAATAAGCAGGCACAGTAATCCTTTAACCAGAAATTCCCAGCTCAGAAAGGCAGAATCTAGCCTCTCCTCCCACAAGAGTGCAAACCACAAACCTTCATAATGTAAAACAATTGGCCTGAACCCCAAGTGCTTAAACTAGAACTAATACACTCATTAGCTTTAAGGAATTAAAGTAATAGGAATTAAAATAGGTACATAAAATAAGCTATAACTGTAGGGGTCACTTCACATTTTCTTTTCAAGATCAATATGTCTTGGTCATACAAAATATTGAAAAATATTTTTTTCTTAGAATTTATAGCATTGTTAATGAAGGTCTACTGGCCTTTTGCTAAATGAAGGAGAGCTACAGACTGTACTTTCCGAAAATAATATGCCGCGGTGGTACGGCAGTAGCAAGAGGTTGTCCCGTTCGATTCTCGGCTTGGCTTGGGAGTGCCTTCTGTGTGGAGTCTGCATGTCCTCCCCACGGTTGGGTAGCGTTCGAAGGACATGTGTGCGTAAATGGGCGTGCCTTCATTGAAGGTTGGGCGTCGAGCTGGCACCTCGGCGTTTCATAAAAAAAATCTACTGCCAATCATCAGCGGACCAGAGTTCTGCTGTGGCGACCCGTTACTGGGAAAAAGCCGAAAGACAAACAACAACAACATAGGAGGACTTTGGCTGACAAAGTTTGCAGACGACTGCAAACTGGGCGCCATAGTGGAAAGTGCATCGGACACGGATATCCTTCAGAAGGGACTCACGGAAACAGATAGCTGGTGCCAGAGCCATGGCCTGAAGTTAAACACCAAAAAATGTATAGCCATACCCTTCAGGAAAAACAAGGTAACCCCAAGCTACCATATAGGTGGCAATCCACTAAGCACAGAAGAGGTTATCAGGGACCTGGGGACCCAGGTTGACAGTGGCCTTTCTTTTGACACTCACGTTGCTAAAGTGGTTAGAAAGACCTTCCACATTGCCCACCTGATCATGAAGGGATTCACATCCAGATCTAGTGAGGTCATTGTTCCCCTGTACTCTTCACTTATCAGACCAATGATCGAGTATAATGCCCCATTCAGGATGTATCTCACCCGACATCTGCAGCAATTGGAGAGACCCCAAAAGTTCCTCACCAAAAGGATAAAGGGACTCCAAAATCTGTCATATGCTGCCAGATTGAAGAAACTCCAGCTCTATTCAGTCGCATACCATCTGCTCAGAGGTGACATGTGCCTGACATACAAGGCCATGTCCAACCTGGAATTAATGGACATGCTCCACCTCAAAAAATCCAAATCCACCAAAACCACTAGAGCAAGCAACTTAAACCTTAGCACGGATATAAATAGGACATGCTGGATGGATAGATTTATCACTCAGAGACTCCCTATGCTGTGGAATAAAATCCCGGTCCATGTGAGGCAGAGCACCTCGCTGGCTCTGTTCAAGAGAAATCTTGACCTGTGGATGGGAGATCGTAGGTTTACCCCAGGAATCATCTCTGTGTCACTGATGGACAGAGGCACAACAAACTAATGGGCACAGTATTTTTTCATATAAGGGGTGGCGTAAGCCACAAAACTTTGGGCTAGACTTATAAATGCCTTAGGGCAGATATCCTAGTATAAACCTATGAACCTATGAACCTATAGCTGTCATAAAGAATTCAACTGTGAGAATTTAAAGGATACAAAATTGTAGCGACTTTACAATAATGAACATGCAAGATATCATACCTTATAATAGTTTAGAAATAATTGCAGTATTACGTGATGTAAGACATGCAGTCCTGACTACTTAAATATATTCTAAAATTCCTACTTTTATGCTGTACCATTTTTTAGTGGTGATGAGATATGCGTCTGGGTAAACACATTTCCACTAACTTTCTCTTGTTATGCATAAACATTTCAAGCACATTAAAGTAAAAACTAAATATAGCAAAAAAAATGAACTCTTCAATCTAACTGCTTTGAAGATATTGCAAAATGTGTACAGTGGATAAATTTTAAAGGGTATTTAGCGAATGCATTTTCTGAAAAGGATGATGTTGCAGAAATACATTATATATCAGTGTGCTCTTGAAGGGTTCATAAAATGAACAATGCTGCAATTCTGACACTTTCAGTTTGAGATTTATACGTAACAGTAACAATAATACACTCCTGTTTCTGTTTGTGTGGGTCTTCTTTGCATGCTCTTCTTTCCTCCCACTTCCCAAAAATGTGCTAGTTGACTGGTTACATGAATATACATATATATTGCATATACACATATGGATCCACTTCTTAATTTTGAAAGAGCAGAATCTCGAGACTCATAATATCAAACCCAGAATATCAAGCTTCTGAACTCTTGAAATTAAGAAATGAAAGAAAATAAAACATGACAACTGCTAAAACTATGTTTTTGCAGGGGGCAAGCCCCCCTGCACCCCCACACCCCTGACATCCCCTGCAACATAAATATACTAAGTCAGAGATCACGCTACAGTGAACAGAAATATTCCCATTCCACACTGTACAGTACTGTACATTACCATTCTCTTCACTGTACAGCAATCTCAGAGTCCGAGATCACGCTGCAGTGAACAGTAACATTCCTATTCCACACTGTACAGTACTGGACATTACCATTCTCTTCACTGTACAGCAATCTCAGAGTTAGTACATTTAGGTTGCAGGCGGTGTAGTAGGTGCGGGTGGGCTTGCTGCCCTGCAAAAACATTCCCCAGGATTCATGAAGCTCGGATGAAGGACGGTTTTAGCTGTGTACCGAGCGTCTTCATTACAGATGGTGCAGCAGCACCATATAAATATTTATGAGGTGCGCCACAGCACCCTCGATGTGCACAGGAAACGTATGCGAGCACAGGGGGCACGTACAAGTGCTGTACGGAGGCATAAACATGCCC
>NC_056744.1:1812214751-1812387917 GCF_019279795.1 Protopterus annectens
TATATATATATATATATATATATATATATATATATATATATATATATATATATATATGTGTGTGTGTGTGTGACTGCAAATATACACATGTATATAGCTAGGATATGATACAGCAGTTACGAGTAACATATGTTCACAGGCCATACATATGGGGGTGAGGGGTCTAATAAACAAACGTGAAACATGTAGCATCGACCCCCCCCAGTTAGGCCGGTGAGACATACAGACACACAATAAAGGTAAACACACCACTGCTTCCCAGTCCACGGGTAGGATACTACCTGTGGGAGAGACCTGCCAGGTCTAATCTTGAAACAAAGACATCAATGTCCCTTGTGGGACACCCCAAAAATTACTGGTCATCGGAGTCAGTCCCTGTAATGATTCATCAAACCAGGCTGTAGACATACACGGACCAGTAGGTTGTGCAAGCCTGATAAACCATGGGTCAACATAATGTACATGTGTCCCAACACGCAGAGAGTGGGCACTGTGTAGTGGTGGTGTGTTTATACCCCACCTGCACCCACAGTAAGGATGAGTGCTTTAGAGGAGGGGCAGGTGGGGGAACTATGGGTATGCAATTATGGGCCTAGGCGTGCAGGTGTTGGCTGGCGCAGTCGTATTGGGACCGCCCCGGGGATGTAAGTAATATTCCAAAATGGACATAGCTTACGCCCATGCCTCTCAACACCTAAGAGCAAATCCACTGGTCAAGACATAAACCGTTGGGGGAATAAATAGGGTGGACAGAAAGCACATATTCCACTTACAATCTTAGAAAGATGATAGAATAATAGGTATGCATTAGCATGACTCGGCTGAAGGATGTGGGTTCCAAAACCAAATTACTTGTTTGTAATTAAAGGTGTCACTTCCCAGGTACTAGCCAGACAGGTGCAGATTGTAAGAGGAACACACCAACAGTATGAAGCAAACTCTGGACAGGCCACAGATTCCGTACAGTCGAACAGCATGCTTACACCTAATGGGCAGCCATTCCCAATACTGTAGGCATGTAATCCAATGTATTAGGTATCACAAGGTAATATTGTAGTCCTCACTCCCACCCAGGGGTGTGAGTGTCAGATGCAAACACCAAATGCAGCGCATTGACAAGTGCAGGAGCAAGCAGGTGTAAGCCTGTTTGGCCACTGGTTTGCGAGTATCACACTGGTGAAGCACTGTAGAGTCTAACTGAGTGTAAGAAACTGTAACCGGAGATTAGCATTGCTTAGCTCCGCGCAAACCTGTACATACCTGCTCACAACTGCTTTAAAGTGCCTTAATCACTCTGTACCCAATAGCTCCTGTTCTGGCCAGCAACAAAATAACCAGCCTCTGCAAGGCTAGAAGGCAAGACCCTGTACATCACAGTCATAGTAGTAAACCACTACGCCCTGATAGCAATACATATAAAGGAGGTATCAGCAAACTAATCCTCACAACAGGGAAACAAATCAAATATGTGAACTGAATCTATGTACAGTGTAATGTTCTATAACCTGCCACAGATCACAAATATGTGAATTGGAGTACTGCAGTAAACATACAACCAGAAAAAACAGTAATACGGACTGGCTGAAAAACGTTTTACTGAAGAAAGAATAAAATATGTACAAACATATAACACAAAATCGAGTAATTCAATTCCAATAAGCGCTTTCGTTTGGCTTGCACCAAACCTTTTCAAACAAGTAAAACATCACTTCCTGTTGAATAAATAGGATTTGTCAGTGATGTAATAATTTAATTAAAACTAAACCCTTAAAGAAACAACACATATCAACACAAAATAGTATATAAAATTAATATATCAAGTGACTGAAAAATCAATAAAAACATAAAATCATGTGAACATGTAAAACATATAACCAAGCAGTGTTCAAACCTAAAAAAATTAACTGTAAGAGATATATATAATCGATGCTATAACCCACTCATTTTTATAAAGCAATGCTTTATGTGACTTTAAACATCATTCACTAGCAAAATAAATGTGCATACGCGAAGTGTGCTTGATGAAAAATATATTGTATAGTAATGCACATTTTAAATTAGTCACATTAAATACTAAAAAATGTATATATAATATATAAATATATGATCAAATACAAATATATGTATTATATTACCTGTATAAATAAACTCCATAAACGCGATTTTAACTCTACAGTGTGCGCTTTAATTAATGCAATGTCTAAAATCTATGAACTGGTCATGACAATATCAAGCGAAAGTGTGTAAACTAATATAATATGGTGTATTAAATAATACATGTTATATATATGAAATTATTAAAATCAATATTGGACTAAAAATATTTTTTTTATAAATAATTAAATGTAAATAAAATAAAATGAATGTGTATAAATATATGTATAAAAAATATAAATATAAATGTAATTATTAACATGAATAAATATATATTAAATTAATATATGTTAAATAAATATATATAAATATAAATATATATATGTATGTATATGTAAAATGCTTATATTCTCAAAAATGAAATTTAGTTATTGAAATTTTGTTACAATCATAAATAAATTACAAAAAATATACCAATAAATAATGAATAGTAAGTAAGTATATATATATATATATATATATATATATATATATATATATATATATATATATATATACATACACACACAACATTATCTCGCTAAAGATTTTAATTTCAAAATACTAGCTATAGAAATAGTGCTATTCATGCCTGGCCAGTTGTGTGCGTTTAGCCTTATTTGCCATTCTAATTCAAGCCTTTCAAGGAATAGTTGCCATGCACCACCCCTTACATCCATTTTTAGGACATCTAAAACTGCAAATTTAAATGAATGGGATAGGTGTGTATTTATATGTTTTACCAAAGCATTTAATTTATTTCTATCATGTATTGCTCTGATGTGTTCACCAACACGTTCCTTGAATCTTCTTTCTGTTTTACCTATGTACAGGTACAGCATAAAGCACAGTATACCACCTTTTCACTAGTGCAACAGGCTTTTTCTTTTAAACGAATATTTATACCATTGATTTTTACCTCATTTGTTTCGAACACATAAGGGCAATATTTACATCTACCACATTTAAATGTTCTCCCATATTTAGTAATTTGCATACGTTCCAAATGTTTTTTCAAGTTTGTACCCCTTTTGTATACTACTGATGGGTTGCTATCAAAGTAATCATGTAAGAATGGATCAGCCACAATCAGTTGCCAACTGCAGTAAACATAGAGTTGAGGTGTCACTGTAATAAGGTTCAGAAGTCCCCAGGACCCCATACAGTGTATGTACACATGAATGACGGATACCAGACACAAATATAACCTGTAATGAGTAAGACGTCATTGACAAAAGTCAAAACAATGCTAGATAACCAATAAGCAATGCTAACCGCAGCACAGCCCAACTAAGTAATTGTAGGCAATGTGTAGGGAAGCCAATACAATATGCCCACAGGTACACCTCTTTAAGCAGTGCCAACCTGAAGTAAGCAGGTGTGCCCATAGCTTAGCCTTTTCGAAACTGGCCAATTACATAAAAGTGCGGGAATCTGGCCCTACTTAAACCGAAGAGGTGGGAATACAGCTCATAACTGGTTGTAGCATCCCCCTGCAGGCAGAATGTCTGGACTGGGAGAAGGCACTCGCTTTAGAGCACAGCGCTGGGGCATCCAGAAGTCCAAATTCATGATATAGCTTCTGGTAAAGCACCATGACAGGAGACTACTGCAAGGCCAGTACCAGGGCTCGCAGTACAAAACAGAGGCCTGGGACAGTCTCGCCCGTGACCTCACTAGTGCCACAGGAATCCCCCAGACTGGTGAGCAGGTCAGGCACCACCATGCAGACCTGAAATGGCAGAGGAGGGATGTCCTGGAACAGTGGATCCAGGAAGCAAGGCAGATGCAGAATGCCCCAGAACTGAGTAAGTACTCCTTCCACTACATAGTTAATAATTGCCTAGCTTGTGTATACTGTGGATAGATATGGCTAAATATCACTGTACTTCTCTGACAGCTGCAGATGAGCGTGCTGCAAACCAGCAAGCCTATGATGCTAGGCTGCAAAGGATGCATCGTGAGGCAGGTTAGTAAATAGCCTGCATGTACTGTCATAACAAATAAATGTAAGAGCCTCAGAAAGTGTTGTACCAGTATACAGAATAGTGTAATATGCTGTGAATAAAGGTGTAACCCCTGCATTGCTTCTGTTTACTCGGCAGTGATATGTTGTTGTACTGTTGCAGTTATTAAATAGTACTGTTGTAGTAAGCAATGTTACCCACACACTGTGGTTTGCAGATAAAATGTGCATGAAGTGCTGTATAACAATGTCGGAAGTGGAAACAGGTCAGTCATATTAGACAAAATACATTGCAAAGCCTCACAACAATTGCCTGATAGCATAGTGTACAGTGATCTTAACTGTAATGATTTTGGATACCAGGAGCGCTAGTAAGTTGTAAGCATAATCATTCCACACAACTGCACACAGTCTGTTAGAATGTTCAGAGAGAAAGCTGTATGCATATTTACACTTAACTACTGTACAGATTTTACTAGAATGCTTAAATAGAGAGTGGCATGCATATTCATACCCCTCAACTGTTCTAATCTGCCCAGTATGTCCTGACCTGACAAATTAGTGTGAAGATACAAGAAATGTAGGCAGCTGTTAATGACATATAACTGATAGTCAGACTTGTACATAGTCAGAGAATGTACATGCAAACATACCTGTCATCCCAGCATCTCACCCAAAGTGTATGAGAGCAGTCTCAAAACATGTTGCATTAACACCTGCATCTTGTCAAGCCTGTACTTAAGACACAGGTCCCGTACATACTAATCTACAAACATACCACTGTACAATATAACGTCATTCGGTAGTGTAATAATACAAGTAAGGGACAGACCACTGCAGTGACTACGAATGTTGAGAAAACCACAAGGATTTATTAGTTGTTAATTGAACTCTCTCTCACCCCTACCATATGTGCAAAATAACCGATTTACAGAACTCATTTGGTATGTCTACACTCCTAACCTTTATTGGGACATATGTCCTATTGGTTTATAAATATTCACATCTGTTTCTATGCATGTGCCATGCTAAAATATTCCCATATTGGTGACCTGTTGCCATCAATGAAACCTGCATTTTGTTGTAATGGCCACTGTTTACCCATATATGCATGTGTTCTGCCTGCTATGCAATTATTTTATATCTGATGCCCTGGGTAAGGGGAATACCTATGCATGTTGTTATAACTAATCATGAATGCTGTTGATTATTACTCACCAATATCTGCCTTAAACATGCTACAACATAGCTTGTATGGGAAGGCTGGTCCCAGCGGACCCACCTGTCCCACATCAGCTGGCCATGGCACCGGGCACCAGCATATCTGGGGCCCAGCCTGGTATCTCCTTGTCCGTTGGCCCTGCACCACCTTCGGGGGGAACCACCACAGGGGATGGGGCTCGCCCCCCCCAGGAACAGGAGTGGACAGGAACCTCTCACCTGTGGTACTGTCTGGGCCGTGGTGCATAGGGAGCTCGACAGGAAGATTTGAGACTGCCAACACCAGCTTGAGGGCCGAGTGGCACAACTAGAGGGTGAGCCTACCCCTCCTACACAGTCCCCAGCACAGCCACCTTCTTGGTTGTGAAGGTGCAGTGGTGACTGCCCATGGGTGGGGACCTCAGTCCCACTGTATCCATTGGTGGGCTCATGGGCTTGTGACTTCCAAACACCTCTCCCCATCCAAGGTGTCCCCCCCACATGTGCCATATACCACCCCTGTACACGTCTTGTTTGTCTTGTCTGTCATCCTACCCAACCTATCCTCCCTGATCATACCTAGTCTCCTTCTCCAACATCCCACTCTCACCTAAAAATAAAAGAAGAAAAGGGCAATCTGTTCCCGCAAAAAAAGTACACCCCATACATAGCTATCCATTTCGCACACATATCCACTGGACACATGTAAACATTTCTAATTGACATCACAACATACTATTGTTGTCCTCACTCCTCTCTCAGGGATGTGAGTGTCCAAAAGTACCGCCAAATTTATTGGAACCTTTAGGGGTCATGTGCATACCAGGATCATGTGCCTGAGAGAGAGAGGGGTGATGACAACAGTAGTATGTTGTGATGCAAATTAAAAAGGTTACATGTGTCCAGTGGACACGTGTGTGAAATGGACAGTTATGTATAGGGCAAATGTTGCTCTGGGAACAGATTGGCCTTTTGTTGCCATCTTCATAAGGTGAGTGTGGGATGTTGGGCAAGGAGACTAGGTATGCTTGTGGAGGATAGGTTGGGTAGGATGACAGACAAGACAGCATACAGGAGTGGTATATGACACGTGTTGTGGATATACCTTGGATGGGGAAAGGCATTCGGCAGTCACAAGCCCATGAGCCCCCAGATGGAAACAGTGGGACGGAGGTCCCCACCCATGGCCAGCCACCACTGCACCTTCACAGCCGCAAAAGTGGTTGTGCTGGGGGCTGTCTAGAAGGGGCAGGCTCACCCTCTAAATGTGGCACTCTGCCCTCGAGCTGGTGTATCTAGCCTCAAAACCCTTTACTGAGCCCCCTATGTACCACGTCTGGGACTGTACGACAGGTGACAAGTTCCTTTCTGGACCTGCTCCCAAGGGGGACAAGCTCCATCCTCAGTGGTGATTCCACCAGAAGGTGGTGAAGAGCTAACAGCGGTGGAGGTCCAAGGCTGGGCCTCAGACCTGCTGGTACCTGGTGCCATGGCCAGCTAAAGTGGGGCAGGAGGTTCCGTCGGGACCTCCAATCCCATACAGCCTATGGTGTTGCAGTTTTAACACAGATATGGCTTAGTAATAGTCAACAGCATTCAGGATTACTTATAACAGCATGCATACATATGACCATCAACCCAACACAACAGATGTCATACATTTGCAGAGGGAGCACAACACATGCATATATAATGCATGACATCTGTACAAAGCGTAGAAGACTTGTGAATGTAGCTATGAACAGTGGCCCATTATTGGCATGTCACTGTGAGAACTTCAGACAGTGACTGTCATACCACTGTTTCATGTGACATATGTCCAGTCAGGGATGCAATGGCAGTAACTCTCATCACTATCACCATGTACTGACTGCAATCCTCACACTATGCTTTAGCAGTTCACAGATGTGTGTTTAGTGAGTAACACAAGAAACAAATGGTTCCACACACTGACCAGTCTACAGATGGCCCTACAGATGAGGGTTTCCTCACAAACAGAGCACTGTCTTGTCAGTTTTAAAACATGCAGACTTGCCATTACCACACACAACCTGTTAGATTGGAAGTAGTCTCAATGAAGAATAGCTACACTTACATGCTGTAGTCATGTCTGGCACATCACCCTCCTATCTTTAGGCTATTTTCCACTGTGTATGCTGTTTGAGGAATATCCAGATATCATCTGTGATGCTGTTTACCAAACACCAGATCCAGATTCCACTCACAGCGACTGCCATGGGCAAACACAAACATGATGTTCCTAGATATTATACTGTGTTTCCATGTGATTGGCTATGAGAACGTCACAACAGCTGTTCCACATGCAATCAGCTAGAGGAGGACTGCAATATGTGCAGAGGCCATCACCTGATAATGGCCATCAGTTACAAAACACAAGCTGCTGCTGAGCAGGTGTACAACTCCACATCCACCAGAGAGTGTGTGTGGGAGGGACAGACAGAGGCAAAATATATCAGAGAAGGACATGGAGACTAAAACCTATGCATCATCTGTCACACACCTACCAGTATAGGGGTTCAAAGCCCTGACTGACTAGCCATTACTATTACAAGTGCATGCAGTTACTTCATGTGCCACATAGCTGACATGCAGGTGTGCTGTATAAACATATATGTGTGCTGGTGAGCAACATCTGCAGAGATATAGTAGACATACATTAGCTGTAGCACACATGGCTGCCCACATGAACAGATGTCATTGTCAACACAACCACACTCTCTAAGGGACTCAGACACATTGCCACACTTTGCCAGGCTCACAAATACACTTCCTAACTACTTAGTTTGCCACACTGCAGTAATGCACAGGTATTACATGCACCACAGTGGATATCCTGAGGTTCTATGGGCTAGGGCATGTGAACATGTCTGAAATCAGTCAGTGTACAAATGGGAGATATACTGGGTGTGACTGTGGTTGGGAACGTCATACCCCACACACAGACACAAGGTGCCAGTACTGACATGCATGTCTGCATTGCTTCATGGGTGTGTAGCGGTTGGCTGTGCAAGATGGCTGTACAAGGTTGGTTAAGGGGTAATCCTTGGCATCACGCCACCTGACAACGATGTGCAGTGTGGTTCAGGGTGTAGTGTCTGCAATGTCCCACACAGATGGGTGTTGTATGAACTGTCCTGTCATCCTGGTTACCATTGTGTGTGGCCATTGCTTTGCAATGCATGCTATGCTTGTGTTTGATAGTCCTTGACATGGACATTGCCTGTGATGTGCATGTCCCACAATAACGTACAGTGACATGTACAAATGCACCTGGTTTGCCTGGCACATGTTGTGTACACAGACTGTTTTCATCAGATGTGCCAATACTGGCCTGGTGTGGCAGGACCTGCTAATAGACAGCAGGTTGACCCTGCACCTGCATTGATAGCATGATACAGGCATTCCCTGGTGTCAGTGGCATCTGTCCATACAGGGCATGTGTGTAAGGCACTGTATGTCCTTTGTGGATCACATTTGATGGCACCACATATGTTGCAGGCATCCAGTGGGGAAAAAAGTGAAGGCACATTGTTCGCAATGATGTGCCTATTGTACTGCTGTACAGGGTGCCATGTTCTCTGCAGCCCACTGTAATCACACCATGCCTACTATCTGTCATCAATGTGCATGGTACTAGCAACATAGCGGGATATCCTAGGCAAGTGTGTTTGTGTATGACACATGGGTGGAGGACATATACTGGGTACTAGTAGAGTTGCATACTTTGTTCACCAGGCCTTTTGCCAGATGTAGGGGTATGGCTTGCCAACCCAGTCCCTTGGCCGACTGACATCTGTACTCCTCGTGAGGTGGAAATTGTGACATATAATATGGCCACCATATAGGAAAACTACAAAAACACAATGTGTCCAGTGGTTAGACACTCACAGCCACCTCCACACAGGCTCTGACTGTCAAACACACACACCTGCCATGTCTTGGAATAGAACTCCTACCTAACTAGTTTATCACACTACAGCATTATACAGTTACAGCAGCGGATATTACTGAGTAATAGCAGTCCAAGGATTGCCAAAGGTGAATATGTGAATTGTAAGGAGTATGCGTACTCTAAAAAGCATTGTTTCTTTCTCAGGCAGACAGACACACACTTGGCCTGTCAGGGATAAGAGCACCTACCAAACTAGCTTATCATACTACAGCATTATGCAATTATAGCACGTGCTACAGAAATTATTGGGTTACAGTAGTCCCAGAGATGTATTTCTAAATGGGTGACATCAGCAGGATTGCCAAAGGTGAGTATGTGAATTGTAAAGAGTGTGCATACTCTAAAAAGCATTGCTTCTTTCTCAGGCAGACAGAAACACACAGTTGGCCTGTCTGCGATTAGAACACCTACCAAACTAGTTTATCACACTATAGCATTATGCAGTTACAACACACACTACAGAAATTTCTAGGTTACAGCAGTCCCAGAGGTGTAGTCCTAGGTGGGTGACATCAGCAAGATTGCCAAAGGTGCGTATGTGAATTGTAAGGAGTGTGCATACTCTAAAAAGCATTGTTTCATCCTCAGGCAGACAGACACAGTTGGCCTGCTGGGATTAGAACACCTACCAAACTAGTTTATCATACTACAGCATTATGCAGTTACAGCACGCACTACAGAGATTATTGGGTTACAGTAGTCCCAGAGGTTTAGTCCTAAGTGGTTGACATCAGCAGGATTGCCAAAGAAGGGCATTTCAAGTGTACTGCGAGTTGCACATGTCTTTTACCTATGTGTGCACGCTGCTTACTGTCACAAAAACACATTTACACCCACTTACAACTGCTTAAAAGTGTCTTGTTCAGTCTTAATTGACATTATCAACAAGTATTGCAGATCTTGAACTTTTGACCATGCACACCCAGGTCACTGGACTTACCACTAAGCCATCTGGGATGTATACATTTCATGGATTTTATAATACACATCTTACTACAGGTATTCCACAGTACTGAAAACAAATAGGGCAGTCACCTTGAGTACATATTTACAGTACCCTTGAATGTACTGTACTCTGAAACAGCATAGACATGTCTGCATCTGTACAACTGTCATAACTAAATATATATATGCACCTATGGGATGTGTACATACACACACACACACACACACACACACACACACACACATATATATATATATATATATATATATATATATATACACGCAGACACAGCTATGGCTATACATATATATATATATATATATATATATATATATATATATATATATAAACATATCTGAACACCCTTTGTGACACAGAAGGGTTCCAAAGGAACTGACATGTACACAAAACACAGACATCTCTTGTTTTATAACATTTAAATCCTAATCAGTTCACCAGAGAAAGGATGGTTGTTGTGTATGTGGAGTTTGGGGTGGGGAATGATGGGTATGGACCTACACCCAGCGACCACTTCTGTGTCACTGCTCGACAGTGGCACAGGAAAATAACATACCCAACTGTAGTTGTTCTTGACTGTCTATTCTTTTCTATTCCTAACTATGTAATAATTTGTAGACTCCACTCATCACAGATGACTAACATGGTGTGCGGCATGTTAAAAGACATTAAACATGTGTATGCCTGGCTACAGGGTAGTCACACACACAAACACGCACACACTTGTCAGTATTGTGCATACACATCTTTGCCTATGTAAAGGTAACTAGTACAGTGGTATGCAGTTGGGGTATGTGCCACAGAACCCATACAATTACACTTACTCTGATTCCACTTCTGAGCTGGGTGACATCACAGGACCAATTACTTGCAGTGGGGAGGGGGGAAGAGAGACGTTTAGCAGTTGACAAGGATAAAGGCCAGTGCAAAAGGTGGTATCTCTTTGGAACGCAGTAAAACCCACTGTCATGACAGGATGCAGACACAAATACACACACACAGTTGCCAGATCAGAACTCCTGCCTATCTACAGATCACTATTACAGTGCTACACAGTTACGAGATGCGCCACAGAGATTACACATTTCAAGGCAGTCAGAAACCCCTTCTAAGATTGAGGACAACAACAGGGATACTGACAGTCAATATGTACATAGCTGTAAACTTGTGTGTTTAAAGTAGGAGTCCATTACAACCTGTATGCACAAACAAGACACATCACCTGCAGGTAAGACATAGGTAGGCCTGAGTGGTATAGTTGTAGCACAACAAGCCCTGAACTGGAGTATGCCCATCTGTGGAATGGACAACTACCATCACTACACAGGGTTACAGTGGTCATGCTCATGCACATACAATCACAGGACTTGTTTGGATGCATTGACTTCCAATTACACAAGGTGGCAGTGGGTACGCTCATGCACTTAGTAGCACAGGGCTGTTTGGGATGCACTCCTATTCTAACCACAGAAGGTCACAGTGTGCAAGCTCATACACTTACATGTACAGAACACATTGTAATGGACTCCTATTGTGAACACACAGGTTTACAGCTATGTACATCTTATCTGTCAGTATATATGCACATCATACTGGTTTACCACCTGATACCTATATGTGGCCCGTAAATGATATATCTGTGTCTGTGCTGTGTGATACACATGCATACATGTACATGAAGTACTGCCATATATATGTTAAGTATGCACAATCATGCATGTGTGGAAGTGATAGACAATAGGTTAACTGGGACAAATAGGTGGATGCTACCTACAGCATGTGTCACACACCTTGCTGCCCTGAAAGGCATAGATTGATATCAGGTTGTGGACAGTGGCATTATACATGGAACAGTAGCATGTGCAAGCATAATGTGTGAGCCACATTGTGTAATGGTACTGAGGTGCAGGTGTCAAGATGACCTCTCCTGGATGTGTTACTAGTTGTCATTATTAGCAGGACTGCTCCACTAAGTATATCTGACATTGGTCATCTACACAATGTCTGCTGCTGTCCATCACCTTAGATGTAGCATTTGATACCAAGAACAATACTGCCACCAAAACAATGAGCCAATGTCCTGTTGTCATTATGAGGTTGTCTGACACCTACAGGACAATTGCATTGGATGCTTATGCTAGCCAGTGCTAGATGTATGTCTTTTGTAATCCATTTGCTCAATGTAGAACCTACAATGGGGAATACTGACATCTATGCAGTGAGGTACACCTGACGGACCATAACACTGAAATGGACCATTCCAGGTGTTGGTGCCCACATATTTATAAAGGCTACTCACATGTAAAGACCACTACTCCAACATAACTCATCACAGCTGAGTCAGGTACAGGTGACAGTGGCAAATGCTGAATTCTACGTTGTATCCTCATATACATCCACCACCTTGTCCTCAGACTACCAACACACATCCATACATGTGGTATGACATAGTATGGTAGACCACCAGATAACCTTCAATTGGGGGACTGTACCTAGGTCTACATCAACTGTGCAAAGTACCCATGTACTGACACAGTTGTATAATGTGTTATGCAATGCAATAATACCACGGTTTGTAACCTGGTCAGTGGAACACATACCAGGGTCCCTCAGATGTTGCCAGCATTAACACAGTTGACTGTTGCTGTACACCAGTAAACAACACCCTCATGGTTGGATATGACCTAACTGTACCTGCCCTGGATATGTACATCTCACACTCATACAACATAAATGAAATTACCATAGCTGTCACTGTCCTTTCTACATACAGGTGGCTACATACATTACACACATGCACATGGCAGATAGCATGCTAACAGTACATAAGGATTAATATCTATGCTAACAGAGGTAATATTCCCTCTCTACTGGTCACCCATGACACCTATCATATCATACAACAACCCATGTGGCATGTATGTCATTAGACATGTCCACCTAATGCAACGCCTACAAACATACCCAAATAACAGGATCACAGGCCCTACACATGGCCTGTATTGACAGACTCAGGGAAATCCAGCTCTGCTCTGTATGTTCCTGAGTAGTTACAGGTGATATGACCATGACATGTAAATCCGTGTGTGCCCACAGCTCCTACATATACCCCATGTCAACAATTGCAAGCTATGCATGCTGTGTGCTGTCTGGACATTAGCCTTATTACCACAATAGCCAGAACATGCTGGGGTGAGATGTTTACAAGCCACAGACCTCGCACATGCTTGATTGAGTGTACTGCCTAGCTCTAACAGAGTACATTGCTGGCACTCTTCCAGTAAACATGAGGTGTGTGTAGCAAATATGATGTGCTCACTGTTGACCATTACAGTGCCCTGGTTTCACCATGGAACTGTCAAGTAACAGTTTGTAGGATCATGACATGGAATAATGCTGTGTGTGTCTTGCTGATATGTGCTGTTGTCATATATGTACACTTGGCTACTCAGTGAAGGTGGTTGTGTGTCCTACTAGTACATGAATACAACATCCATTATGGTGTAATGCTCGGCTAGGTTTCACACATGGCATGGGGAAGGTGTGGAATGTATCCTCTTGACCTGGTAGTCCACTTACTGATGTAGACTGCATGTGTGTACATGTATTGATGTGTGTTTAGATTCCATGAGTGTGCAGTGTCTGATGTTTGAAGGTGACTGTTGTCATAGTACATCATGCTGTTGCAATACAGCCTCAACATTGCCAACTGTATATGGTGATATGCTCAAAGTACAGTAAGATGTACATTAGATATGGACAGATGTTTGGACATGACTACTAAGTGGTGGGGCTACTTTGCAGATGAATGATTACTGAGGACAGCTCACAGGTGCATTACAACCATTCCTACAATAACCTGTGCAACTGCTAAGCTCTGGTTTTGTTAACTGAAGTGGAAGACAGACAATGTAGAATGCAGTAAGGGTGATACTGAAGGCAAACCTCTTGACACCTGTAAAAGTAACACCTCCACTGTGCATATATTAGCACTGTTGGCAAAGAAAAGAGTTGGTACATTTTGTAGCACATGCGATAGTGCTGTACCTCTGTAATACCTATCATGAGATAGGCAGGTGTTTGATTCACAGTACTGGCACGTGTGGGTGTGTGTGTGTCCATATATGTCATGTATGGTGGGGAATATATCCCACATGATTTTCACTCTCCTGAACACTGTTGTAGACAGTACAGAGTGAAGTGTAGAGAGAAAGGCATAGGCAGGTGGTTGAACCCCACACATGTCAAGGGTCTGTTTGTGTGTGACATAGGTGTATATCTTTGTAAATGCCACAGAGTGTGTGTGTGTGTGTGTGTGTGTGTGTGTGTGTGTGTGTGTGTGTGTGTGTGTGTGTGTGTGTGTGTGTGTGTGTGTGCGTGTTAATGTGTGTGAGTGTGTCCAGTCCCTGGAGTGAGGCTGTATTTTACCATAGTGAAATGTTAATGCCCCCTACCCCCATCCACTCAATGCAATCTAGTATCCCTGTTGATATCATCAATCGTAGAAGGGCATTCAAACCGCCTGTTAACATGTACACCCTGGGGTGTGACTTGTTGTTACATAGCCTACTGATGAACCCCCCTCCCCACATACACTCATTGCACTCTAGTATCCTTGTCAATGTCCTCGATCTTAGGCCATTCCGACTACCTGTACATGTGTAATCTTTGTGGCGCATCTTGTAATTGCATAGTACTATAATGATGATTTGCATATAGGCAAGGGTTCTCATCCCAGCACTGGCAACTTTGTATCAGAGCATGTGTTACTGTGTCCGTGTTTGCGTACTGTCATGGAAGTGAGTATTACTGCTTCCCAATGAGAAGCCACTATTTCCACTGGACTTTACCCTTGTCATCTGCTATACCACTCTATTACCCCTCCCTGCTCCAGGTAACTATACCGGTGGTATCACCCACTATGGATGTGACGTCTCTGAGCACAGTAGCTTACTACACAGCTATCATGCTCTTGGTAAGTATACCTGTGATGTCACCCACTATGGATGTGGCGACTCTGAACACAGTAGCTTACTACACAGCTATCATGCTCCACGTAACTATGCCTGTGATGTCACCCACTATGGATGTGATGGCTCTGAACACAGTAGCTTACTACACAGGTATCATGCTCCACATAACTATACCTGTGATGTTACCTACTATGGACGTGATGGCTCTGAACACAGTAGCTCAATACACAGCTATCATGCCCCAGGTAACTATACCTATGATGTCACCCACTATGGATGTGATGACTCTGAACACAGTAGCTTTCTACACAGCTAGCATGCTCCAGGTAACTATACCTGTGATGTCACCCACTATGGATGTGACAGCTCTGAACACTGTAGTTTACTACACAGCTATCATGCTGCAGGTAACTATACCTGTGATGTAATCCACTATGGATGTGATGGCTCTAAACACAGTAGCTCAATACACAGCTATCATGCTCCAGGTAACTATACCTGTGATGTCACCCACTATGGATGTGATGGCTCTAAACACAGTAGCTCACTACACAGCTATCATGCTCCAGGTAACTATACCTGTGATATCACCCACTATGGATGTGACGGCTCTGAACACAGTAGCTTACTACACAGCTATCATGCTCCAGGTAACTATACCTGTGATGTCACCCACTATGGATGTGACAGCTCTGAACACAGTAGCTTACTACACAGCTATCATGCTCCAGGTAACTATACCTGTAATGTCACCCACTATAGATGTGAAGGCTCTGAACACAGTAGCTTACTACACAGCTATCATGCTCCAGGTAACTATACCTGTGATGTCACCACTATGGATGTGACAGCTCTGAACACAGTAGCTCAATACACAGCTATCATGCTCCAGGTAACTATACCTGTGATGTCACCTACTATGGATGTGACGGCTCTGAACACAGTAGCTTTCTACACAGCTATCATGCTCTTGGTAAGTATACCTGTGATGTCACCCACTATGGATGTGACAGCTCTGAACACAGTAGCTTACTACACAGCTATCATGCTCCAGGTAACTATACCTGTAATGTCACCCACTATAGATGTGAAGGCTCTGAACACAGTAGCTTACTACACAGCTATCATGCTCCAGGTAACTATACCTGTGATGTCACCACTATGGATGTGACGGCTCTAAACACAGTAGCTCAATACACAGCTATCATGCTCCAGGTAACTATACCTGTGATGTCACCACTATGGATGTGATGGCTCTGAACACAGTAGCTTACTACACAGCTATCATGCTCCAGGTAATTATACCTGTGATGTCACTCACTATGGATGTGATGGCTGTGAACATAGTAGCTTACTACATAGCTATCATGCTCCAGGTAACTATACTTGTGATGTCACCCACTATGGATGTGATGGCTCTAAACACAGTAGCTCACTACACAGCTATCATGCTCCAGGTAACTTTACCTGTGATATCACCCACTATGGATGTGACAGCTCTGAACACAGTAGCTTACTACACAGCTATCATGCTCCAGGTAACTATACCTATGATGTCACCCACTATGGATGTAATGGCTCTGAACACAGTAGCTTACTACACAGCTATCATGCTCCAGGTAACTATACCTGTGATGTCACCCACTATGGATGTGATGGCTCTGAACACAGTAGCTTACTACATAGCTATCATGCTCCAGGTAACTATACCTGTGATGTCACCCACTATGGATGTGATGGCCCTAAACACAGTAGCTCACTACACAGCTATCATGCTCCAGGTAACTATACCTGTGATATCACCCACTATGGATGTGACGCTCTGAATACAGTAGCTTACTACACAGCTATCATGCTCCAGGTAACTATACCTGTGATGTCACCCACGATGGATGTGACAGCTCTGAACACAGTAGCTTACTACACAGCTATCATGCTCCAGGTAACTATACCTGTAATGTCACCTACTATGGATGTGACGGCTCTGAACACAGTAGCTTACTACACAGCTATCATGCTCCAGGTAACTATACCTGTGATGTCATCCACTATGGATGTGATGGCTCTGAACACAGTAGTTTACTACACAGCTATCATGCTCAAGGTAAGTATACCTGTGATGTCACCCACTATGGATGTGATGGCTCTGAACACAGTAGCTCAATGCACAGCTATCATGTTCCAGGTAACTATACCTGTGATGTCACCACCATGGATGTGATGGCTCTGAACACAGTAGCTTACTACACAGCTATCATGCTCCAGGTAACTATATCTGTGATGTCACCCACTATGGATGTGATGGCTCTGAACACAGTAGCTTACTACATAGCTATCATGCTCCAGGTAACTATACCTGTGATGTCACCCACTATGGATGTGATGGCTCTAAACACAGTAGCTCACTACACAGCTGTCATGCGCCAGGTAACTATACCTGTGATATCACCCACTATGGATGTGACGGCTCTGAACACAGTAGCTTACTACACAGCTATCATGCTCCAGGTAACTATACCTGTGATGTCACCCACTATGGATATGACGGCTCTGAACACAGTAGCTCAATACACAGCTATCATGCTCCAGGTAATTATACCTGTGATGTCACCCACTATGGATGTGACGGCTCTGAACACAGTAGCTCAATACACAGCTATCATGCCCCAGGTAACTATACCTGTGATGTCACCACTATGGATGTGATGGCTCTGAACACAGTAGCTTACTACACAGCTATCATGCTCCAGGTAACTATACCTGTGATGTCACCCACTATGGATGTGATGGCTCTGAACACAGTAGCTTACTACATAGCTATCATGCTCCAGGTAACTATACCTGTGATGTCACCCACTATGGATGTGATGGCTCTAAACACAGTAGCTCACTACACAGCTATCATGCTCCAGGTAACTATACCTGTGATATCACCCACTATGGATGTGACGGCTCTGAACACAGTAGCTTACTACACCGCTATCATGCTCCAGGTAACTATACTTGTGATGTCACCCACTATGGATGTGATGGCTCTGAACACAGTAGCTTACTACACAGCTATCATGCTCCAGGTAACTATACCTGTAATGTCACCCACTATGGATGTGACGGCTCTGAACACAGTAGCTTACTACACAGCTATCATGCTCTTGGTAAGTATACCTGTGATGTCACCCACTATGGATGTGACGGCTCTGAACACAGTAGCTTACTACACAGCTATCATGCTCCAGGTAACTATACCTGTGATGTCACCACTATGGATGTGACAGCTCTGAACACAGTAACTTACTACACAGCTATCATGCTGCAGGTAACTATACCTGTGATGTTACCCACTATGGATGTGATGGCTCTGAACACAGTAGCTCAATACACAGCTATCATGCTCCAGGTAACTATACCTGTGATGTCACCCACTATGGATGTGACGGCTCTGAACACAGTAGCTTTCTACACAGCTATCATGCTCTTGGTAAGTATACCTGTGATGTCACCCACTATGGATGTGACAGCTCTGAACACAGTAGCTTACTACACAGCTATCATGCTCCAGGTAACTATACCTGTGATGTCACCCACTATCAATGTGATGGCTCTGAACACAGTAGCTTACTACACAGCTATCATGCTCCAGGTAACTATACTTGTGATGTTACCCACTATGGATGTGACGGCTCTGAACACAGTAGCTCAATACACAGCTATCATGCTCCAGGTAACTATACCTGTGATGTCACCCACGATGGATGTGACGGCTCTGAACACAGTAGCTTACTACACAGCTATCCTGCTCCAGGTAATTATACCTGTGGCGTCACTCACTATGGATGTGATGGCTGTGAACATAGTAGCTTACTACATAGCTATCATGCTCCAGGTAACTATACTTGTGATGTCACCCACTATGGATGTGATGGTTCTAAACACAGTAGCTAGCTACACAGCTATCATGCTCTTGGTAAGTATACCTGTGATGTCACCCACTATGGATGTGACGGCTCTGAATACAGTAGCTTACTACACAGCTATCATGCTCCAGGTAACTATACCTGTGATGTCACCCACTATGGATGTGACAGCTCTGAACACAGTAGCTTACTACATAGCTATCATGCTCCAGGTAACTATACCTGTAATGTCACCCACTATGGATGTAACGGCTATGAACACAGTAGCTTACTACACAGCTATCATGCTCCAGGTAACTATACCTGTGATGTCACCCACTACGGATGTGATGGCTCTGAACACAGTAGCTTACTACACAGCTATCATGCTCCAGGTAACTATACCTGTGATGTCACCAACTATGGATGTCACAGCTCTGAACACAGTAGCTTACTACACAGCTATCATGCTCTTGGATCATTAGAACAGTAAACATAATTGAAACATGGCAGAATATAACTGTGATGTGGAAGCTACAAGTTGCATGCAGGTATTGTCATACTGACCTGTGGATAATCAACATATATATATGGGACACTAACCACAAACACTGACATCCCCTGGCACATGCAATTACACCTGAAAGTGGACGGCAGAACATCAAGATCAACATACTGTTACTGTTGTTACACATGATACATACTGTCAAATGTAAAAAATGCATTCTAAAACTGTAATACATGGTATGCCTGCTGCCTGTCAACACTACTCAACAATATTAATCTAAAATTGTCTTCCTAGTATGTTCACCCTGTGCATCAGACCATATGAGCATGTCCCTACACCGATGGTGTGGATGACAGGGATGCGGCACAGGCATCATCATATGCATAGGGTGATAATGTTTGCCAGAGGCCTAGGCTGCACCATTAGATGATATCATGTGTGTGGGTTAGGGCCTTTGATATCATTGGGTATGTGTGGATGTTATGCGTGTGTGTGTGTGTGTTGAGGTGTCCTACATTTATTTCTGGTGTGTGTGTGTGTGTGTGTGTGTGTGTGTGTGTGTGTGTGTGTGTGTGTGTGTGTGTGTGTGTGTGTGTGCACACAGGTCTGGCATGTGGCTGGCCTACACAGGGGTATTATTGACAGCTGTAGACTGTACAGGGCAGGTTTCACAGTTCACTGTGTCTGGCCATGTGACCTGTGCCTGCCAGTGGTTGCACGGGCACTACCAGGCAGAGGTCCAGATTGGGTACTGTCTGATGACACAAGTCCACTGGAACCGTATCCCTGTTGGGACCATCCAGGAACATGTGCACATGGCCTGGTGTGGACAGCACTGCTGCTGCTACCATCACTATGGGAGCAGGCATGTGCAGTAGCATGTTCACGTATACCTTCAACAGGTGATGTAGCTGACCTACGTCCACGTGCCTGACGCCTCACTCCCACCAGATGTTCTAGCACAGACATTTCACACTCGAGGATTGACATGCCATGGTCAAGGACTCCCACCATGTCACCCAATCGTCTATCCAAAACATCTGCAAGATGACGGTGAGCATTTACAATTGCCTGGATGTTGTCAGTTAATGAATGGACAGCAGACCTCTGAAGCCTCAGACCTTCTCTGTTGTGCCATTCAGCACATGCCTGTGCCTCCATTACAGCCTGAAACATGGTTCTGGTGACTCCAGCTGATTTACTTTTTCTCACAGGGGCATGTTGCCCAGTGGTCCTCCTACGAGCAGCAATGAGCACATGTCTGTGTGGGACATCACCGATCAGTTGGCTGGGATCATGATGTGCAGGTACACCTTCCATAGTCTCCATACTTCCCTGTTCCATGTTACCACCCCCAACTGTCCTTCCTCTATGACCACTGGTGATGGGGTATGTGTAGGTGGGAGAACTGTGTGTGAGGATGAGGGGGATACAGGTGGAATGGCAACCAATGGCACAGATTCAGCCCCTGACAACCCTGTCTGTGCCTCAATCATACTTTTATCATCACTGCTAGAGTCTGTGGTGACAATAACATCAGGTGGACCGCAGGAGAGCAATGCACCAACATCAACAACTGTGAGGGGCAGACAAGAACTGTACATTACAAGTTATACAGCACAGACACACAGACACATGCTATGGTGCCCAATGGCATGCAACATGCAGGTGATACAGCAGACGGCATTCAGCTTAGACAATTATAGTGGTAGTTATCATACATCCCTGAGTTGCACACAACTACATGCATGTGTTATAGCAGACGGCATGAACCTTACACAATTATAGTGGTAGTCAGCATACATACCTGTATTGCACCATTTGTGTTAGTAGCTTATGCCCCATACCTGCAACACAATGCATGCACTATACACCATTGCACTGCACTGCCATGTTGCGTGCAACGTACCCCACATGTTAACAGACCATTGCTGACATTTGTACATCTGCCACTGATGTTTTGTGTTGACCACTGCCCCTATGTGTGAGGACATGAGCAGAAGGGTATGATGACTGAATACTATGTTTGCCTGAGCCCTAGCTTGCATATCCCCCCCAAAGCAGTGCATGTCTGTTCAACATTATTCCACCTACCCCTGAGCTGAGTCTACAGACATTGTGCATGTGGCTGTACACACGTTTGACATGGCTGTCCCTACTTTGCAATGGTGCCAAAGACCAGCACAGGTTTACAGTACTGATGTGTGGTATATGACCTTGCCAATCACATGTATATGACATGTCTTCTGCTGACGTGTTGAATGACATGCATACATGCGTAACGCAATGGTGTCCTTTCCAATATACAATATGGTAATGGTGTCCCAATGCAGGGACGTGTTATACTAACATGGGCCTTCAGCTGATGCAATGTTGTCTGTCTGCCCTACAAATATGCAGAGACATACTGCACATTGAGCTGATGTGCATAGCCATTGCAGGGCATCATGTGGCTTCACTATTGCTATACAGTGTGAGTTACTGACAGTTCATAGCCATGACTGTGTTCACATACAATACATATCTAATGTGAAATGTGACCCACATCACTGAGGTGTATACACACTAAACCCTAATGTGGAATGTGTGACACAGGTCATAGAATGGTATACAGATGACACCCCTGCACATCTGCAGCCATATTACTGATGCCTGGCAACTATGCCCACACATGGCTAACTTAGCAGTACTCCATGTCCCACATGCCATCTGTGTACCTCACACACATGAGAAGCAAGCATAACAGTGATGTCTGACACCAGCAAGGTGAATGTACTGTATCTGTGGCCTGATGTGGTTGTATGTGTATGTTGTGCAACACATGTATGTATTTGGATACTGTATAGGTGAATGCTTTCATGTCATGACACACTCAAGATGTTCAAGAGATGTTATGTGGTGGTTTGATGCCATGCCTACACAAGCGGTGCACAGGCCTGTATGATGTTTATTGTTTCACATCTGCAATATCACCATTACACAAAGATCATAGTTGTATTGTGTCGAGCCAATGTACAACAGGATGTACAAACATGTACATCACTTCTACTGTGTGTGTTGCTTCATGTCTCTGGCCATCCTCAGTGGCCATGTGTACACGTTTTGTCCATTGGTTGTGATGGCCATCTATTTCACATGTCAGTGTTATCCCATATGACATACACCCATAGATGTCATATGCTCCACTGAGGACAGGGTTATACGGACAAAGGGTGGTATGTTTGGGATGTGACATATCATGTTTTGCAGGATAGTTGAGCAGTGTTGCAGTCAG
This sequence comes from Protopterus annectens, assembly GCF_019279795.1. NCBI lineage: Eukaryota > Metazoa > Chordata > Ceratodontiformes > Protopteridae > Protopterus > Protopterus annectens. Next base: position 1,812,237,636 of record NC_056744.1, read on the forward strand.
CCCACTACATGTCATGGACATGTCAGATAGCACATGACATTGTGTGAGATTCATAGCAAGGGCATAATCTACAAGGGTGTATCCTGTGGGCTGGTCATACTCCAGCTCCAACACATTTAGAGTGCGTGCACATATATGCCCTCTGTATAGTACTGCTTGTATTCCAAACATGTGCAACGCTGATCTGTAGTACCTGTCCCTACAGTGAACCACACCTCCACCACATCTGGCAATGACAGTTTGTAAGGTTTAGTGTTTCATATAGTCTTCAGTTGTTCCACATGGGTAACCATTGTGATACATTGCAGGTCTGACCAGTGTATATTAACAAGACCACCATACATTATGTGTATGTGTGTTATGGCAGATAGCATGCAATTAATATGATATGTGCATTATCAAGCCTGGTAAATAATCTCAACTGACACAGGCTGCTGTCACTGCAAAACACCACAGGTACCTCAACAGGAGTGTCACAGCAGTAAGATCATTATCCACACCTGTGTGATAGCTACAGGGTGGAATGTCCATGTTAGCACATAAGCCAGTACAATACACTATACTATGGAGTATGCACATCTGTGCATACATACAGTAGCAAACTATAGTATGTATAAACGTTTAAAACAAAAAAGCTGTTACTGGAACACAAAAGGCAACTGCAGTCTGTAAAAAAACTCTCTTTATTCCTAAGCACTCAGATAGCTTTTCGTACGCACTGTGTACGAACTTCATCAGAGGGTAAATTAATTAATTAGCTACATCCTTTAAGTAACTTCCTGCTGATCAGCTGATATTCCGTTACTTATTGTGTTAAAATTTTAAACACTTTTAAAATAAAACAAATAGATCAAATAATTTAAACAATTTAAAAACCAGCATCAATTAATAACTATTTAGAATCCTTTTAGAACAAGCAACAAGTAATAAATTTCAAATAATGAATTATATGAAATCAGCTTCAAAAAATAGCTTTTGGCAAATCACTAACCTGGTAATAATATGTCAATAAGTTCTACATTATTTCTATTAACATTTATGTTCCTGTAGAATGAAAGTACATATCTAATATCTTAGGACCATGTTTATAATATGTGAGAACTAATATATCATATGCTTATACAGACAGAATAACTATTTGAGATTGTATAATAGATAAATATTATTATGTTGCTATAACAATCGAAATATATACAATTTGTAACTAGCAAAATTAAACAAAGTATACCACAAATATATATACATATTTATGTTGAAAAATATATTGTACATTTATAAATCAAATGTGTATAGCAATTAGTATAGCAAATGTACATTACCCCAAAGGGTTGAAAGGAAGGGGGGGAAGGGGGGGGGAATGAAAGGGGGGGGTAGGGGGGGAGAAAAGAAACAATTACCTTGTTAGGCTGCGAAGTTTTAAAATAGGCATAATGGAACAAATATCATTTAATCCAGGCAGGCAATATGAAAATAACCTAATTTGCCAAATAAGTTCCAAACGTTCCAATTGTAATTCAATTGGTCCCCCTCTAATATTTGGTGTGAGTTGATCCAATATCCAAAATTTAAAATTATGATCTGGGAATTCACTAATATGCCTTGCAAGAGCATTCTCACCATTACATTTTTTAATGTTATACAAATGCTCATATATTCTATCTCGAAGTCTTCTAATAGTTTTGCCCACATAGAAACAGTGGCATAGCTGGCATATTGCCACATATATAACCATCTTTGAGTTACAATTATTTTTAAATTTACTTCTTAAGGTAAACCCGTTTATTTTAACAGTATGTCCTACATGAATATATTTACAATAGGGACAATTACCACATATCGACATGTTTTTAAAACTTGAGGTTATGTTGGTATTATTATTAATAGTATCCAATATTTGTTTAAAGTTTTTATCATGTCTTGTTGTAATTTGGGGTCTATTGCCTAGTTTTATTATTAATTCCTTATTTTCCTTCAAAATGTTCCAATTTTTATAAAAAATATTTTTCAATAATGAAAAATCGGAACAGTATGTAAGTGTCAGACTGTATTCAAAGGGTAATGCGGTCGAATTCAAATGAATGCTAGAGCTATTCAACTGATCTGGGCTAACTGTAGAAAGTGGACAAGATCCAGCTCTCCGCAAGATAGGTTTGTAAAACCCTTTGTTTCTTTTACCAATTACTTCATCCATGATGTTATCTATAAAGTTACTTGGATATGCTCTATTAAGAAACATACTTCTTAAATTATTACACTCACCCACAAAGTCTTCTAAATTGCTAACCATTCTGGCTGCTCTCACAACCTGGCTTTTGACCACCGATTTCTTCTGGTGAATCGGATGAGCACTTGTAAAATGCAGAAAGGTATTAGAGTAAGAAACTTTCCTGTATATTCTAGATTCAAAACTACCTACCATATCATTCTTAGTTAGTAAAACATCCAAATAGGCTATTTCTTTGATATTAAAGTTAAATGCGAATTCAAGAAAATTGGTGGTCGAGTTAAAATAGTCAACTAGGTCAGCTGCTTGATGGGCTGAACCTTCTAATAGGATGAAAATATCATCCAAATACCTCGTATAAAACTTTATTTTAGAAGTAGTATCTGTTTGAGTTAAAACATATTCCTTTTCCCAGAAGCTCATGACCAAGTTTGCAAAGCTCGAGCCACAAGGGGAGCCCATGGCTACCCCTTTCTTTTGATGATAAAATTTACCATTAAATGTTACAATATTGTGGGCCAAAACTATTGTTAATAGTTCCTCAATAAGCCATATCTCCGAACTTGGTACATTCATTTTTTTCAGATTTAATGATATCCATTCTATACCCAAATCTTGTGGGATTGACGTATAGAGATCTTTTAAATCTATAGTAAGTAAATTATAATTTGGGTTAAAAGGTAATTCATTAATCTTAGCTAAAAATGACCAAGAGTCTTTACAAATGGTAGACTCCAGTTGGACATATTTTTTCAAAAGACCGTCTACCATTTTAGCACAAGCATAAGTGATGCTGTTTGTTCCACTAACTATTGGTCTAAAAGGTGGATTTTCCACATTCTTATGAATTTTAGGTATTCCAAAAAGAATGGGTACGACCGGTGATGTTAAAATTAAATAGTTAAGTTGGTCCGAATTTATTCTCCCTTCTATAAAAAGGTCATTAATATAATCCTTTACCCTTTTAATGGCTTGATTATATTCATTTAAGGACACATGTTCGTAAGCATTGGTCGACAGCATATCTTCTATTTTATTAATGTAGTCACACTGGTCCATGAAAACTAAGCCCCCACCTTTGTCCGGTTTCATTATTCGGACTTTAAAGTTCTGTAAAGCTTTCAACCATTCTAGTTCCTCTGGATTCAGGTTACTCTTACTTTTATATTTACTATTATAATAGTAATTCCTGATATCCAGTTCACATATTTTTTCAAATAATAAAAGGTTGTTATGCAATGGGGGGTTGAATGTACTGGGGACTCTATGTTCATTATTAGAACCAAGTAGGGTATTGCCCAAGATCATAGCCAAATTTAATTTACGTACATATAATTTAAGATCAATGATACAATTAGTAACATTCAAATGATTGAGGGGAACAAAAGTAAGTCCTTTTGCTAGTAGGTCTGCTGTTCAATTGGAAACAGACACAGTAGAATGTTATAAGGTAGGTAGTCCTGCTTAGTGTTTTTTATTAACATGGAGATTAGATCAGGCTGGTTTATATTCCCACTTGGTTGTTCTCTTCCTCTGATTCCATCTGTTCTGACCCCTTCCTCTGAAAATTTGAATGTTTATTGTTGTTCACGATTGTTATTAGATACTCCTCTATTAGATTGGGGCAGATGTTGAGTTTCCAATGTTCTTATTAAGGGTTTTGTATCACTGGCTCCTCCTAGGTCCATCAAATTGTCTTTATGTAAGGTACTTGCATAGATGTAGGGGAATAGGTTGATCAATTCAGGTAGTGCAGTCTCTAGATGGTTGTATTTATATTCCCATTTTGAATGTTATAAGCTAGTACCAGTGTTGGCAAATTATTTTCTGTGGGGTTGGAGCCCTCCCATTCTCGTTGGAGCATTTGTTTTAATTGATTCACTCTCTTGAGCGGTTGGGGACTGGAGTAGCTGTCCCTTCATCGTGTGAAATTACAATCCTTTGTATCTTTTATTTTTTGGTTGATCTGGCTTTCATTAGGTAAGCATCAATAGTTTGAATATTTTAGCATTATTGGTGCAGCACCCTAAGAAAGTCAGGGTGTGATTGATTTAGTATCTAATAGAGAGAAATGTTATCATTCAGTTCCTCATTAAAGAAGCGTAGTTCATCTTCATTAGTTCAATTAGTTCCAAGCCCTGTTTATTAAACAGACATCAGTTCACAAATGAAAGTTGGAATTAGGAACTAATCCTGTTGGATATTGCCATATTCTTAGCCGCTAGGAACTATTTGCAGTCTAGAGGCGGTATTGGAAATAGTCAATTTCTAGTGCATACTTTTTATATTTAAGCAAAATATGGTCAAAATCATTTAACAAATTTAAAATGTCATTATTTTTCCTTGGGACTCACCATAGTTGCAGAGTTCTGGTTCAGTTGATGCTTGGCATGTAGCCAGTCTGATAGGTAATCAGCAATACACCTGGGATGTGACAGTAGGACCAGTTAGTTATTGCAGGAATATTGTCCCGTTCGGACCCTGTAGTAGAATCTGAAAAAACAAATCCTTCTGTTTGTGTTTGTGTGCCCGGAGAATTCCTGGGTCTTTGTCCACAGGGTATGCTAGCTGTAGAGCTAGGAGATAGATTTCCAGTAGCTAGCGGAGCTCCGGGTGCGCTAGACGTAGTGGCGCGAAAGTTTGAAATGGAAGGTGAAGGGTTTCTGTTGTTATTCCCTTCCGTAACACTATTACATCCAAAGCGTAGTTTAGTTTGCGTTCATTACCGGACTGCTGCTGGTGATGTTGATTAAAAGATGCTGGTTGACATAACTTCTCCACCTTCTCAGTGAGCTTATTCACCTGCTGAGTAAGTTTGTGGATAATGTTCAAGATATTGGAATCGTTAGTATTAATGTTAGATTCCGCATTCCCTTCCGCTTGAAGGGAAGCTGGTGGTTCTTCTACAAGACTGCCGAAGTTGCCTGGACTCGACATACTGTATAGCGGTTTGGTAAAAGCTGATTGCTGGAACACAAAGGCAACTGCAGTGTAAAGCTCCTCTTTATTCTAAGCACTCCAGATAGCTTTTACGTCGCGCATGCGAACTTCATCAGAAGGGGTAAATACATTAATTAGCTACATCCTTTAAGTAACTTCCCTTGCACGATCAGCTGATATTCCGTTACTTATTATTGTTAAAATTTTAAACACTTTTAAAATAAAACAAATGAATCAAAATAATTTAAACAATTTAAAACCATCAATTAGTAACTAATTTAGATCCTTTTGGAACAAGCAACAAGTAATAAATTTCAAATGGCCAGATTATGTGGAAATCGGCTTCAAAAATAGCTTTTGACATGTTTTACCAGGTTGGTGATTTTGCCAGCTATTTTTGAAGCTGATTTCGCCTCAGACATTATTGAAATTTAACCGCGATAACTATTCTAAATTCTAAATAATTGACCAGTGTTTCAATTTAAAGTGTTAAGTATTTGATATTTGTTTATTTAAAAAGTGTTTAGTGTACAATAATGGCGAATATCGCTTCGATCGAAATTACCAAGAATGCAGCTAATTAATTAATTGCCACTCTGATGAAGACCGTACACAGTCATCACAACTTATCTGAAGATAACTTAAGTAAAGAGGATTTTACGAACTGCAGTTGCCTTTATTCAATAACGCTTTTGTTTTAAGCGTTTATACGTCAGAAAAACCACCAACTTCCGGAAGGGAATCAACATTAATACTAGATTCAATGAACGTCTGAAGCGTAGTGAAGCTCGCTGAAAGAATGAAGACATCTTTAATCAACATCTGCAGCCCGGTCGATAAACGAAATCAACTGGCGCTTGAATTAACGGGAATAACAACAGAAACCATTCACCTTACCTTTCAAACTTTCGCCACTACGCTAGCCCTGTGGACAAAGACCCAGGAATTCTCCGGGCACACAAACACAAACAGAAGGATTTGTTTTTTCAGATTCTACTACAGGGTCTGAACGGGACAATATTCCTGCACAACTAACTGGTCCTACTGTCAATATCCCAGGGTGTATTGGATTACCTAACTTAACAGACTGGCTACATACAAGTATCAACTGGAACCAGAACTCTGCAACGCCAGGTATGGTGAGTCCGGCTAGGGAAAATAATGACATTTTAAATTTGTTAAATGATTTTGACCATATTTTGCTTAAATATAAAAAGTATGCACTAGAAATTGACTATTTCAATGAATGCCTCAGACTGCAAATAGTTCCTAAAGGGCTAAGAATATGGCAATATCCAACAGGATTAGTTCCTAATTCCAACTTTCATTTAGAACTGATTAAACTGTTTAATAAACAGGGTTTGGAACTAATTGAACTAATGAAGATGAACTACGCTCTTTTTAATGAGGAACTGAATGATAACATTTCTCTATTAGATACTCAAATCAAATCACACCCTGACTTTCTTAGGTACAAATTCGAATACGTTAAAATATTCAAAACTATTGATGCTTACCTAATGAAAGCCAGATCAACCAAAAATAAAAAGATACAAAGGGATTGTACTCAATACGATGAAGGGACAGCTTACCCAGTCCCCCCACCGGCTCAAGAGTGGAATAAATTAAAAACAAATGCTCCATCGAGAATGGGAGGGGCTCCAACCTCACAGTGCCCACTTGCCAACACTGGTACTAGCTATAACATTCAAAATGGGAATATAAATACACCATCTAGAGACTCAATGACTGAATTGGATCAACCTATTCCCTCTACATCTTATGCAAGTACCTTACAAGACAATTTGGATGGACCTAGGAGGAGCGAACATATACAAAACCTTAATAAGAACATTGGAAACTCAACATCTGCCCCACCCAATAGAGGAGTATCTAATAACAATCGTAACAACAATAAACATTCAAATTTTCAGAGGGGAAGGGGTCAGAACAGATGGAATCAGAGGAAGAGAACAACCAAGTGGAAATAGTAAAACACAGTCTCCCATCGAATCTCCATGTTATTAAAAACACTCAAGGAGACTTTACCATCTATAATTATTCTACTATGTCTGTTTCCACTGAATTAGCAGACCTACTAGCAAAAGGACTTACTTTTGTTCCCCTCAATCATTTGAATGTTACTAATTGTATCATTGATCTTAAATTATATGTACGTAAATTAAATTTGGCTATGATCTTGGGCAATACCCTACTTGGTTCTAATAATGAACATAGAGTCCCCAGTACATTCAACCCCCCATTGCATAACAACTTTTTATTATTTGAAAAAATATGTGAACTGGATATCAGGAATTACTATTATAATAGTAAATATAAAAGTAAGAGTAACCTGAATCCAGAGGAACTAGAATGGTTGAAAGCTTTACAGAACTTTAAAGTCCGAATAATGAAACCGGACAAAGGTGGCGGCTTAGTTTTCATGGACCAGTGTGACTACATTAATAAAATAGAAGATATGCTGTCGACCAATGCTTACGAACATGTGTCCTTAAATGAATATAATCAAGCCATTAAAAGGGTAAAGGATTATATTAATGACCTTTTTATAGAAGGGAGAATAAATTCGGACCAACTTAACCATTTAATTTTAACATCACCGGTCGTACCCATTCTTTTTGGAATACCTAAAATTCATAAGAATGTGGAAAATCCACCTTTTAGACCAATAGTTAGTGGAACAAACAGCATCACTTATGCTTGTGCTAAAATGGTAGACGGTCTTTTGAAAAAATATGTCCAACTGGAGTCTACCATTTGTAAAGACTCTTGGTCATTTTTAGCTAAGATTAATGAATTACCTTTTAACCCAAATTATAATTTACTTACTATAGACGTAAAAGATCTCTATACGTCAATCCCACAAGATTTGGGTATAGAATGGATATCATTAAATCTGAAAAATATGAATGTACCAAGTTCGGAGATATGGCTTATTGAGGAACTATTAACAATAGTTTTGGCCCACAATATTATAACATTTAATGGTAAATTTTATCATCAAAAGAAAGGGGTAGCCATGGGCTCCCCTTGTGGCTCGAGCTTTGCAAACTTGGTCATGAGCTTCTGGGAAAAGGAATATGTTTTAACTCAAACAGATACTACTTCTAAAATAAAGTTTTATACGAGGTATTTGGATGATATTTTCATCCTATTAGAAGGTTCAGCCCATCAAGCAGCTGACCTAGTTGACTATTTTAACTCGACCACCAATTTTCTTGAATTCACATTTAACTTTAATATCAAAGAAATAGCCTATTTGGATGTTTTACTAACTAAGAATGATATGGTAGGTAGTTCTGAATCTAGAATATACAGGAAAGTTTCTTACTCTAATACCTTTCTGCATTTTACAAGTGCTCATCCGATTCACCAGAAGAAATCGGTGGTCAAAAGCCAGGTTGTGAGAGCAGCCAGAATGGTTAGCAATTTAGAAGACTTTGTGGGCGAGTGTAATAATTTAAGAAGTATGTTTCTTAATAGAGCATATCCAAGTAACTTTATAGATAACATCATGGATGAAGTAATTGGTAAAAGAAACAAAGGGTTTTACAAACCTATCTTGCGGAGAGCTGGATCTTGTCCACTTTCTACAGTTAGCCCAGATCAGTTGAATAGCTCTAGCATTCATTTGAATTCGACCGCATTACCCTTTGAATACAGTCTGACACTTACATACTGTTCTGATTTTTCATTATTGAAAAATATTTTTTATAAAAATTGGAACATTTTGAAGGAAAATAAGGAATTAATAATAAAACTAGGCAATAGACCCCAAATTACAACAAGACATGATAAAAACTTTAAACAAATATTGGATACTATTAATAATAATACCAACATAACCTCAAGTTTTAAAAACATGTCGATATGTGGTAATTGTCCCTATTGTAAATATATTCATGTAGGACATACTGTTAAAATAAATGGGTTTACTTTAAGAAGTAAATTTTAAAATAATTGTAACTCAAAGATGGTTATATATGTGGCAATATGCCAGCTATGCCACTGTTTCTATGTGGGCAAAACTATTAGAAGACTTCGAGATAGAATATATGAGCATTTGTATAACATTAAAAAATGTAATGGTGAGAATGCTCTTGCAAGGCATATTAGTGAATTCCCAGATCATAATTTTAAATTTTGGATATTGGATCAACTCACACCAAATATTAGAGGGGGACCAATTGAATTACAATTGGAACGTTTGGAACTTATTTGGCAAATTAGGTTATTTTCATATTGCCTGCCTGGATTAAATGATATTTGTTCCATTATGCCTATTTTAAAACTTCGCAGCCTAACAAGGTAATTGTTTCTTTTCTTTCTCCCCCCTCCCTCCCCCCCCTTCCTTTCAACCCTTTGGGGTAATGTACATTTGCTATACTAATTGCTATACACATTTGATTTATAAATGTACAATATATTTTTCAAAATAAATATGTATATATATTTGTGGTATACTTTGTTTAATTTTGCTAGTTACAAATTGTATATATTTCGATTGTTATAGCAACATAATAATATTTATCTATTATACAATCTCAAATAGTTATTCTGTCTGTATAAGCATATGATATATTAGTTCTCACATATTATAATTATGGTCCTAAGATATTAGATATGTACTTTCATTCTACAGGAACATAAATGTTAATAGAAATAATGTAGAACTTATTGACATATTATTACCAGGTTAGTGATTTGCCAAAAGCTATTTTTTGAAGCTGATTTCATATAATTCATTATTTGAAATTTATTACTTGTTGCTTGTTCTAAAAGGATTCTAAATAGTTATTAATTGATGCTGGTTTTTAAATTGTTTAAATTATTTGATCTATTTGTTTTATTTTAAAAGTGTTTAAAATTTTAACACAATAAGTAACGGAATATCAGCTGATCAGCAGGAAGTTACTTAAAGGATGTAGCTAATTAATTAATTTACCCTCTGATGAAGTTCGTACACAGTGCGTACGAAAAACTATAGTATGTGGCATGTGTGCATACATGTCTTGCATATGATGTATATTACATATTGTACAGTAACACATGCAACTATGTGAAATATAGTTGTGTTATATGTGCAGTACTGACTTACCAGGCAACTCCAGGCTCGGGGGTTGGGAGACGCCCACCTCCACAATTCCAGCTAAAGCTTGTGGATGGAGGTCTGCAAGTGTCCCCAGGTTGGCCAGTAGCTCCTGGGTATGTGTGAGTGGGGGCTGGGTGAGTGCCCCCCACCTGTGGCACCTTGTTCCTTGGCAATTGCATTAGCATGCTGTTTCACCCATCTTATGAGGTCAGTGCAGTGTCAGCACACCTGCTGATAGGTCCGACTGTGGCCACCAACATCATTTACCCTCCTGCGGAGTTCCTCCCACAGGGCATCCCACTGCTGGGCATCCTGTGGCACATGGCTGAAGAGTGTTAAATGGTTGTCGAGGAGGTAAGGGATGAGGACCTCATCCTCCAAGCTGGTGTATACTGGCAGCCTGCCACGCGACATAGCTGGAAGACATAATGATGCAGACAGCTCACAGTAACTCACAAAGAAGTACAGAAGTACAGCTGAACATACATGTGAATCACATTTATTAAGATTACAAATAAGTCTTTGCAAATTTACATGACACTAACATAACTGACATGTTTAACTCACGCACATTTGATACTTACTGGTGATGTGATGTTATCACCATATATGTGTGTGTCAAGTGATGACATTGCTCATACTCCATGTGGATGTTGTCTTGATGTGGTCATGTCTGCTTGCCTGCACTGGTATCTTTACCTATCAGCACATGCCTGGATATGTTCACATTAATGCAATAGACCTTAATGCTGTGTATATGTCACATATATAGCCATACACAGCCTTAAGGGACGTGACCTGTGACCCTGCAGACTTACTCACAGAATGTTTTACATGTATGTGTTTTTCCATATACATCTACATGGCACTTTACAGCTGTGTAGCATCCTGCCATGTATCACCTGTGTTGCACATGTGAAACACATGGGACAGTAACTAGCCTGATGGCATTTGCAGGGTTGGACATCAACTATAGCATGTATGGTCATAGTTAACTAGTAGGCTATATGCCCTGGGCCATTTATGAGCCTAGGCTGAAAGGTTACCTAGCTGTAGCCAACAGACAGGTAACTTTCAGTGACCACTTCAAGCAGTGCCACAGAACTGATCCACAGGGTTGCTGATATATTTGCCATGCAGTCATCACACCATGTCTCAAAGAGGGGCAATGTGCAGCTTTGCTGGACAGGGATGCATAGTATGGCAGGAGTATGTAAAGTGCATGGGACAGGGATCTGTCCGGCATGTGGTGATCCTTGTACTAGAAAGGTGGATGTCCATGAAGTATGTGTTTATTTGGAATCAGGATGTGTAAGTGTATCATGTTCAACATCTCTGGGTTGGACATGGCTTTATTCAGGGTAGGCATCATGCTACATAGTGGAGCAAGGGATTGGGAAGGGCAGGGTAGGCCATCTGCACATAGGCAATAACCTTTAAAGCAAATATGTGATCTATTTTGTGTCACATGAGTGTTGAGTATGGCTGAACAATATGATCTCTATATTCATGGATGGCACCCTGCCATGATTAGGGGTGCCACATATGACTACCTGACTGGTGTGGTGAAGTAACTATCAAAGGAAAAACTACTGTCCAGCTGCATCCCATACACACACGGTTTCCATTATGTTGACCGCTGCCTAGGTGGTAGTTCATGAGTACAGGTTTTTTAAAATAGGGTATGACAATGCAATACTTAGCTGTCAGATTGTGGCCATACATCACATACCACACATCTGACCCACAAAGGCCCTTCTCTATGTTGACCTCAGCACACATTGAGACAACTATTGTTCCTAGTTCATAGTCATTTGCAAACATCAATAGGCAGATGCCTTCTGTGTTAGTCTTTGTGGTATAGATGACAAAGAGGGGGAATACCAGGAATGAACCCTGTATTACTGTGGCTGACACTGGTTTGATGTGTGTGTATTAGTCAGACACCTTCTGAAGTGGTTGGTTGTGCCAGCAGTCCAGCTGCCAACCACTCCTGTGACATAGGAATATACACCTAGTTTATTGAGTGTAGCTGGAACACAGTATGGGTGATGGTGTCCTAAGACCTGGCAAGGTCATGATATGCTGTATGAATCAACCTTACTGTCATCTACATCTGTACTGACTGCATCAAATAAGTTGATCATGGTTCGTGGCCTTACAGACCAGACTCAGCAGGGTAGTAGTGCACTATTTCCCATTATCAGTGGTGTCTCCCCCTTTGTGGGGTGTGATAATTGTTGCTGTGCACCATTCAGTGTGTACACTGCCTGACATGGAGTTATGATTGAACATGACGTGTATGTGGAGAGCAAATTGTTCTTACATTTGTGTAGGATACACCCTGGGATGTTGACAGGTCCCATGAAAGCTGTATGTATGGCTTTAGAGATTGCAGCTTGTACCTGCATAGTTGTTATTACAGGGGCTCTACAGTGTACATGGATATATAACTATGTGTACCTGTTGGGGGGTGGGTGGGAGTGGGTTTAGGTTCTCCAAGACCCTACCTGGATGAATGGGTGCTATTTCTGTAGGTGCAGCACTTCCCATGCCATAGTGCTGTGCAGCACGGCAGGTCTTGTCGTTGCCATTACGATTCATGAAACAGCTATAGAATGCTCTGTGCCTGGCCTCATAATATGTGGCTGATTAGTTTCACAGTAGCTTTGTGTGGTTTTATATGGTGTATCTGCATCTTACTGTGGCTGACTAGGTATCACCTACACTAATGAGTGTTCATTCTTGCAACAGTTACTACCTTCTGTGGTACAGTTTAAGGCAGGGTACCACCAGTTTGCCTTCTCGTTTGTGTTTGGTTGAATCTTGGTTCTGTTTCAATGGCACAATCACTGCATGTATGTGACTGTTTAAGGTTCATTTGTATAGGATTCAGCATTTGCACATGCATTGTCCATCTGCATGGGTGCCATGACAGTCACCACTTTGCTCTTACGAAGCATAACATTGGCTTTGGAGACTGACTATGTGTAGCATACTGTTAGCCCTGTTTGTGTGACTATTGTGATCCAGGCCATTGGGGTTGATGGAATCCAACATGCATTGAGTGCAGGTGTTGGTAGAGTCTTCCCAGTTCATAATGGAATAGTTGAGAGTAGCCATTATTATGGTTTTCTGTCTCAAACCTAACCTTCCCCATTACAGCACAATATGACAGTTGGGAATTCTGTGACATGGTGGGTGATCTGTCGCAAGGTGCAATTTGGATTCCACTTTGGCACAAAGGTAGTTGCTCAGCATAATGCATCTGAAGTTATGCAAGTGCAGCTAGCGTGGGGGTGTACATATACTTCAGGAATATGGACACACCTGCGGCCTGTGTGTTCCAATAACGAATAATGGGCAAGAGGTGAGGTATGTGTTATAACATGGTCATGCAGGTGTGCTCTCCAGAGTGTTGGACTATGTCTCAGCCACTGCACAGATATGTTCTGCATGTTAGGGATTGACATATGTGAGTCCATATTGTGTTTCTGACATGTATCATTGAGTGGTGAGACCCGCAGTTTATTGCTTGGCTGTCCCTGTAACAGCAGTGGACTTTCACTTGAACTGTGTATGATGAAGGCACTATAGGGGAAGCATAAGCCCCAGCCAGTATCCAGATTCCCAGGGGTGACAGGTGCAGGCCCTGTCTGGCAAAGCATCATGGTCTGTCAACCATGTTATCCCAGGCAGAGAGATACTGGATACCCTTTAAATTGTACCACTACATTAGACAATTGTGGAATACAATCCTTTTGTCCCTGTACTGTAGTATCATTCTGACCAAAGGCAGAATGCTACCCAGGCCTTGGGACATACCTGCATGGGCTACAAGACCTGACAGTTCCTACATGTGTTTCCATGCAGTCCAGGCTACTGCATCACAGGTCCTGCACAACAACATGGAAAATATACCAGAGCCATGTATATAGTTCAAAAGGTGGTCTGAGTGTATAGGTATGTGGCTAATCATGACAGACAGGCAGCTGACAGTACATATGCCCTCGTATAGCTTGGTGTGTAACATAGTGCTAGAGTTTGCATTCACAAATGAGTTCTGTTGGGCATGTTTCCGGCCACATGTTCTGAGGTGTGACACAATTATGCAAACTATGTCATACAGTTTGTGTATTTCATTGTCTGTCTATTCCAGCTTGGGAGGTCACTTGCTTGGCCAGATACTTAGAAGCTTCTGTGAATGTGTGTGATTTCTGGTGGTATGTGTGGGTGTCCTTACTGTGTCCTGGTAAGGGTATGTGTTGGTTGCGATGATGAGATGCATGTGTTAACCTACACCTCATGACTGTCCAGTCCCGTCATGGCTGTAGACTGGACTGCCTTCCAGCTTACCCCTGTAACTGCATCCCAGACAATGTGTGGGGTGTGGTGTTAGGTGGGTTTGGCAGTGTACATGGCATAGAGATTCCATTCCCCCAGAATGGCCACATACACAAAGCTGACATTAGTAAACACCAGTAGCTGACTAGTGGACATGCCTGTATGAGCATTCAGTACTACACGTATCAAGTACTGTATTTAGTTAATTTGAAGATGCCTTAGACAGTGAAGCTCACATGTGAATATTTGTGTTGTGGACGGGACAACACTGGTAATTACAGAAATACTGTAGCTAACTTTAGCAGCAATCCTCCTCTGAGGAGCACATCACTTCCTGATAGTTGATTATAGATGATGCAAGTGTCTACAGGTCTGTTTCCTTTTCTGGGTATATACTCACATATCCACCAGGACCATGAGCTCTGTTGGGCACAGACACCCACTCCCCAAACAGGGTCATGTATCAATAGACTCTGCTGCCACTATCAACATGATCAGGATATAATCAGAGAGTGTAAGCCATCACCTATGAAGCAGCTATTACACATGGGCAGCTGTCTCCTACATCTTACACTCCTACTGCAGATGTCACACTGGAGTTAAAGATGATATGCACCCTGTTTCATTACCAGTACTGTCCAGTACCTTACATACAGTATGTGCAAGCGGCTGTTATGTTGGCAATGAGAGGTTAGGCTACACAAATCTGGTAGTTCAACCAGTGTGTCTCTACTCTCAATATCCACTCTATGTAGGTGTGCACATAGCCATTTGGCCCAGCTCTGTAACAAGGGTCACTACACATTTGCATAACATGTACACATGCACAGCTGTTATTGCTTGCAAATGATACTAGAGAGGTGGATATTGCATGTGTTATGTGCATGGATTGTTACCTAGCTTTTCCAATTATCTTTGCTATCATGCTGCTAAACTGTCAGATGAATACAAGTGATATGTATCCTGTTATTGAGTATTGTAATTGCCAATAGACATAACTAATGTTTGCATAACATAACAGAAATGCTATGTAAAATGGAATACAGACCTGCCTAAAATACTGTACATTACACAGTTCTTGGCACAATATCCCACAATGCAAACCATATTTGCACAGTAAACCCATCTTTGACATGTTCATCTTACTTATACACCCATACATATGTCTACTGTTACAATATATCGACATATACTATCTCCTGTTACAGCACATACTTGTTGGGCCAACCCTGACACTGACAGTGGCTGGAAGTGAATTGGTGAGTTCCAAGCCCATATATATCATCCCTTGTGGTGTATGAGGAGTTTGCCTTGTGACCTACAGCAGTACACACATAGACTACTACAAGCATTACTACTACTCAACGATACATCGCTACAAGATAGCTATTTCCACTATAAGCATTGATTACACTGTAATTCTTAAAGAACAGATACTACATACACAGACATACTAAATGTTCTACCTTCTTAGTAATTGGAGGTGTTAGTGACTGGTATATTACTCGTTTTCGGCTTGTGTTTCAGTATTTTGTACTGTTCTACAGGTAGATACAGATGGTTTGAATGTGTGACAAGGCAACCTTTTATAGTTACAGATTAGTAACGTGCTATCCTGATGACCAATTGGTGTTCCTAAGTAGCTAATTACATGCACATCAGCTGTGCTGCTACTGCCTTAGCCAGTACCATGGCTACAGCGGAGTATAATTGAGTACACCACTTGGGCAATGTCCCTTTGCCTTACTTGTGAAGAAGACAGCCTGGAAGTGTTGTTTGGAATCTATTGTAACAGCTGTATGGAGACGAACAGTAATATATTGTGTGTAATGCCTAGACGATTTGGTCTAAATGTGAGTACTGTTGTTATATTTCTGAACATTGCTACTTGTGCAGGGTTTGTCTGTACCTAATACTTCTGCATATGTTTCAGTCTAGCCAGGATGTTTGACCAGCTCAAGGCTGCATAGCTATGCATATAATGTTAGGGTGTTTACAGTGTGCTTACCAGACATCTTTAGTTTGGTGTTAATGTGTATCATACTGTGCTGATAATCAGTAATTGGTAACATTTCCTGGTGTACTAACCTTTCAACCCTCTGAAATGGGATTAGTTCATACAAACCCTGTAACATCAGCAGCTGTTCCATTGTATAACAGTAACTACTTCACATAGGGCCATGTTAGTGTGTCTGTGTCCAGGTATGTTAAGGTTTCAGCAGATGTTGTACAGTGGTTGAATAATTGGTTATGGCATGACAGTATGCATTGATGTAATTATTTTGGGTGTGGGGGAGATGTTGGTGGGTGTACATAGCAGATGCAGGTGTGTAGGAACCACTTTTATACATCTTCTATATGTGTGTGGGGGTTCTTTCCCTATGTGAACACCTATCCCTTAGTGGACTAATACTATGGTAATTGCAGGCTGATTCATTAAGGCACTGTTAAATGCTTCCTGTATAGCATGCAGGTACTGTTAGTCCTTGAATCCTTTTGGCAATACATCGGAATGTAATAATGTTTTGCTAAATGAAAGCTGTCTGTGTATTTCTGTCATGGATATTTGCAGTCATTGCAGTTGTGTTGGTGACTGTGTCCATAGAACATATTTGTAATAGTGTATTGGCATATACTCTTCATGTGTTATGTTTATATTGTTGGGGGGGGGGCAGAATGTGTGATTGTTATGGTCCATGCTATACTCAGATATGAACACTTCAGATGCTGTCTACACACATGTATGTATGTATGTGTGTGTGTACATATATATATATATATATATATATATATATATATATATATATATATATGTGTGTGTGTGTGTGTGTGTGTGTGTATGTATATAGATATAACATATAATATATATTAATGCATACGTTTATCTGTACCTCCATAGATGTGTAGATATTTTAACCTATCTATATATCTACATATATATATATATCTCTATATATCAACATGTCTCTATGTATCTCTATCTCTCTCTCTCTCTCTCTCTCTATATATATATATATATATATATATATGAGCATACACCTTTCATTGGGTACATGGCGGGTTGTCCTATTTCCACACATTCCTTTCTTTTGTGTTTTAACCTGTCTGCATACACAACTGGCATAGGTACATCTCAGGTAGCTTAGTGGTAGGTTACTCTGAGGATGGAGTACATGGTTGCGGGTTCCAATCCTGGAAGGTGTTATTATTTTACCTCTCAGAGTAGACAATGGTAGGGAAAGTGTGAATAACGCACATTTAAGCGGTTGTAAGCAGGTCTGCCTGTGGTCTGCGCGAAGCTGAGCAAAGGTTAAACCTGTGAAGCGCTTCTTCATTTAACGTGTTTAAGTGCAGCTTACCGTCACGCAAACCCTTGCAAACCCACTTACAACTGCTTAAAAGTGCTTTAATCCACCTGCATCTAACAGCCCTTATTCAGGCCCTCAAAATAACTTAACAGCCCTTGAACCTGGGACTACGAACACCACAGTCATTGACTTTGCCACTAAGACATCTGAGATATGTACAAATGTTATGGTGTTTAAAATATACATTTTACTACAGGCATTCTTCACTACTGAAAACAAATGTGACAGTCAGTTGGTGTACATCTGTCTGATACATGTTAATGTTCATATGTTTGTGGAATTAGGTGTTACAATGTGACATGACAGGGTGTATTATGGATGAGAAAGGTTCTTGTTTTGTGTCCTTTTTATATTGTTCCCATTCTCCATGTATACCCCTCCAGTTCACTTACTGAACATCTGACCCAGGCTCTCCTTGATGCATAATTTCATTACCAGCCTTCCTCCCCCACCCCAATCTTCACATACACAACAACCATCCCTTCTATGGTGAATTAAGTTAATATTAATAGTTATAATAGCAGAGCTGTATGTGTTTTGTGTACACTTCAAATCCTTTGGATTGCTTCTGTGTCACAAAGTGTGTTCATAGCTGTTTTTATATAAGGCTACTGATGTAACTGTATATAGATATTTATATATATCTATGTGCAGGCATCACTGACATCTACATATATATATATATTTGTAACAGTTATACATATGTAGACTTGTATGTGTTGGTTCACAAACTATGGTACATTACAATGTACTGTACATATGTACACAAAGTGACTGTCCCATTTGTGGTCATTACTGTGGAATGCATATGCTATAAGGTGTAGTCTAAAGACCATGAAACATGTGTACATAGGTTCATAGGATCATAGGTAGGTACTAGACTATCGGCCCTGGGGCCTATACAAGCCCAGCCAAAAAGGTACCTTGCCTTTTGCCACCCAAGAAAATTATTTTCCTGTGAGACTGTCGAGCAGAGCTACAGAGGTGATCCCTAGGGTGAATTTCCTATTTCCCATCCAATCATCAAGATTTTTCTTGAAGAGTGCTAATGAGGAGCTTTGTTTGATATAGATAGGTAGTTTATTCCAGAGTATGGGAAGTCTCTGGGACAGGAATCCATCCCTCCGGCATGTTCTGTTTATTGTAGTGACAAGGTTTAGGTCCCTAGAGCATGTAGCTCAGAGGGATTGGGATTTCTTTAAGTGGAGCATGTCCAACAGCTCTGGGTTTGACATAGCTTTGTATGTTAGGCAGAGATCACCTCTGAGTAGGCGATATGCGACGGAGTAAAGCTGGAGTTTTTTGAGACGGTCTGCGTAGGGCATCTGTTTGAGACTGGTAATCCTCTTTGTGAGGTATTTCTGCAGCCTTTCCAGTTGTTGTAGATGTTTTGTGAGGTACATACCAAAAGGGGCATTGTACTCTATAATGGTTCTAATGAGTGATGAGTAGAGGGGAGCAATGACCTCTTTTTTTCTGGATGAGAAACCTTTTGTGATGAGGTGTGCCACGTAGATGGATTTCCTGACCACTGTGGCAATGTGATTTTCAAAGGAGAGACTACTGTCCACCTGTGTCCCAAGGTCTCTTATCACACTTTCAGTGTTAAGTACAGTACTGCCTATGTTGTAATTCATGCGTACAGAGTTTTTACCAAAGGGGATGACAATGCACTTTTTATCTTTGAGCTTGAGGCCATGGCTTTGACACCAGGCATCTGTCTCAGTGAGGCCCTTTTGTAGGATGTCCACATTGTTAGGTGTTTCGATTATGGCTCCTAGTTTGTAGTCATCTGCGAACTTCGTTAGCCAAAGAAATTCTGATTTAGCCTGTACTTCAGAGAAGTAGATACCAAACAGGAGAGGACCCAGGACTGAACCCTGTGGTACTCCACTTGTCACTGGTCTGAAGTCGGATTTGGAGTCTGCTACTTTCACAGTGTGGGTTCTGTCAGTGAGCCAGTTGGCAACCCATCTTGTGACATAGGGATTTATACCTAGTTTAGTGAGTTTATCTATAATTCCAGAGTGGGGGATGGTGTTGAAAGCCTTGGCAAGATCTAGATAGGCTGTGTGAACCACCTTACCCTTGTCTACGGCTTTGGTGACTGCTTCAAATAAGTCTATCACCTCAGATGGCTTAATGGTAAGTCCCATGACTATAGTGTGCATGGTCCAGGGTTCAACACCTACGATGCTTTAAAAATGTTTTTTACTCCAGAATAAGGCTCATTTAAGCAGTTGTAAGCATGTTTAAAAGTGTTTGTGTGACATTAAAGCAGCAGTTAAACACAGTTAAACAAACTTTGTAACGTATAACCTGTGCGCGCAAACACGGCCACATTCGCTAACTACTCAGGATATATATATTTCAGTGAAGTAGCATCTCACTATGTGCTTACATAACATTACAGTCTCTGTTGACTTTACTCTCCAGCACACATGGGTGTCTCAAATGTTTATTATACAGGCAAATACTACCTATATATGCAAGCTGTGGTTAAGGTATACTTTTTAACATGATAAATATCCCTGACTTTATTGAGATTTGAACCTCGAATGCACAGATACTATGCAGATGCTGTAACCATTACACTATTGACATTAACATTGCTTCCGCCTATTTCCTATTTAGATGATTTCTATGTGTAAGCTAGGCTAAGCAAAGGGTGGAGGCATCCAAACCCACTGAGCTTCACTTACTCTTGAAATAAAAACATATAACAAATGAAATGAGAGACAATAAATTACATTCCTAACTACATTAGGCATAGCCCCTCACTGACACACTTCTAGAGAAACCTTGTTGTGTGAATGGGTAACAGAATATACACTCCTGGGATCATGTGTCCCAGAACCATACAGCCAGGGGTGGGGGAGCCTGTCCAGTTTGATAGCTGCAAGACCTGTTGTGGAAATTGAATGGTGTTGAATTGTCACATTAACATGCCCTCTTTAGATCACTAAGTGCCCCTGTCACTCTCCACCACCCCAGTCTTCAACAGCTTCTGGCAACTCTGCCTGGAATTGCTTCATTGGCTATGCTTGACAGAGGCTCAGTTACTCCATCAATGGTGCGGAGAAAGCCAACACACTGTAGCTATGCTTCTAATTGCCCTTGGGCAGACAGGTAGTAGGCTATCTGTGAGCCTTTAAAGTGCAGGCCATCACAGCCATAATGTGTGAATAAACAGACTTTCAGATCACAATTTACAGTGAGAAATCACCATGTAGTCAGGAAACAGTAAAGTACAGCAAGAACATACAGAACACTAATACTTAATCACTCCAAAAGCTTATCTTGTATAAGTTTAAGGCTTTCTATTGCTTACCAGTAGGTTAACTACAAGAGAGATGAGAAACAAGCACAGATGGGAAACATGCATGCAACAATACCATACCAGCTTATGTGTCAGACTTAAGCTTTGGAATACTGGCCAAGGCTATTGGCGCCCCCATGGTGCCTTTTTAGGAGAGTCTCAAAGGTGAATACCAGATCTGTAAGCAGCACATTAGCAGAATCAATGAGGGGTTGTAATCACAACATGCATGCACTCACAGCACTCCTCAGTATGGACAACATTAACATCTGTGCAGTAACTGAGACCTGTTTTAAGGCTCCTGAGAGCACACCAGCACTACCAGACTACAACCCATACCACACATTTCGACCACAGAACATGGACTGACACAGACATGGAGGGGGTGTATCCTTATTCAGCAGGGATACCTACACCTCCAGGTTAGTGGGGCAGCATGATACCTCTGAGATCATCCATGTGCAGCTAACATCAGCTACAACTGTAGTGTAAACTGTGGCCTGCTACAGATCACCCTCTATGACCCAGGACCACCACTCCACTTACCTGGAGACAGTGGAGAACATAACAGTCCTACCGCACACCCTGGCATTGGTCGATGTCAACTACCCTACCATTAACTGGTAAACGTACTCAAGTACTCACTTCCAGGCCCAGGGCTTCCTGGAATTTATCACCTCATATGCCCTGTATCAGGTGGTAAACTCCTTAACGAGGGGTGGAAACATACTAGAAATGGTCATCATCAACATGGGTGACAGGTGCACCACAGCAGAGGTTAAACTGGTCACTGGTTAGATCTGACCATGAACTATTCACTGTTTCCACACCCAACCATCTCCCCCACCCACAAAATCCACAGTGTATACCTTTCCTACAGCTAAATTCACACTACTAGAGACAGGGGTGAGGGGTTTCACAGCCCCCACACTAAGGGGAAACACTGCTCAAGATACAGACAGGTTTACAAATGCAATCTATAAGCACCTACATGGATGTATGGATCATGCTATCATTGGTAAACCAAGACTCACTCTTCCTAGACAAGGACACCAGTCTGGTAGACCCCTGCAATAAACAGGCTATACAACAGAAGTAGGACAGTGTTCCAGACAAACAGCAAATCCCACAAAGGGCAGACATCTGTGACCAGTATTAGTATGATATGTAGGTCCCTCATGAAATCATCCAAGGCTAACATCAGCAGGAAAATAGGCAAGGATTTGAAAGATAACCACAAAGCCTTCTTTGGCTATGTCAAGGATCTAAGTGGTGACACACAGATTTGCACTGTGCCGGTGAAATATAGCATAAAATATGCTGACCCTAATGATATCACCAACATCCTTGCAGATACATTCAGTGCATACTTCGCCCCCTAAAGAGCCCACAACAATACTCAAAAGGTACAGTATCCCTCACATCATAGACACACAGGTGAAAATGGCCCTCTCTAACAGCAGAACACAGCATCAATGGAGGTAGATGGTGTCCCAGACCGCATCTTGCAAACACTACAAGACAACCTGACCCCCACCTAATTAAGCTCTTCAACCTCAGCCTCTCCACAGGCTACATGCCCATACAATGGCGCATGGCAATGGTTATTCCACTCCACCAAGGTGGAATCACAACTGACCATGGTAACTATCACCCCATAAGCCTGACTAGCCTGGTCTGCAATGGTATAGAGCGCATCCTCATGGCACTCATTAACAAAGACATTGGTAACCTCCAAACACGTGACCCAACCCAGGTCAGCTTGGTTGAGTGCAGTTCATGCCAACTGAACCTGTTTGATATCTTACATACAGTCACCAAGACGTTAGATGAGGTGAGAGGTGGATCACACATACTACCTGGACCTCGCCAAGGCTTTTGATACCATGCCTCACTCAGGTATTATTGATAGACACACCAGCCTGTACATACACCCATACATCACAGGTTGGGTCTCCAGGTCACACTACTAGAGACAGGGGTGAGGGGATTCACAGCCCCCACGCTAAGGGGGTGTCCCACAGGACTCAGCCCTGGGAGCCTTACTGTTTGGCATATACTTCTCAGAGGTACAGGCAAACACACGTGGACTATGGCAGACCATGTTTGGCAATGACTGCGAACTGGGAGCCATAACTGACAGTCCAGCTGACACAGACATCCTTCAAGGGGCCTCACAGAGACCGACACAGGGTGTCAAAGTCATGGCTTCCAGCTAAGTGACACTAACTGCATGGTCATTCCAATTTGGAATATTAAGCACTCACATAGTCACACATAAGTGACAGCCACGTTAATACAGACGAGGTAATAGAGTATCTGGGGACTAAGGTAGATAGTGATCTCTCCTTTGACAATCATATCTCCAAAGTAGTTAGGACATCCTTTTATGTAGGCCATCTGATTACTAAAGGGTTCACATCTAGACATACTGAGGTTATAGTGCCCCTTTACTCATCACTCATCAGTCCCATCATAGGGTATAATAACCCATTTGGGATGTACCTCAGAAGACACTTCCAACAGCTGGAAGGTCCACAAATGTACCTCAACAAGGGGATTACTGGCCTCAAACATATGCCCTATGCAGCCAGACTGAATAAACTCCTGCTTTACTCAGTGGCATCTCATTTACCCAGAGATGATCTCTGCTGGACAACACAGCCGTGGCGAACTCAGGCTTAATGGATATGCTCCACCTATGGGAATCCATGTCACAGTGAGCCACACACTGTAGTTAGCTGAACCTTGCCACAACAATAACTGGAAGACGCTGGAGGGACAGATTCCTGTCACAGACACTCCCCATACTTTGGAACAACATCCCTAATTACATTATACAGAGCCCCTCACTAAGACTGTTCAAGAGAAACCTTGAAGAGTGGATGGGGAACAGTAGATACACCCCAGGGATCCCACCATTGGCTCTGCTCCACAGAAGGACAGTTAATGAATCAATGGGGTGGCAAAAGCTGACACATTTTGGCTAGGCTTATGAATGGCATCTGGCAGTTGGCCAAGTACATACCTATGAACCTATACATACAGTATCAACACATGCTGATAGCTTAATTTACTGTTCAGATGTTGACTTACCTTGTGCCAATGGCAGTTGTGTGTGCAATAGTTGAGGGCTGCCTATGTTGGACGCACACAGTAGACTGCCTATACATGACAATTTACAGGTTGTCTTGTGTGTGTGCCATCCAGTTTTACTGTGTGTGCAGGTGGAGAAAGGTGTCATTCCCTAGGTGCCTACACTGTCAGTGTGTGTGCTATAAGGCATGGGCATACTGGGCACGTCTCTGTCTGCCTACTGGGGCTGGCTCAGGGTGTTCATGGTCTGAGTACTTCTGTGCCTGTGGGGCCCTTGGCAATGGTGGTGGGCTGTGAGGGCCTTCACCATTCTGTCCCTGCTGCAGCTGTTTCTGCAGGATCATATTGTGTAGCATGGCACATATTACGAAGATGTGGGCACAAATGCCTGGAGAGTATTGCAAGGCTCCACCAGATGTGTCCAAGTAACTGAACCGCGATTTCAACATCCCAAACACACACTCTATGATGATTCTGGTTTGTGTGTGTGCCTCATTATGGCATTGCTGCATGGGTGCATGTGCATTTCTGATGGGCATCATCATCCACAGTTCCAGTGCATAGCCAGCATCCCCCACCAGGTGGCCATTTGGGATGACCCCCCTGACAAATACCTGATACAGCTGTGAGGCATGCCAGATGTGGGAGTCGTGATAGCTTCCAGGGCTGCCAGCACACACATCCATGATAATGCCCTGGGAATTGCACATGACCTGGCAGTTGATGGATGGGTATCCCTTGCGGTTTATGTAGCACCTACCCTGCTCACTGGGTGGTGACTTGATGTGTATGTGCATGCAGTTTATTGCACACAGTACCTCTGGGTATTCTGCCACATGGTGGAAGAGACGCAACTTGCTGGCCAACTCCTCCTGCATTCGGGAGAAGTATATGTGCTCAGTGGCATGTGTTAACATGGCATCCAGGAACTGCTGTAGTACCCTGGATGCTGATGCCTGTGAGATCCCCATGATATCCCCAGTTGGTCTTTGAAAGGTACCTGTAGCTAGTATTCTCAGGTTTATACACATACCTTCGTATCCACTGGGATGGGTTCACTTCTGTTTGTTCTGGCATTGAGGTATGGCCGGCACAGCTCTACAAGTTGCTGTAGGATGTCTCTGTCCACCCTGTAAGGCTCTACTGTCTCCAGATCATGTAGCCCCTGGTAGGTTACCCTGGGCCAGAGCACTCTCCTCCTCCTCTGGTGCCTGCGTGGTCGTATGCATCATCCTCCACACCACCTTTAGTCTCCAACACATGCTGGTGGATCAAAGCTATGGCAGCCCCTAACATGTACATACTAAAAGTTCCTCGTCTGTATACACCACTGGTGGTGAGTGTATGGGAATACACAAATGTGTGTGAGGTGGTTTCAGACTTTATACTATTGTGCTATGGATGCTGCTGATGTCATTCAGTGTGTATGAGCTATTCCAGCTGCAGAGTATCTTAATTATGGGTTTTGCAATGAGTACTGCAAGTGTGGGGCCTTTACGGTGGAGTTATGCTTGCCTGCCTTGATTAATCTGTTGCCCTTTAATTCACTTTTAAACCTGGATCCCCTCCCATTATCAGGCATGCATCCACCTGCCATCTTTCTTGTTTTGTACTTTCCCTACCCAGTCATGGCAAATGTGTCTTGTAGCTATTATACTGCAAATCGGCTTTGTTCTGCTTTGACACTTTACTGTTTTCTTTGCAGTACAGCCCCTCCCCTTTCCTGTTCTGCAGGTAGCTGCTTGCAGCCCTGTTAGCTGCTGTCAATGGCCCACTGTAGGCTCCTAGGTATTAATTAGTCATTTGTACTCCAATTTCCCTGCTGCATTTCCTTATTTCTTTCCTATATCCTTCCTGTTTCAGCTCCAGTGCACGCCGCACATACCCGTTTACTGGGTTTACACGCGTTTTCATCTCCGTTCACATGCATACTCGGTTACCTTGTGTACTCTCAGCTAAGCAAATCTATGGCCAGTTCAACACACCCCTATCCTACAGCTTTGCTTAGCTATGGACAAACCAGTTTAGCAATGCTCCAATGTGCTTACAGCAATGGTGACACACCCCTCTCTTGATGTCATCTTTATCTCAAGGCCACACCTCAGTGTTATAACGTTACACTGTGAGGTGCATCCTTACACCAGCGGGGAAACTGTGATTCACTATTATTCCTCTCATTTGCATGGCAATGCCTACTACTTCCTAGCTACCGAGCATAACACTGTCACAGCCCCTTAGCAACCCTTGCGCCATAGTGTGGTGTAGCATGCCTACCATTGACTATTATGGGGAAATCATGATATGTATTACATTGCAGTTTTATTCTATATTTTTATATTTTCCTTGCGATCCCCTTTGCGTGCCGCTGCCCTGCACTTCCACGTCGCGATAGTGTGACTATATATATTAAATGTTAATTTTATATTTTGTACATTTTTTTATGTCAATGGCTATATATTTAGCCATTGGCATATATTAACAATATAATACAAGTGTTTGGTCAGCTGTCATGGCTCTGATTTTATGTTTTTTTACGGTTTACATTTCTGCATGCTTACACTACGCCTGCACCACTTCCTGGATTGCTACATACCTTCATTTGCATGCTACACTGCTGCACATGGGGTAATTAGCATACAAGGCCCAGGAGCTATGCGGGCATAGCGTACGCAGGTAGTGCACGTGGGAACAGCTCATATCTGGATCGCTAGGTGGCCATATTTGGTGTTGGAACGCTAATGCTACGCCTGCACCTGAAGCAAGCTTCATGAATTCCGAGGATTGTTTTAGCAGTTGTCATGGTTTCTTTTCTTTTATTTCTTAATTTTGAGATTTCAGAAGCTCGAGATTCTGGGTTCGATATTATGAATCTCAAGATTATGATCTTTCGAAATTAAGAAGTGGACCCATAAATATATATCATATATATATATATATATATATATATATATATATATATATATATATATATATGAAATGTAAATACACAGCACAAGAATCCAACAAATAAATGAATGTTTATTAGTAAAATTTCAGCTCCAAAAGAAAACACAAATTGGTTTCCCACATTTATGTCATAGCTGTTTTTTTCCAGTAATGTTATATAAATTAATAATATATATTGTAAAACTGTGCTTGAGAATTAGATTGTATATTGCATCCACATAAATATATTTTTATTAAAGTATTTTCATGTGAATTTGATTTATATGTACTTATTGTTTTTATATAAGATGCCATTTTTCATTCTTTTCACCAGATTGCACTATAAATTCTATGGAATACATTTTTGCTATACAGCACACTTTCTTATTTATCATTCTTAATAATGTGCAGGAAAATATTCAAACATATTTTATAAAGATAACATTTTGCCATTTAAAAATCTTTAACAAAAGAGTAATGTCAGCAAGCTAACTGCACCATGTCACCATGGTTTTGCTTCGGCAATTACCAAAACACAGGTTCTAATTTTTTGATTTCATGGCACAGTAGGATAAGGATGGAGCCCTTACTGCGACCCAGGCAGTCAGGGTGTGATTTGGATGCTGGTGTTGGAGCAGTCAAGAAGGGACTGTGAGGAGTAAAGGAGTGTGCCAGAGGGTCACATGCAATTGGAGGTGCAATAGGTGGTGCAGTCTCCCTCTTGAAAACAACAGAGACCACCTTTGGTGGTCTGAGGGGAGGTGCAAGATTGATAGGGAGAATACTCCTTGTAGAAGTGAAGGAATCTTCTCTGTGGGTGGCTCATTGCAAGCTCCTCCCCCAGCACCTAGATGAGTGTGCAGAATTTGAGTCGGGGGCGGGGGGTGACAAAAAATGTCAGTCT
The DNA here is from genome assembly GCF_019279795.1 of Protopterus annectens. Classification (NCBI taxonomy): domain Eukaryota; kingdom Metazoa; phylum Chordata; order Ceratodontiformes; family Protopteridae; genus Protopterus; species Protopterus annectens. The sequence continues at coordinate 1,812,265,869 of NC_056744.1, forward strand.
CAACTGCTAGCTGTCCAAATGGCAGCCCTTCCAACTTAACAACTGCCACAGTGAAAAGAACAAATGGTCTAATTTGCTGGGAAAGTACTAAAAGTTGGCAATCAACAGAGATACAAAATGGTGAAAAGTCTAATTATATGAAATGATTTCCCACTAGTTATTACTGCACAGCCCTCTGTATACACAGTTAAGCATTTCATAGACACACAAAATCATAGGAGGTTACTAGACTAATGGCCTTAGGGCCCTCACAAGCCTAGCCAAGAGTTTAACACAAAAAAGTAACCTCAGTCACCTATCATCCCTGTCAATGAGGGACACAGGTGGAACCCCTGGGACAAATTTGTGGTTTCCCATCCACTCATCAAGATTGCGTAGGTTGAGTGTCAGGAAGGCACTCTGTTTGACATGTATGTTTATATATTAAGGCACACCATAATATCAATTGAAAGCATTAATAAAATATGCCATTTAGCTCATATAATTAGTTCATGCAGTACGACTGTTCCTGAGAAGTTTTTGTTCTAAGCCCATTTTGCCAAATTTAACACATTCAGTAAATATTCTCTGCCAAAACATTGCACATGGCATAGTAACTGCATTAACATAAATGTGGACGACTGTCATAAACAGCGTGTGAAATAAGCTTCAGTCGCATAATCACAACGTGCTTCAATTCATGATACCTTGTCACTGCAAGTGGATTGGCTGGTAGTGTTAGAGAATTATTCCAGATTAAATATTCAAAGCAAATAACCACAAATCAGGATTTTCATTTCCACGTAATATAAGGTACTCTGTTGCTTACAGTTTTCCTTTGCCCCCCCCCCCATGCTGCAGTATCCTAGTTGTTGCAAACAGTTTACCACTGGAATCACAAAAATGCTGCTCTAGTCTAAATTACAACAATGTTAACAACATGATGAACAAACTTACTTAAACTCAACAAGGCTATGCATCAGATTAGTTAATCTAATTTTTGTTAATGCTTTCTATTTTCTGTGCCTTTGAAGTACATTTATTTAATTATTGAAAAGAAACAGTGTGATGTCACTGACCAATCCTTTAAACATATTATTGTCAGTAGCAGCCAACTTCTAGACCACGGGCCAAATGTAGGGGGTATTCTGATAACTGCACACAACTGCACAGAGCTAATGCAGTAAAACATGAGTGCCTTATCCTGTGCAGTTCGGAAAACTTTCTCAGACTCAGTCAGTGTGCCGTGGTGAAAGGATCAACTTTGCACCTGGATGAGTCCACGTATGTATGTGATATTCACATGGGGATCCACAATATAGTTTGCAATTCACAGACAAGTAAACAGCAAACTACACTGTGGAATAAAGAAGATAAAAGAAGTTATAGGGGTGCAAAGATGGGCAACATTCAGCAAATACAGTGGGTCTATATTAGAACATTCGAAAGTTTAATAGTTCAAATCACTAAAGGTCGACCTTTATTGATCGAACTATTAAAATTTCGAATGTTCATAAAAATAAATAAAAAAAGATATTCTAAAGGGTGTAGGCAGGGGGGGCAAGCCCCCTGCACCCCCCCATGTGGGGGGGGGGGTTGTGCCTCCCACACTCCCCGCTTCTTAAATATACCAACTCCAAGACCGCACTACATTTAAGTAAATGGAAATCTCTTCTTACGGACATTTCCATTTACCCACTCGATGTTCTGCACTTTCGCTATTCTTGTGCCGACAATATCACATTTGATATTGTCGGTCTTCGAGAATATAATATAGACCCAATACAGCAGATCCACATCAAAGTACCAAGGAATGGTGACGGGCTGTTTACTGTAACATAACTGAGCAACAGCATCACAGCTCCTTGGAATGACACTCCTAATAGAATGTGATGCACCATGGGATATAATGTTGTGTGGGAAACAAGTTCACCAACCTAAGCTTTTTTTACCCCAAATCCCAGACACTGCAAACCTTCCTCCACCAAGAGGAGCTACTGAACTTGATCCTATCATATGCATTTGCTAAAGGGGTTATTTATTATTGTTAATGTAGGTTTACAGACTTTTTTCTTACACAGCAATAAAGATGTAATCAGGAACAAAATAAGTTATGAGCGATATAAAATCAACATAAAAGCAATTAACTAAATTTACAATAAAAACAACTGATGTAGTATAAATAAGCATAAAGTACAGATGTTGACACTGAAACACATATTGGTGTGGAAGGCCATGTATATTGATAAAAAATTATCTATAGACCCTAATAATGAGCAATCAGTGACAGTGAAGCTGTTAGTGTAGAACCAACGTGCATCTCCATGGTCCAGCTATAGAACCTAACAATGAGCAGGCAGTGACAGTGAAGCTGTTAGTGTAGAAGCAACTTGCATCACCATGGTCCGTCAGTAAGAATGGAGTGTGACTTTAATAAATGCTACTTATTTCTGAGCTTCAAGAGAATTTTTTTAGAAGAAAAGGAAATAGAAGAAACAAAGATCAGATCAATGCAGTTGAAATATACAAGCAGGTATTGGCTTTTATGTTCAAAATTAGGGTGATCATAGTAATGGGGACAAAACTTTTATGAATCACTCCTGCCATGGTTGCGCCTGTCCTTGGACCTAAGCAGCAGATAACTATGGAACTGTAAAAGGAGAAGGGGGTCTAATGCAGGTGTGTGTGTTTGTTAGTGTGTGTGGATGAGAGAATACATCAGAGTCTCTGTGTATGTGTGGGTGACATTGTGGCAGTGCGTGTGTGTCTGTGCATATGTGTTTGTGTTTGTGCATCTGTGTGTGTGTGTGTGTGTGTGTGTGTGTGTGTGTATTTTTGTTCATGTGCAGGTGTGTTTGTGTTCATGCGAGTGTGCATGCGTGTTTGCATGTGTGTGTGTGTGTGTGTGTGTGTGTGTGTGTATGTGCATGTTCATGTGTGGGCATGTGTGTGGGTGTGTGTATATACATGTCTGTGTATCTTCACATAAGTGAAGGAGCAGCTGGTACAACAAAGTACAGGGGTGCCAGCTAGATAAGGGTGCTACAGCTTTATGAATCATGTACCTGCCGTGCCAATTCAGCATGTACAGAGTGGCACAAGCTTTACACAGGAGTATGCATGTGTGTGTGTATGTGTGTTTGTGTGTGTGTGTGTGTGTGTGTGTGTGTGTGTGTGTGTGTGTGTGTGTGTGTGTGTGTGTGTGCGTGTGCGCACTCTGTCTATGAATGCCAGGGTCTGTCGTCCTTGGTAAGGCTCTTCTAACTTTTGTCCAGATCCCCACAGTGTATGCTCCCTGCAGACATAAATTCTTGTGCAAGAATGTCATCAGAACGATCCCTTCATGTATACACAGTGAACATGGGTGCAGCCCTAATGATGCTTCAAGCCTCCCAGGACTGCATCTCAGTGGAAGCCCCTAACCCTGCAGATAGTTGAGAAGGCAGTCATTTAGGTACATCAACAAGTACGAGGGAACTGTGATCAGCCTCCCTGAGGCTGTAGGAATGAGTGATGTCAAGCAACCACATGCCTAGAGAGTCCATTCCTTGGCAGACAAACAAGCAGTTACTTGCTACTGCACAAGTGAGGTCACAGCCCTTCTGCAGTGAGAAAGATGTTCAAAGATGGGGGATCCCTACTGCAGCCTGTTTTGCCTTTATGATCATCATGAAATTAATTCAATTTAAAGGGGTACTAGAGTCCACAGAAGGCTATATGGAATATTCTACACTTAATTTCCTCTGATGAAAAGAATCATCCAGAAGGCAAAGTTTTGCAAAGAAAAAACATCTCATAGCTTCTTATTGTCCTAGAAGATCTGATTCTCTTTTCTGCTGCCTCATCTTTTGGAAAAGTTATTTTCTTGAGTCCCATGAGAATAGTCCTGACTAATCTATCTGGCAAATATCACTGGTAGTTAAATGAGAAAATTAAGGCTTAGAGCTGAGAATGAGATGCTCCCAGTGATCTGGGTTTGATTCCACTGGCCTCCATTTGTCTGCTGTGTGACTTGTCAGTAGCTCAATTAGCCAGACAGTGCTCACGGACTAAGTCTAGAAAAGGTTCATATGGAAAAGTGTGCTGTTCTCCAATTAACAAATACAAACAAACTCAAACAAAGAAATCCATTCCTATGGCTTGCCACTTTGCTTCTCTGTTTAATCCTTCCTTTCTTTAGTAGATTTGTCAACATTCTGTCTTCTTTTAAAAATTCAGCAGAAGGAAAGTTTACCGGGACAAGTGGACCAAGGACCAATGCATCACTTTTTCTGATTTTATTCCTGCTGTCTTGGAATATCTTGTAAAGATGTTTTTGAATCTGGGACAAATTATTATTCTGTTTAAAATATATTTGGCTATTTCTAATCTTAATGAAGGATGATATTCAAACTCATTAACCTCTCTGAAAATATGCAAAACATTCTCATGAGACTTTTACTTCTGGAAAAGTTGACTCAGGCTTCTGTTAAGCTTACAACCTCAGCAGACTTTTCGTAACTGGGAAAATGTTCTTCTTTGTGGCTGTTACATCAGTCAAAAGGGTTTCTGAACTTCTTGCAGTCTCTGATGCACTACATTGCTACTAGAGGCAGAGTTTATGTTGTACCAGACTTACATTTATCCCTAAAGTTGTAAGTGAGTCAGATTTTTATTAGTACATACATTTGTCTGTATTTTTCCATCTTATCCCAGTCTTGATGAGAGCTTCCTTCACTGCATGACTGTTCACAAACAGTTTTAATATCATATAGTTAGAACAAATACTATACACAAAGGCACTTCCAGATATCTGTGATGAGAAGAGTTTAAAGTTACCTTTGCTAGATGACTCTGTGACCATATTACCTTGTGTACGATAACTCATTGCTTGAAATTACGAATACTCTTTCTACAAGAGCTTTGGATACCTCTGTAGCCTTTTCCAGAAATGAAGCAACTCTGTGATGTTCTGCTAATACATTTACAGGACATTACAGTGTAGGTCTTATTTCCAGATCCCGGTCTTCCTTTGGGACTGCCTTTATCAAAGGTTTGTTCCCCTAGGGGTCTGAAGATTCTGAAGAGTTTGGATGTCTGTCCTGTGAGTTACTCAGTACAGAAGTTATGTAATTACCATAACAATACATATGTATGAGTAATTACCAAAACAATACATATGTATAATTATCATAACGATACATACGTATGAGTGGTTCCATCCTTGGTAATGATCATGCCCACCTTCATTCACCCTGACAAAGAAGGTTTCCAGTGTTCTAGTGTAGCTAACCACAGATCTGCTGAGTAAGAGGGGCACAGGGGATTATGGGGTAGGGAAGGTACATGGCAGCCTGGAAAAGTTTGGTTTGCTGAGTGGTCCTAATACATATGCTTTTTCTCCTGTAAGTTACTGAGGATGGATTTACCATTGCAGATCTATTATTATGTTAAGTACATGACTTTACTGTTGTAGACATCACAACTGTACTCTTAACTAGACTAATACTATTCATCTCATCTGTCCAATCATACTGATGGGTCTTGGGGACAGTTGTCATATGAACCAGCAAAGCTGGTGCTCCAGCTTCAAGCCCTTTTAATTATTCCTTCTTATAATGCACTTGTGAGCAAAGCTATCTCAGATCTCATTCGCTGCCAAAGCAATTGGCCGCAGGTGTCCACACTTAAAAGCTAAGTACTTACCTATTAATATTTTCAGCACTGTATTTTATTTTATTTTATTGTGCTCTAACCTTCCTCTACCTTTTTATTGCAGTTTTCAGGTTTTAAACTTCATAGCTACATGTAAATACTACTTTTGCACAGTTCTTTCCACAGCAGTCTGTAGTTGTTTTGGGCAACTGTTGCTACTCATTTAGATTTTTTTAAGATGAAAGTATATAGATTTATAGCTTCAAAGTTTATTCATTTCTTTCACGGTTTGTACTTGGCATGTTACTGTGGTTACTGTTGCTGATGCTGTTTTAATCTGCTCTAATTTCTGTCTACACTTATGGATGGTAAGGAGAAGAGCTTCGGGAAGTGTTTGAAGTGTTGCCCATAAGACCCCATCAGGACACAGATGACCTGTGCATGGTATGTCAGAGGGTGGACCATTTAATGGCTGATTGTTGTATAAACTTTCAGTCCCCATGCTTTATTGAACTGGAGAAACCAGCTTGTTAAAAGGATGCTCCCACCATATCATAAGGCAGCCAAGTCCAAGAATGACAAAGATATGGGAGGGTAGTCCGAGAAAAAATGAGAAGAGGAAGGTGAATCTAAGTAGGAAAAAGACTGATGAAGTGGGTTTTTTATCAGCTAGAACCAGCTCCGATTTCACCTACAAAATCCTCCGCATTAGCTTCATCAACCTCAGAGCCCATACCAATTCCCCAACAATTTATCATAAAGAATAATTAGAACTTCCAGAGAGGGAACTGTTTCACTTCCCATCTAAGCCTCATTCCATTTCTTTGCTCTACGTCTTCAGGACCTTCAGGACTACTTTGGAACTTAATTAGGATCTCAAGATGAAGGTCTTTTTGAAGGTTTTGATAGAAATTGGTGTCCTCCCAATGGCCTCCATCTGTAGGGCTATTCAGGCTGGCCCTTTATCTCCTATTTTTGCTCCTACCTCAGTCCATGCTACTGTATCAGTGGTCTCAGAACCAGCACCTCTCCCAGAGTTGTTTTTCTCATGGCTGACTGCTGCTTCTATCTCTGTACTTGGGGTTTTGAGGTCAGATGCAAATTCTTTTCTCTGGTTAAAATTTACAAAGACCCATTTCTGAGTACATCTCCATGGAGACAAATGGTTTGCAGATGCAAGCAGTAAATCTTGAAAATTCTGAGTATTCTTTGCTGGGAGAATTGCAAAATTTGAAGGTATAGTGGCAAACAGTTCGCTGCAAAAAATTAAGTTTGAAATTATGAGACGTGAATAAAATATAACAACCTCCCTAGCAGCCTTAGTACTTTAAAGCAGTTAATAGAACAGTGTACAGTTTAGTTTTATTTAGAGATATTTAGAGATAGCCAGTGGACTTTTTCTTAGAGATAAAAGTTAATGTTTCTGAAAGCATATAAACTGATGTCTCTTCTTTTCTTGTCTCCTCCCCTTGCAGATATGAAAAACAGTGTAAGTGGGAGTACAGGCTGTATTATGCTCTTTAACAATGGTAACCTTAATTTTAGGTTAGATAATGCCTGTAGGTGCAGCTGTCAAATTGGGGCAATTGTTCCCTTCTGGAGGAGTAAACTTCAGGTTTTGAAGATGTACATAGTTGTGTGTATTCGTTCCAAGTTACTGGGGGATGGGAGTGTTTTACATTTATTTATTTATTTTTTATTTTGCATTTATTTTTTTGTTTGTTTGTTTTAGGGTTTTCATTAAAGTAAAACATGTCTTGAAAATGTGACATAGGTTCAAATGCAGATGAGAAGAAACATCTGTACAAATGATCACCACACTAAACATTAATACATCCATGTAACACAAAAGCTGAAAATACACATTAAAAAAATTGTGATCTATAATAGGTTGGAACAACAGCTTTTTATCATGATGGCTATGTTATCCGTATTATCCTGGAAGATCAGTGGCCTTACAAATACAGATAAAAGGGAAAGAGTATTGAATTATATTAGGAAATGCAGAGTCAAATAGTAATAATGCAGGAGACACATTTGGAAAGAAATGAGTATGTGAATTTGACAAAGAGCAGCAGATCACCAGGGACACAGGAAAATGGGCATAATTATATTAATTGCTAGAGAGGCTCCAATAGTGACAGATGAGGAAAAAACGTAAAAACTATAGATTTGTGGTAGTAATGGGCTACTGGCAAGGGAGGAGGATTACAATGCCATGTATTTATATTCCAAAGAAAAATAGAAGTTATGTACTCACCATAACGTTCCATCTGAGTAGATACTTCATTTGTCTGCAACCTGTGGGGATTCGGATCCGACCTTTTCAAGCTTCAAGATCTGAGCTCCTAGCTCCTCCCCCTACCCATAATCCCTTGCTACCAACCACATTACCTCAGATCAGTTATTTTGCCCTATAAGCTAAAGACGGAGAGAGAATTCTCCACAGGACAATATTTTACCGAGGAGACAAATGAAGTATCTACTCAGATGGAACGTTATGGTGAGTACATAACTTCTATATCTGAAGTAGTTACTTCATTTGATCTGCAACCTGTGGGACAGAGTCCCCAGCTTACCTAAAGGCCCTGGGTGGTCCCGGAAGGATATTCTGAAGCACAGCCAAAGGAAGCCCTACTTCTGGAGATCATGTCCAGTTTGTAATGAGAAATGAACGTATGGGAAGAGGACCAGGTAGCCGCTGAACAAATATCGTCAACTGGAACTCTAGACCAAAGCTGTTGAGGTAGCCACAGACCTGGTAGAGTGTGCCCGGATGGCGCTGTTCTCCCAATTGAGATGTATGCCTGTCTGATACATTGAGAAATCCAATTCGCTACTGTCACCTTAGAAATTGGTTTGCCCATGGCTGATTTAGCATAAGAAACAAACAACTGGTCTGACTTGTGGAAATCTTTAGTCCTGTGCAAGTAAGCAGTTGCCTGTGTACATCCAATTTGTGCAATGTGTATTCACCTTTGTTTTGGAAGCTAGGAAAGAAAACAGGGAGGTTAATAGATTGATTAATGTTAGATTCTGTGGCTACCTTAGGAAGAAAGGAAGGATTAGTCCTGAGGGCAACCCTATCTTTGTGAAAAATAAGGTATGGATACTTAATGCACAAAGCTTGTAGCTCTGATACCCTCTTGGCAGAGGTAATTGCTACCAAGAAGGCTGTCTTCCAAGATAAGAACTTTAAGGACACCGAGGCGGTGGTCCTGTTAATGCTTGTAATACCAGAGTAAGATCCCATGGAGGCATAGCCGGTTTAATGGGAGGCTTTAAGAGGAACACGCCTTTTAGGAAGGCTTTGCATATTTTAACTGAAGCCAATCTTAGAACATGCCATCTCCCACATGATAATGGGAGATGGCTGCAAGTTGAACTTTAATGGTGGATGCGCTAGCTCCCTGCTCAAAAAGGAGGGATAGAAAGTCCAGAATGGTGGGAATAGGACCCGTAAAAGGATCTAATCCCTTACCCTTTGCCCAGATGGAAAAACGTTTCCATTTACTGTTGTAGAGTTTTCTGGTGGATGGCTTATGAGCTGCCACGAGAATAGCCTTGACTGGGGAAGAGAGTCCTTGCCATTAACGGAACTGGATCAGCCAGGCTGTGAGCCGGAGGCTGACCAGGTTTGGAGTGTGGCATCTCATCGGATGCAAGATTAGGTCTGGTTTGGGATCCAGAATCCAAGGGGGACCCACACTGTCAGACTGCAGAAAGGGGAACCAGACTTGTCGAGGCCAGAATGGGGCAATGAGAATCACTTTGCTCCCCAACCGACAGGCTTTCTGAATGAATTTCATCATCAGAGGAAGAGGAGGATATGCATAAAGAAGAAGCATGAACCAAGGCGTCCCTGGGAGATTCCCTCTGGGGAACTATTACTCGCTGCATTTTGAGTTTAGGGGAGAGGCAAGAGGTTGACCCCATCTGTGGAATATCTGATATTCAGAGACCACTCATAAGGGCTGAGAAACACCCGACTTAGGCTGCCTGCTAATATGTTGGTCCGTCCCGGAAAATGCGTTATCAGAAAGCGGTTGGTGGAAATCGCCCATTCCCACACTCTCATGGCTTCTCGACACAGGGGGTAAGACCTGGTCCCTCCCTGTTTGTTTATGTACCAGACCACGGACATGTTGTCCGTGTGGATTGCAATAGTCCCCAGAGGTAGAAGGTGATGGAGAGCTTGCAACACCAATAGCACTGCCCTCATCTCTAGGACATTGATATGCAATGCAGTCTCTAGAGGAGTCCACGTTCCTTGGACTGACTTCCCTGCATAATGCCCGCCCCACCCGAGGCAGGAAGCGTCCGTGGTCAATGGCTCGACTGGGGGAATCACAAAGGGTCTCCCTTCTTTGAGATCTTCTGCCTGCAGCCACCAAAGTAGGGAGTCCCTGCACACCCTGCTCAGAGGAATCGGCATGTCCAAAGGATGGGTCAACAGAGACCATTGGACCTGGAGAGTCCACTGTAAAACACGCATCCATGAGCGGGCATGGAGAGAAAGGCCGATTGCCGACATAGATCCTAATGCCCTCAGGACTAATTCTGCTGGGGGGGGTTGGGTTCTGAAGAATATCCAAGACTTGGCGGTACAAACTGTTTATTCTGGTTGGTGTGAGGACCACTCTGGAGATTCGAGTATCCAACCTGGCCTCTATGAAATTTAGGGCTTGAGATGGGCACAGGCAGGACTTCTTCAAGTTGACTGAGATGCCCAATTGAGCAAACAGAGATCGGGCATAGTCTCTCACTGTAACCAGAAGATGCTTGTTGGGGGCGGTGAGGAGCCAATCGTCCAGGTAAGGGAACACCTGAATGCCCTGGAGTCTCAGGCTACCACTGCCATGACTTTGGTAAACACTCTGGGGGCTGAGGTTAGGCCAAATGATAGAACCCTGAACTGATAATGACTGGCTCCTAGCCGGAAGCGGAGAAATCTCCTGGACCGTCTGTCCATTAGTATATGGTAGTACGCGTCCTTGAGATCCAACGAGCACATCCAGTCGTTCTCCTGCAGAAGGGGGAGAATAGATTGGAGAGTGACCATCCGGAACTTTTCCTTGGGTATGAACAGGTTCAGGGACGAAAGGTCTAGAATGGATCTGAGGTCCCCCGTTTTCTTTGGCACCAAGAAGAACCTGGAGTAATAACCCAATCCGGACTGATCTGGGGGGACGGGCTGGATGGCTCTTTTTCTTAGCAACTCTGAAATTTCTTGAGTTGCGGACTCCCTTTGAAGGGGTGGAACATCCGGGAGATGTTTGGGCTTGGGGGGGGGTTGCAAGAACGGTATTGTGTAACCTCTGGATATTATCCGGATCACCCATCGATCGTTTGTAATTGACTCCCAGCTTGATAGGTGATCCGATAGTCGCCCCCCGACTGCCTCCAGAGAGGGACAGTCGAGCAAGCCCTCAGGGCTGTTGCGCGGGTCCCTCCGAGAAGGGTTCTCTAGGGCCCCTCTGCCTCTGGGCCCACCTTGTCCTCCTCTGCCTCTAGAGGACGAGTTGTCCGCAGCAGGACGGGATTGCTGAGATTTACGGAACCACAGCTTCTTTTGCCTCCTCTGATTTCTGGAGAAGGATCTTTGGGGGTTCGAGAAGCGGACTCCGATGGCCGAAAGCGTCTTCCCATCCTTCTCGCTTTGGACTAGCGTGTCACAAACCGATGAGCCAAATAAGGCCGAACCATCATAAGGGGCATTCACGAAGGATGCCTTGAAGGGATCCATGAAATCGCAAAGGTGGAGCCAGGAGTGCCGTCGCAAAACTACTCCCGCTCCGCTAGCTCTAGCGGCTCCTTCCGTGGCATGGGAAAGAAGCCGCATAGATGTATTTGATATGGACTTTAGAGTGGCCATTCGGGTCTCAAAAACCTTTTTGTCTAACACCGAGATGGACTCCGGAGGGGCTGCAGCGTGTTCCTTAATTAAGTCACGCTGTAGCCTGATAGTGTGTGCCATGTAGTTCAGCGACCTTATAGCAAAGGTTGCTGAAGCAAACATCCGCTTCCCAATATGGTCCAAAGCCCGGGACTCCTTGTCCAGCAGATGGACCGAAGAACTTTCCTGGGCAAGTTCTTTCTTAGTGGCAGCCGCCACCAACATAGCATCCACTGGTGCGCCTTTGGACCAAGAAGGCCTATCAGAGGGAGGGCTGAGGACCTTATCCGGGCGTCTAGGGATAGGCTCCACGGTGTGGGGTCCTTCCAAGCCCTGGTGGTAATTAAGTCCACCAAGGGCTCGGCTGGGGGGGACACCCAGGAGGTAGATGGGCCTGCCTCAAAGGCCTCCAGAAATACGGACTCGTCCAAGGAGGACTTTTGGGCCGACCACCCCCCTCTTATACGTAACATCTCCATGATGTCTCCAAATGAGACATCTTCAGGGGGTGACCTTGGGGAACCCTCCGTATCCTCCAAATCCGTATCCGTGGTAATGGACTTGGGGGAGTCCAGGTGCCTCCTTTTGCACTGGTGTTTCCGAGGCACCTCTTCGGCGGGGCTGTCCAAAGAGGGCTCATCCACTGGATGGTGTTCCTCCCTGGGAACTAACTGGAGGCTTTGGGCAGGCTGTCCCGATGGGCGGATGAGCGAAGACAGACCCTGATACAGTGGGGGCACGGGTGGATCCGGGGACCTGGATGACCTCGACAGTACCCTCTCCACTACCTCAAAAGCTGAGGGAGATTCACCATCACCAGCCTGAGAAAGTAACCTCCTCGGCTCCGAGGAAAGGATCGGGGTCGGAGCCGAAGCAATCGGATCGGCCCCATCGGAAGACACAACCACTCCCTCGGATCCGATGCTCAACCCTCGGCCCCAAGAGCTTGGATCCGACAAGCTCGAAGGTATAGTCGGCGTCGAAGACACTATCCCTGTCAGCGCCGACGTATCCCCGGATCCCAAAGGGCCTGGATCCGAAAACTCCGAGACCCGATAATGGGTCGGAGAAGGAGCTATCGGGGTAAAAATGGGGGCTGCACCCCCTCCCAAAGGGGGGGGGGGAGGCAAGAGCATCCCCATCTGCATCTGGGTCTGCAAAAATCTTCGTATCATCCGATCCATGTCTGCTTCGGAGATGCTCTTAGTGGACGGCGAAGAGGTAGTCGAAGCAGGCCGGGAAGGCCGCCTCGAAGACCTCGAGGGAGACCTATCCTCCTCCTCCGGCTCCGGAGAAAAGGAAGGTGAACGGAGCCGAGAGGACAAGGATCCGGAGACCCTCTCAGGAGATTTCAATATCTTTTCAGGCGGAGCCGAGGGATGAGACTCGGCCCGCCTCTTAGAAGTATGACCCTCTTTCTCTCTGTGTTTCTTCTTCTCCCTGTGGGAAGAAGAACCAGACTCCACAGAACTAGTACCCGATAAGGGAGGTTGAGTCCCGGGTACAGCTGAGGGAGTAGCCGGCTGAAGCTACCGGAGTAGCCTGGATCCGGCTAGGAGAGGAAGAAGAAGCTGACTCCTGAGGGAGTTTTCCCGCCAGGATCAGCTTGTTCTTCCTGTCCCTAAGTGCCCGAGGATTAAAGGCCGCACAAATCTGGCAGGCCTCTGACAAATGTGCTGCCCCCAGACACAAAACACACTGAGTGTGGCCATCAGCTGGGGAAAGCTTATTGCCACACTCAGTACACTTAGAAAATATAGCTTTTGATTCAGCCATAATTCTCTCACACACACACCCAAACACTAAGGGGGGGGCAGGGGAGAGACAAAATTAAACTAAGGAGAAAATTTTTTTTTTTTTTTTTAACGTGGGTAAGATAGACTAATGCTAAAAAACAACACACACACAAATTTAAACTAGAAACTAGCTTTTAGAAAGGAACAATCTCACCAGGCCAGGAGCTCTTCACTGAGAAGCAACTGTCTTCGATCTGAGGTAATGTGGTTGGTAGCAAGGGATTATGGGTAGGGGGGAGGAGCTAGGAGCTCAGATCTTGAAGCTTGGAAAGCTGCCGGTCGGATCCGAGGTCGGATCCGAATCCCCAAAGGTTGCAGATCAAATGAAGTAACTACTTCAGATCTATTATTATAGACCTTAAGAAACTTTTGGGAGAAATAATCAGCTTTCAGCAGGGGATATTATTCATAAGTGGGGATTAGAATTTGATTTGCAATAGTGAAGATGTATCAGGTGCACCTAGAATGGGCAATATAACAAAAGAGGGTACATTTCTGAAGGTAAATAATGAAAACATTTGTGAATTCAATAACAGAAACTCTTGACAGAATTTACTTGTTATTCCCCATGGTACAATAAATGGGTAGACAAGATAGAAATTATATTTCACAGGAGCATGTGCCTTTAATTGAAAGCTTCAACACACAACCAATAACTATTTCGGATCATTCACCAATAAAAACTAAGTTAAAATGCAGGGTAATGAAGTAAAAATAAGATACTGGTGCTTTTCTATATACCTATTAAAAAGAAAGGAATTTAGAGAATGGATAAAGGAAATTCATTGAGAGTTATTAGGAAAATATATAAATATCTTCAGAAGTTATAATTAGTAACTGGGATAAAATGAAAATGGAGTTTAAGATAGGGCAAAATAAAAGCGAAAGAGTTATGGTTAAGAAGTAATACAGCTTACCTAGAGGGGCTGGCAAAGGTTAAAGTATTGCAGATTAAAGGGAATTTCACAAAACAAGAGAAGGAGAAGATACAGAGTGCTAAGGAGAAAATAAAGAAGTATCTGAACAATATGCAGGAATTATGAAAGATTGTAGTTAAGCAACTATTTTTTGATAATTCCAAAGCAGAAATACTTTTAGCACAACTTAGCCAACAGTACCATAAAAGGATTATCAGCAAAGTTAGGGAATGTATAACAAGAAAAGTAACCAGAGATTCTGTAGAGGTTTTAAAGATATTCCAGAAATTTTATGAAAATTTGTATAAATCAAACAAATGTGGAAATGAAGAAAGAGTACAAATGGAAATATTTAGGGGAAGACTTAATTATGCCAAAGTTAGGAGTAAACAAGACTCAACAACTAACAGTTATAAGAGGTGATCAGATAAAACAGTGATGTTAAATCAGTCTTCAGGAAAGTTTCCAGGAACTGATGATATCCCTGTGGAAGTGATAAAGACCTGGAAATTTTTGTTTTAAAACATACTAGTTTAACAGGAGGGGAAGCGCCAACATCTTTATAGAAAGCTGTGGTGGCTGTAATACCTAAACATGGAAAAGACCCATCAGATCCAGCTTCATATAGGCCCATTTCAATTCTAAACCATGACTATAAAGTGTTTATGTATATAATGTCTAAAAGAATGGCAATGGCGTTGACAAAATTGCTAGATATGTATCAGTGTGGTTTTGTGGAAGTTTAGCAAACATTTGACATTAATAGAACAATGATGATCCAGATGAAAGCAGAACATAAGAAAATACCTCTGTTGTTGGTGGGTCTTGATGCAGAGAAAGCCTATAACAGAGTAAACTGGGATGTTATGAGTTGGGCATTGGAAGCATTTACATTCCCTGATACAATGATAAGCTTAATTAGAAGGATATATGAAGGATCAAGGGAAGAATTAAAGTGGGAGGGTTTCTCTCAAGTAAGCTGTGTTTTGAACAGAGGACCCAGACAGCAGTGGTACTCTTTTTCCTTTGTTAATTGTTTAATATTTAGAGCTAATAGCAAAGAAAACAAGAGACTCAGAAATACAAGGATATAATTGGTATGGTAATCAAGAAAAGTTGGCTTTATTTGCATATGATATTATTTTCCACCTGATAAAACCAGAAAAGGACATCTTAGTGTTGTGGGAAATTTTGAGACTGTTTCAAGTCTTTTTGGGATATAAAATGAATCCAGATAAAACAAAGGCTACAGCCATAAATTATGTACCTACACACAAATTGGTTTAGCAATTCCAGTATTCATGGGAACACGATAAGATGAAGTATTTAGGAGTGTTGACTAAAAAAGGTTTCTGTTATGGCACCTAAGGATACGTGGGAAGAGACTAAATGAAAGATAATACACAAATGGAGAAACTGGAAACTCTTATTTATGGATATAGATAGTAAGATACAAGCAATTAAAATGTTTTTACTCCATTTAGTCTTGTATGCTGGTCAGGCATACTTTCATCAGTCTGAGAAGCTGTGAACAACAACTAATAAAGAGTTGAAGGAATTTTTCTGGGAGGGAAAGAAGGCAAGACTTAAGTGGGATTAGCTGATCCTTGCAATAGAACAAGATGGTTTGAAAGGATATTTTAGAGCTACACAGTTAAGGCTCCTATACATACCACAAGCAGAAGGTTTTAATTCAAAGTGGAAAGGGATGATGATGATGAAGCAAGCAGGAAGCTCAAGAAACAGAGAGGGGGGGGATTTTGGGTGGAGATCCTCAAGGTGAATAATAACAGAATATTATATTCATAAAGTAGCAGAAAGTATTCTAAGAACTAAGCCAATATGAGAATGGAGAAAGGAGATTTTCCCAATAGGGATAACTTTGAGAAGGGATACATAAAATAGGTGAGAAGGTGTTGGAATTTACTGAAGAAACCTGGCAAAGGAACCAGGATATTTGGCGAAATAACTCAAGCAGGAAAGGTAATAGAGTGGGATGAGGCCAAGAAGGCATTTGGATTACAGGCTTGAGACTGCATTCACTAGCAGGGCTTGATCTCAGAGTATAGGCAAAGAGAAAGGGGTAAGGGAATTTTAAGTGAAAGACCTGCTCTGGTAGAGTCTTTAGTTGAATCTAGAACAGAAGCAGCTGTTTTAAAAAAGATAATTAGTACGACGTATAAGAATCAATCAGAGGAGATTAGAAAAAAACAAGGAAGAGAAACGGGAAAAGCAGTTTTTAAGAAAACAATGGGAAGACATATGTATGGCTCCCAAGTATGCAACCAAGTCCAAAAGGTTTAGAATCTTTGTACAGGCATTGTTGTACACCAAGCAGACTTCAGAGAATTTTTCCTCAGTAAGATAGCAATGTTGAGGTGTGATGGAGAAGAAAGAGATAACTGGGAACATATGATCTGATGTCAAGTTTCATTCATTCCTTAACTAATGGGATCAGATCCAATCCTCTAATCTGACTTGGCCATTGTACTAGCTAATGGCCTCCAACAAACCCTTGAGCTTCTTCTCTACCCATAATGCACCACCCTAACATTTCTCAGATCACATTTGCCACTTTCACGTCTAGACATGGTTGCCTTCAGCTCTCAGATTTGTCATTAGAAGATAAGTAATTGTTTCCATTCCTTCCTTTCCTTTCTATACCCCCTTAAAGGGTTACCTTCCTTACCATCATTGGTAGGCCTATCCTACCTTGCCTATTCCCTTTTTCACTACAAGTTTTTGTAGCTCTTCACTACTGTATTTGGTAGTTAACGTTCTTATCTTTCTAATTTAAAAAAAAGTTTACTTTACTTCTTTATCCTTTTCTATATAACTACTCCTTAAAATTCCAAAAAAGGATTTAAGAAGTGCCAGAAGTATGGCCATAAGATGTCTTTTTTTCTGATGTCCTCACTCTTTGCACGTATTGCTTTGGTACAGATGATGTCAATCAGGACTGCACAATCTGTCATGAATTCAACCCCCGAGCTCTTGCTGATAGAAGGAACAAATTAATTTTAAAGGGTTTGCTACCAACCTCCTTTTCTGAAGACATTTCTGGGGTTCAGTCCCCCAAACCTAAATCTAAAGACCCTTCAAAAAGGTCAAAACCCTCAGATTTTCCAGCATCTACTTTTTCTGAACCAAGAAGAAAGAAAGAAAAACTGGATACAAAGTTATTTGCAGTCCAACCATGATCGGATCCAACCAGACAAATTTCAGATCCTACATCCTCATATCCAAAGCCCTTGCCAAGGACTACCTATTCACCCAGTCTGGATCTGGTTCCTTTCTGGATGTCCTCTCCCTTTTTAGAGAGGCACTCAAAATCACCGTCCCTGGTATCATCTTGATCCTCCAGGTGTCTTATGGAAGCAGATGTGGAAACAGTGATGAGGAAATTCTTCACAGAGCAGATTCAGATGGGAGTTCTCACAGTTCCTAACCTTTCGTGTCAGGAAATCTGCCCTTCTACTACTCCACCGATGACAGCTCCTTCTCTAATCCAACCTTTGCTTTTAGAACCCACAGATTTGAGCATTTTGGGTCTGTTGTCTGGTTTGGATCTGAAAACAACATCATCTTCGGATCTGACTATTATGGTGAGTACACTGGCTCTGACATCCTCAGAGCTGGATGACTATCAGAGCCAAAGCTTCCCAGTCAGATCCAAGAGGATGGGGTTGACGCCGAAATTTTCAGAGACATCTCTTCCTCTTGGAGCTTTGACACTGGATAGCTTGGCTCCAACTTTCACCTCAGCTGGATTGCTTTTGGGGCAGAGGGAGGCAACAAGCCAGAACTTCACTTTCTCGACTCATTTGGCTTCCTTCTCCCTGCAGTGGTCTGCCTTTGAAGTTGTGAAAACAATGTTCTCTGCTCCAGTAGGTCAGATAGGTCTTTCTCCCTCAGATCCATGTTCTACTCTTCAGATGACTTTGCACCATGATCCTTAACATTCTACCCCACAGGAACAGACAGCCCAAAGCTTCCATTCTACCCAGCAGGGTATTTTAATCCCTTCTGTTACTTCTCCGGACCATCCCACTGAAGAAGACCCTAGGAAGAAAAAGTGCAAAAAGAGGCACTTAGATTTCGATGAAGGGGAGGGGGTCCCCAAAATCACCACCCAATGACATCTCATTTTGAGACATTCTTGAGATCCTAAAGCAAAAATGTGACTGGTCTTCCCAAGGCCCTTCTCCTGAGGAATCAGTATTTCTGGAAGCATTTGGTACTGATCCGTCTACCTCCTGGGTTACTCTGCTAGCTAATGAACTTATTGATTTGATTTCCCAGTGGGCATTGAAGGAACCTGATATCAGTGAGTCAATCCCTATGAGACCAGGCAGGATTTGGCTCCACCAGTAGGCTGGGAATATTGAAGTACAGGGGTTTCAGTAGATGCCATGGCCGTGGCAGTGACTACAAAAAAGGAATTTGTGGAACAAAGTTCAACTGTCCATCCTCCTAATAAAGAGTCTATAGGGTGATAGACAGATTTTGGAAAAAAGTTTATGCTTCAGCTACATTTTCACTCAGATCACTGAATTATCTGGCACATTTTATGAGGCTACAAAGAGATTTGATTAAAGAACTATCCAAATTTCTTTCTGGAACCAGAACTGCTGAGGCTCAGTCTTCAGTAATCTCTCAGCTGGCTACCCTACAAACTATATCCAATTCCTCCATGAAGCTTATCTCGCACACTGCAGAAGCTGCATCAAGGGCTGTGGGTTCATGCATTTCAATTAGGAGGCATACCTGGATGGGCCTGTGGTTTTGCAGAGCCTTTCACGTCATCATTCTTTAATACCACCCCCCCCTTTGACAGCACTTCTTTGTTTGGCTCCACAGTAAATGACGCATTCTCCAGGTGTGACAAAGATGGAAAGATCCTGTATGCAGTCAGCATGCATTTTTTGACCCCTCAAAGGACCTTTTCCAGGAATCAATGGGGAGGTTGAAAAATGTGCCTCAGAAAATCTCAGGTTCCTTTCCAGGACACATGTGGAGGTAGATCCCCCAGAGGCAGAGGGGGAGCAATAATGGTAAATGATTCCACCATACCAGACGAGACCCGCAAAGCCACTGTTCTAGGGATTCCTTTTCTGACAGACCCTTTTAGCGCTCCTCAATAGAGGCTCGATTGCCTACCTCTAGAGGCAGATGGGGGTTGCTTATTTCTGCAGCAAACAGCCTGGCTAGCGATAACAAAAGACAGTTGGGTGCACAGAATTATTTCCAGAGGTTATATAATTCCCTTTTCCTTACTTCCTCCATTGTTGAGAAAATTTCCCAGTGTCCCACCCAATCAGAAGGAAGCAGCAGCACCAGAAATTCAAAGATTGCTAGAAAATGGAGTCATCCAAGAGGTCCCACCAGACCTAACAGAATCGGGAACTTACTCAATATTCTTTTTAGTGCCAAAGAAAACAGGGGACTGGAGACTAAGTTTTTTGCCTCTCAACGTACTGAACAAGTCAGTTTGACACACAAAGTTCCAGATGGTCACGGTTCAGTCCATTCTGCCCTTTCTGGGTAAGGATGACTGGATGTGCTCGATAGACCTTCATGATGCGTACTATCACATAAAGATGAACAGGCGATCAAAAAGGTACTTACACTTATTGCTGCATGCTAGTCACTATCAGTTCAGAGCGCTGCCCTTTAGTCTCACCACAGCCTCCCCGGGTGTTCATCAAATGCATGGCAGTGATAGCAGCTCACTTGAGACTGCCAGAATTCCAGGTGTTTCCATATTTGGATGACTGGCTCATTACCGCCCCAACCAACCATCGACTGATAGAAGCATGAGATCAGGTGTTACAGACTTGTTCACATCTCAAAATTACCATAAATTACAACAAGTCTTATTTACAACCAACCCAGACAATAGAAGTCATAGGAGCAGTGTTCAACACACAATCTAGGTAGCTTCTCTTCCACTATCAAGAGTGCAAATAATACAGATGCAGGTCAGGAAAATAGTTTGCAGAATTTCAGCCCAACTGGTTCTTCAAGCCCTGGTGCTGATGTCAGTGGCACTAATTTTAGTCCCCTTAGCAAGATTTCACATGAGAATTCTACAATAGATGCTAGAAACACAATGGTCAATGCTTTCTCAACCCATATCAGCAAAAATAAGAATAACCCAGGTATGCAGAAGGTACTGTTCCTGATGGATGCAGTCACAGCAGCTGTTACAAGGTCATCCTTTCATCCTTCCTCAGCCCAAGGCCATAGTGACCACAGATTCTTCCTAGATTGGGTGGGGTACACTTCCTGGGGAAGACAGTCAAAAACACTTGATCCCCACTACAAGCCAACTTGCATATCAATATTCTGGACATGAGAGTGGTGCTTTTAGTATTGCAGGCATTCCAGGACTCTCTTCCTCTTGGAACAATTGCAATCCAGACAGACAACATGTCAGTAGTTTGGTAGATCAACAAGCAAGGGGAACCCGATCTTATCCCCTGTGACAAGAAGGCCTGAGTGTGTGGCAATGGGTGGCATCTTCCAACCACGTTCTAATAGCAATGCATATTCTGTAGAAATCCAACATGATAGCAGACAAACTGAGCAGGTCCATCTTACTACCAAATGAGTGGTCCCTCAACAACAAGGTGACAGAAATGATTTTCAGTCACTGGGGCCAGCCTTGCTGTGACTGTTGCACCTCTCCCCTAAAAAACAAGTGCAGCAGCTTCTTTGCCCTGATCCCCCCTCCAGGGAAATCTGTAATGGATGCTTTACTCCACAATTGGCCCCTCAGTCTTCTGTATGCCTATCTTCCGACTCCCCTAATTCACAAAGTCATCATCATTGCACCTTACTGGCCTCAGCAGGTTTGATTCCCCTTCCTTTGACCTCATCTATTATACCCACCTTGGATTCTGGATCCAATTCCAGACCTTTTGTCTCACCCATCAGGCATGGTTCACCCTGATAGCTCAAATCTCAAACTAACAGCATGGTTTCTCCAATTCCTTTAATAGCCAGTAAACCAATGGTTTCTTTCCCTGTCCATTCCATACTTTTACCTATCCATAAACCTTCTACTAGTAAACTCTACAGGAATAAATAGAAAAGGTTCATTTTCTGAGTGAAACAAATCAGACAGACCCCATTCTCAGCTCCAATTCATTCTGTTCCTGAATTTTTAGTGAGTTTATTTAATGAAGGTGGTAGTTCATCAACTATTAAAGTTAATCTAGCAGCGATATCTAACTTTCATATGGGGTTTCAAAGTTCTTCTGTGGCATCCTCTAAACTGTGCAAAGCCTTTTTAAAAGGTACTCTTCTGCTAAGACCCCCTTGTGGGAAACAGTACATTTCTGCCTGGGATTGCTCCTGCTTCTCACCTGGACATGGGTAGTTCTTGATAGAAAAGTCTTCAGCATAGAAGATATCTCTCATCTAGTATTATATTAGGATTTAACAGCTAGGTTTGTAAGGACCCTCAGGTCAATAGTTTAGTAACATCCTATGAACCTATGTTGTTGTTGTGTCTTTCGGCTTTTCCCGGTTAGGGGTCGCCACAGAGGAACTCCGGTCCGCTAATGAATGGCAGTAGATTTTTACGTGCCAAGTTGCCAGCCCTGATGCACAACCTTCAACAAAGGTATGCCCATTCATGCATGTCTCCACACAGAAGACGCTCTAGCTGAGAACTGAACCAGACAGAGTCTTACTGTGAGGCGACAACGCTAACGCAGCACCACCAAAGACCCCATACCACCATGGGATTTAAATTTGGTACTGAAACCCTTGATACCTTCTCACTTTGAATTTTTGTCCTAGAAAACTATCTTTCTAGTTGCAATTACTTCTGACAGAAGAATTTCAGAACTTCAAGCATTATCTTCTAAACCTCCATATTTGATTTTTCATAAGGATAGGGTAACGTTACATACCATTGCTTCATTCCTGCTTAAGTTGGTGTCCGAATCCAATCCATTAACTTCCCAGTATTTTTCCCAAAATTTACAATAAAGGAAAATATATGCTGCACTTACTGGATGTTCACAGTTACATTTCTACCTGCACAGAACAAAAGATATTAGAAAGACGGATCAGCTATTTGTTTCCTTTGCACATAATAAGTTGGGCAAATCATTCACAAAGGTAACTATAGCCGGACAGTTGACAGATTGCATTTTATTTGTCTATAACAAATTGAATCTCCCCTTACCAAAACCATTAAAGGTTCATTCAATCAGATCTATGGCAACTTCTACTGTAGTCCAGTCTAGAGCCCGTATGGACGATATATGTGTGGCTGCAACCTGGTAAATCAGCATACCTTTATCACTCATTACAAACTAGATCTGGTCTCGAGGGGAAGAGCAGCCTTTGGCTTAACTGTACTCAGGAATATCCTTCCTTAGAGTCCACCCAGGGATTTTGGTAGCTGGGGACTCTGTCCCATTAGTTAAGGAATGAATGAAAACTGGCATCAGATAAAGAAGTTATGCACTTACCATAACGTTCCGTCTGTGTTGTCCATGGCAACTAGCACTTAATGCATTTTCTTTTCCCGGCCTCAATGTGAACTGTAATATCTCATGCCTTCTTAAATTACGAAATCTCATGCGATAAATGTAGTGTAAGTTGTTGGATATTATTAACGAATTTAGATACACCACTTGTGTATTATATATTTTTTTCTGTATTTCATTTTTAAGCACCTTAATGGTAGTCACTTAAGGTATATATTTTAGACTTTTAATGTTTATATTTTTAAGAGGAGGAACCATAAAATAATAACTTTTGATTTGAAGAAGTGTTTATAATACAAGGTTGGTTATCACAGTTTGGTATTAAATATTTGGTATCAAATATGTGGTCGTTTTACCTTTAAATTACTGTTCGTGCTTGTCACATGACTTTATGCAACAAAGTTTAAATTTAGCGATAACTTTGTAACCGCTGTTTGTCTGTTTTTTCTGAAGAAGTTACCTTACTAAGAGTGACGAAAACGTGAAAGTTTGTATATTAAACTGATTTTACGTTAAAGCTGCAAACAAGATCTGAGAGATGTTAGGGTGGTGCATTATGGGTAGGAAAGGAGCTCAAGAGTTTATTGGAGGCCACAAGCTAGTATAATGGCCAAGTTGGATCCCATTAGTTAAGGCAAAATGAAAATGGACAACACAGATGAAACATTATGGCAAATACATAACTTCTTTTTTGGGGAGTGTAATTAGTTGACAGATTTAAAAAAATCCCTACAGTGTACTCTAACACCCAGTTGCTCCCCAAGTATTTCTGAAAGTGAGGGAATGGTTCTTTTGAGCTGGGATGCAGGATCTGAATTACCTCCATATAGTAAGGCTTTGTTAAGCTGAATTCTGCTGGCTGCAGAAAAGCAATTGAACTCAGTCTACACCAACTGTATCTGAGGTATTGAATATTATAAAAGATATACGAATTGGAAGCATACCTCTCAGCTGTACAGATCTTTGCAGTATGTCTAAATTTTTGCCTATCTTTGGTCCATTTTTCCTAAAATTGAGGTTTTCTGGAAAATTAGCGGTGAATCATTAGACTAAAGTTAGAAAATAATGACAGACATTCGAGTTTCAGCCTTTATACCCTTCAGAAAATTCATGCTAACGCAAAACCTGTCATTCTACCAACTTTATAAGTTTGTAAGAGCAATATTTAAAAAGTGTCTCTATTTTTGGGCCTTTGTCCCACTTTTACTTATGGCTATGTCCAGATTTCTTGCTCTAAGAGATTGGAAGGTATGACTGGAAGAGGGATCTTTAGAAAAGGGAAGGAGCAAATTACATAGAAGGAAATGCAAATTGTGGGAACAATCCATGCACAATAATGGTCAGGAGGAGGAGGAGTGAGGTTTAAGGGAGGGCAGGAATTCAGCATTTTTTTTGTAAAATTGGATTGACAGTACCAAAGAAAATAAACATGATGTATATTATATTTAAATGGAAAAATGTTAAAATTGTTTGTTTTCTTTTCTGATAATGTACATTTGCCTATGTCTTAAGTGATAATGACATCAATAGAACCTGCTAGAGGGACAGATTTGTCTAACAGAGGCTGCCACACCTTTGGAATAGACTCCCACTTCGCACCAAACAGAGCACCTCAATGGCCCTCTACAAATACAGTCTGGACAATTGGATGAGTAACCACAAATTCATGTCAGGGGTTCCACCTGTGTCCCTTTTGGATGGGGAACAATTGCTGATTGTGGTAACAAGGGCAAAATTTGGCTATTCTTGTGAGGGCCCTTGGGCCATTAGCCTGGTAACTTCCTAAGATCCTATGATTTAATAAAGGTATTAAAAAAACAACTGACCCTTACCATGTAGACCTAAGGCTCATTCTACAAGGTCCTTTGTCACTTCTGCAGCTTTTGTTAGAAATTAATTTCCCAAAATATGTGTTGCAGCATCCTGGTCTATGTTGAACACTTTTGCCAAATACTACAACTTGGATGTATTTTCAAGGGATAGGACCACCCAAATATTTTGTAGCTGGGGATTCTGACCAACCAGCCATATTGGGCAGACTGGATAAATATGATATGATAGCTATGTATTTACCATAACACTGGGTTCTTTCATCCATCTGTCCAATGTGACAACCCTGTCTCCACCCCCACCCCCACACACTGATCCAAATTCCCATTCTTGAAAGACCATTACAGGTCTTCTCTATTGGACCCATCAGAAAACCAATATTTCATCTTTGGCAACAAAGCTGATCTGAGGGAGCTTCAATCACAGGTGCAGTATAGGAATAAAAAAATATTAAAGGGGCTCAAGGCTGGAGCACTAGTTTTGTCAGTTTAGATCAGTCATATTGGACAGACATGGATGAAAGGATCTTCTGTTACCGTAAGCGTATAACTACCATTTTTTTCCACATTTTAGTGTACTGACATATGTTTCCCATGTACTGCAAGGTGGTTTTATGTTATACAGGAAATTCCTGTGTATGTTGGCAACACAGCAATCAGTGATTAACATTTTTGTCTCACAGCTCTGCAGCTCCACAGTCTAAGGTTCAATTCTTAGTGGCTGTCTCTGTGTGGAGTTTGCATATTCTGTTACTATAGAATTTCTCTGGGTGTTCTGATTTCCTGTCATTGAAAAACATGCTGACTTAGATACTCTAAAATGTCTTTGTAGTGACTTGAGTTGCGGCTGAAAAAGGTCCAAGGCTGGCTGGCCATTTTACAGAAAAAAAGCTACTGTTGTACTTAACCTAAGAGAGGGGTTCATGTAACAGTTTTGTTGTATGATATACAGGAATATTGTTATACTTAACCTAAGAGAGGAGTTCATGTAACAGTTTTGTTGTATGTTATACAGGGATATTGTTATACTTAAGCTAATGGAGGAGTTCACGTAGCAGTTTTGTTGTATGATATACAGGAATATTGTTATACTTAACCTAATTGAGGAGTTCATGTGACAGTTTTGTTGTATGATATACAGGGATATTGTTATACATTGTTATACTTAACCTAAGGGAGGAGTTCATGTGACAGTTTTGTTGTATGATATACAGGACTATTCTGAAGCTGCTGGTCCCGCTGCACCTTGCCAGATTATCGGGCTGGATAAGGATTCTAAATTGATTGTGTATGAGGAAGGACTAAAAAGATGCTTGGAACAGAAGAGTGTTTCGGATTGTGCAGTGTGTTTCATCTCTGTCATTGGAGAACAGCGTAAAGGGAAATCCTTCCTACTGAATTATATCCTCCGCCAGCTGAAAAACCTGGTGAGTATGCTTTACCATTTCTCCAGCAGCAGGTTTTCCTTCCTTTCCTTGAATGGTTGGAACCCCAGACCTTCTGCAAAGCCATGAATAAAGTTAAAAAAAGTGAGATCATCCAGAGCCAGCCTGATGGTACAGTGGTTTTATATTTGTAACGTTGGTGATCTAAGCTTGTGCACAACTTGTTCAGGCTATGTAATGACTGGCCAAGAGGAGCTCAGCAGAGCCTGGAACATGCTTTCCATCCTCCGGGATTAAGGCTGAAATATGTCAGAAAGAGTTTACAATTACATTACATTGCATTGAACGACATACAAAAACTGGGGAAGGAATTAGTTGAACATCCCTTGAGGCAGAATCCAAGATGGATCCCAGAAGTCATGAAACATAGATATGTCCTTAAAAACATTTTTTAATTGGGAACGAGGTAGCCCACTCTACCAAACTGCATCTGTGGAGTTACTTGCACATGTATTGGGTTGGAGTCCACTAACAGTTTTTTTGTGAAGGCATTTATTTATTTATTTTATAATGTTGACCAGGTTTGTTCGAGTGAGCTGATAGGACTTTTTCAGCGGAGGCCTGGAGAGAAAAGCTCCACAGATTTACAATATAAATAAAGATAAATTAGACAATCATATTAGAAACAAAACATTAACATGTGGTAGTACCAACCTATGAACATTTTCAGCAAAAGCATAAAAAGAATTTACAGTGTAGCCATTTAACTTAAGATAATATTAAGAAACAATATTCAGAGTTAGTTACTGTAGCTAAGAAAGTTGCAGTTAGTGGGGATAATACAGGCAGTATACCCATGGAGATATTTTTAGGATTGAGAAGACAGGTAGTTACTTAGATAAGATGGCTAAGAGAGCTGACACATAACAGAAATAATAACCAATGAGGGCAGACAGTAAGCTATGTAGGAAAGGAAGACAGTTTATGAAGGGTGAGTACACCCTATGCTTCCCTTTCTTTAAACATATAAGAAAGTTGTATTTTTTCACACAGATAACTATATTAATAAAAATCACTAACAAGTAGTGTCCATGTAATTTAATTTGGGAGAACTGTATTTGAGAATCAGACTTGAAAGTTCCCTGGTAATACCTTCCCCTTACCCAAAGATGCTGCAGACTTCACACTCCTGTGTTGTTATCATTACTATGCTGTTTGCACTGCATGTCCAGTGCTGAGAGCACGGCAAAATAATGACCCAGGTCACTCGCTGTGCCTGCAAGCTAGCTTTGGAAGTGAAGCAGAGTTATACAGGAGAGCTAAACTGTAACTTAACAGGAAAAAGTTACTGTGCCAATTCCACCCCAGAAGATATATCCAGGTTGTAGGATGCACTGCCTTCTCACTTACTTGCAGGCATGCTGGTTGTAGGCAAGGAGAGAGTGGGGAACCCTGCCTCTTATGAGGGTGTCCCACAGACTGCATACCAGATACAGTGATCATACCTCACCGTGGTGATGTAGGTGGGTAAAGGTAAAACACAGGTGGATTCTTAAAAAAAAATAAAGTAAACTATAGGTGAGTTTTGTAAAAGGGTTCAGGTCAGAATTAAAGAAAGTGCAGGAGAGGAACTGTGTGACAAACAAAACACTTAAAAATGATTACTCGAATCAAGCAGTGTGCGTACCTGTTTACTCTCAGTGATTATAATGTGCGATTAAAAATTGCTGTTTTCTATGTATCCAGCAGCTGATATGTTATTTTTTATTTTTCAAATGGCAAATCTTATTTAGGGTGACACAAATGATTCCTGGATGGAAAGAGACAGTGAGCCTTTAAAAGGATTTGACTGGAGACCTGGAGTAAATAGTACCACCAAAGGGCTGTGGATGTGGGATAAACCATTTCTAGCTGAACCATATGGTCAGAAGGTAAGTTCATCTCTCATGCAGTTTGTTAGAACACAAAGAGCTAGGGGTAATCTTAACTGGCAGGGGTACAGTCTCGGAAACTGATTGGCAGCACTCACAGGGGTGTGTAAATTTGCACAATACCAACAATGGTAGTTCAGTTAGGGATATTGCTGACATTTGGAAGGGTTTAGTCCACAGAGTATGAGGTGAGAACTTGAAGTATGAAAGGAGCCTGTGGATGTACAAAGGATGACTTCTACAGCAATGAACAAATGTTTCAATTTAGTGTATATCAGTGGGTACTAAGGAAGTGGGTGTTAGTCAGAAGTGTGCATGACATCACATGAAGTTACAGTGAAGGTAACACACTGGAAGCAGTGCGTTATTGGAGATGCATCTATATGTTGACTTAATGCACATTATCTGGAGCTATGGAAACAACTGGCTGGTCCACATTTGTAAAAATATTTTGTGATTGCTTACAGACACAAGACTGCAAAATACGCCACTGTTCTTCTAACAAAGGAAATTATTTCTGGTCTGTCACCTTACTGCAAGGCTAAATTAAACATCTTTATTAAGAAAGCAGTACATTTTTTTGTAATTGAGATGGTGCAATTTGGTAATCTATGGGCCCTCCTGCAGTATTTTATGTACAAATAAATGGATATGTTGGTGGATGGGCAGCTGGCTGAATAGTTGTACCTTCTTATGATCTACTGATGGATGGATTAATAGGGCCCTGTGTGCACCCTCATACTGCAGCCATTAGAAGAGCCACTAGAACAAGCTGCTTTTCAATCTATAGTACTCCATGGTACAAAAACAGTTTGTATGTGCACATGTATTATTTTTTCTGTCATTGGGTAGCTGTGGGAATAAACTGTGTTAACCTACTATAATAATTGTAAGTAGGTGGAATTAACAAAGGTCGGGGGGGGGGTAGATGAAGTGGGAATACTTCCGTTACAGAAAAGAGCAGGTAGTGTTAAGTACGCTACAGGATAGGCTTTTGGCCTAGAAAGTTTTGACGTGGCAGATAATGTATGGTCTATAGATGGATGGAAGCTTCATGTGGAATATAGGAAGTGTGGAAGGGTAAATAGTGACTGGAGAGAAGGGAGAAAAACAGGAGAAAATGAGACAGGATGGAGTGGGAAAAATTAATAAGTGGATAATCTGAGGAACAGAAGGATGAGTAGATGTAATAAGGGATGCAATCTGGTAGGTAGCAGACAAGAAGATGGTGAAAGAGAAGCAGAGGGACAGGGAGTAGACAGGAAGCACCAATGGAGGAGAAGGAGGAAGAGAGAGAAGAGACAGCCAGGAAAGAAATGAGAAGGTGTTAGGACTAAGGCTGGCGATGGATGCAAATAAAAAGAGGAAGAGACACAGCTGGCACTGCAAATGCAACACTACAAGAAGCGCACAAAGGAAGTGTGCAGCAAGTTAGAGGAAGAAGGGACAACAAGATGGACCAAGTGATCAGGACGTGGAATATAGGAATCAAGTAAATTTGCACAACAGATGCAAGAAAGAAAAGGGAGGCCTGATTACAATGAACCAGTTCAGGGCTTGGACTTAAAAGCTGTACAATGTGACAGTGCTCCCAAAGTCCAGATCACTGGGTCCAATTTAGTATGTGACAATTAGTGGCTATATTCTCACAGTCCACCACTGTCCACCAAATAACATGCAAGGGATAATTAGCCTTAAGAGTA
The DNA here is from genome assembly GCF_019279795.1 of Protopterus annectens. Taxonomy (NCBI): domain Eukaryota; kingdom Metazoa; phylum Chordata; order Ceratodontiformes; family Protopteridae; genus Protopterus; species Protopterus annectens. Next base: position 1,812,295,446 of record NC_056744.1, read on the forward strand.
TGTGGTAAATATCAACCGTGCATTATGGTGAATATCAGCTGTGCCACTGCCACATGTAGATAAAGTTTACATTATTTAGCTGTGGGTCATGATTATAATTACTGAATCCCCAAGATTTCATCCACCTCATTCTGAGCTCACTGCTTTCCACTATAATCTTAGCAGCACTAATTAAATCTTGTCCAAGGATATTTTGTATGCACACACACACACACACACACACACACACACACACACACACACACACACACACACACACACACACACACAGTATTTTTCAGAGGGGGTGACGGTGTCTTTCCATTACCAACACCACACGTTCCTTATCTGTACAGTAATACTGCCACTAGTTTAACCAATACATTACTGTCCATTGCCAGCTGTAACTAAAAGAATCAGTCTCCTAAAGGCTGTATCCAGTAACTGAGCTTACATCAGTTCAGTACAAATTTCCTTAAGCTACTAAATACACCACCAGCCTTGAGCATTCAAAACTGAATAATACAATCCTTTATTTGAAATGAAAAATATAAATATACAAACAAATTTAGATGTGTGCACACTTCAGAAGATAGTTTCATTCTCTAACAGCTCTGTTGCATTTTCACTAAAGGTGATAACCTCAATTTCATTTACACATCTTTGTGGGAAAACAATAACATTTATCTTTGGTTTTTGTATCTTGTACATTTTGTGTTTTACTAAAGGATAAATGTACATTTCAGCCAGTCCTTCACATTTATCCTCTAAAACAGTTAAATTTGCTTTAGCAATATATATATATGTATATATATATATATATATATATATATATATATATATATATATATATACACACACATTTCTGTAACTGGTTCTGGTTGCCTATTGGTTAGTTACAACTGGTCATTCAAACCAGGTTGGAAAAGCCCGCCCAGTTTAATCATCCATTTTTTCTCCTTTGATTTAAAATAGAATGCCACCAGATTTATTAGTTCTATCACCCAATATTTTATCAATAACAGTGAACCTAACTTTTCACTAACCCTTCTCTTCCCAGCCATCCAATAGTGAGTTTCTTTGAGCGAACCTGGGGTTAGCTTTGACCCACCCACAAAACATCCAGACCTTTGACCATGGATGTGTTAGATTTGATCTGTAAAGCCCACACTGGACACCGTAGAAGTATAAGAGCATTGGAATCCCTGTACAGTGAACAGGTATGCTGACCCTGATCTCTACTGTACAGGTCTTCAGGTACACCTGCACTCTGTCCATATTGATAAGGGTGACAGTCAGCATCACAGTCATGTGATATATCAGCAAAGCAAGGAGGCATTCATTTTTACCAGCTTAGAAAGTAACCATAAAGCCATGTGAACTCTCACCGCATTACATCTTCTTTCTAAAAGAAATGTGCATTCTGTCAATCAGACAGCCAAACTCATACACAGACTCTCATTAAATCCACACAGATAGACCTTGGATCAGAAAACTTTCAGGCATTTATTGCAGAAAAAAACTGCTGGATCAAGAAATTCTGTTCCAGATACATGTGTTAATGTCTTTTCTTTCATTTAGAGTAACATTGTCTTTTATGTCTTTCCTCTGGTCTTTCTGGTTTCAGAAATACTAGTGAAGACCAAGAGGAGAGTATAATCTTACCAGCCCCCTTCTAGCCCAGACCATCCATTGTTTTGCCCCAAAACGGAGAATGCTTGCATCTCCCCAGGAATTGCACCGTTAACTTAATGAGAGAGCATGTTAGTGTACCCAAATCAACTCTGCTACAACTTGATTGCCTGGAAGATAAGTTCCTGATACCCAACATATGGACCAGATGTAGTTTGCATTTTTTAAAAGTTAGATATTTGTATATTGGAGCTTTTCTTATTGGGCCTCCACTAAAAAAGAGCACTGCACAGTCGTACTTTCCCAGTAAACAAATGTGAGTGAGTGAGTGAGTGAGTGAGTGAGTGAGTGAGTGAGTGAGTGAGTGAGTGAGTGAGTGAGTGAGACTGAGTGAGTGAGTGAGTGAGTGAGTGAGTGAGTGAGTGAGTGAGTGAGTGAGTGAGTGAGTGAGTGAGTGAATCCAATTTAGAAAAACTGAAACAATTTTCTGCTTGGTGCCCATCTAACCAAACTTACCACATAGCAGCTTTAGTGTTGCAGGATCTTGGCCACCTGAGCTCGTTGCTCTTTTCAGACGTACCTTACATAACCTTTAAGGTCCACCTTTCATTGTTTCAGCCTGTCTTTCTGCACGCCCCCTTATGACTACTGATCTGGTAGCCCAACTTTTCTTTAAGGATAGTCTTCATTTAGAAGGGCACTAACAAAATCAATGGCATCCCTAACAGGAATTTAAACTTTTCTTGTTGGAAAAATAATTTTACCACTATTTGAAGACACTATTGATTGTGTTATAAAATTCCTATCCTTGAATACTGTTTTTTCCTTATGGCCATTGTTTGTGTGAAGAGGGTATCTGAACTTCAGACTTGTGGTATCGGAACACCGGTCTGTCTTTCACCAGGAAAAAGCAGCCTTCAGAATAAATGCCTTTTTCATACCCAGGATTGTATACATCAGTGTCTACAACTTCATCTCCTGTTCCCAAAACCTCAAAGTAAAGGGCAACAGGCTGATATACTCCTTTCATGTACACAAATAGCTGAGGTATCACTTGGTAAGGATGAAAGAATGATATGTGATCAGCTTTATTTTAAACGTGAAAACTTAGAAATGGTGGAATCTAAGCAGATCCTGTTTAAACATATAATTACCCACATTGTGTTGTTTTTTTTTACCTTCATGACAAATCTGTGAATCACAAGACAAACAGCTCATTCTATTAGAATTCTTATTATATTATTATTATATTATTATTATTATTATTATATTATTATTATTTTGCTGCCCTTTTCAGAAATATTTATGCCCAGGGCATTTGTGAGGTGGCTGTCTGGACTTTAATTTGTAACTTTTCTAAATATTTTAAGCTTGCTGCATTTTCCCTGTGTACATTTTCCAGACCTTTTAAATTGGCTGCATTTCCTGTAAGTCTTCTGTCTGTCTCCCTCCCTGAGCTGTTATTGGGGCTTGCAATAGTTAGATATGCTTAGTGGATACAACAAGTAAAAGATCCATGAGCCTAATGAAAATATCAAAATTAATTATTTTAAATTAAAAGATAGTACCACCACTGAAAATGTTGACACTAAAGTTTGCCAGGTTACTATGATAATGTCGACACTGAGATGTCCGCAGATGAAAACTTCGAACATGGATGTTAGAAGAGTCATCTGTACAGACATCTCAATGTCTGAAATTTATATTATTGAATGCACAGTGCATTTGATAATATAAATTTGAAGAACTTTATAATAAGATGCAAGGCATGCTGTCAGATGACAAGTTTTATAATAAGGCTTTTTTTATATCAAGAAGGCTTATTGACTCTTTTATTGAAGGATTGTTATGGGATGGTATGATTAATAGCGAGGTAGCCCACTGTTTAACCATTTAAAACCTGACACTGAGTAGAATTTTCAATTTACCAAAAATATACAACGGTTTGGACAATCCACCCTTCAGACCTACTGTAGCTAATGGAGGCAGCAAAACAGAAGCCGTGTCTATTTATGTCAAGTTTTTGCAGAGAGTTGTTGAAAGTAGTACATCGTTTTTAAAGGACACTTTTGACTTCGTGTATAAGGTTGAAGAAGTGGTCCTGACTAATTTGGATTATTTATTTACCATGGCCATTCAGTCCTTATATACTGTAATTCCCAATGAATCAGGAATGGACTTTGTGAAATTGGAATTGTTGCACTCTGAACCTTTTCCCAACAGTACTATTGGTTTGATAATGGAAATGTTAGATGTCATATTGAGTTATAATTTTTTTAAATTTAATTCAGTTTTTTAAAAGGTCAATATTGTGGCCGCGTGGGTGCAGCTATGGCCCTGAGCTATGCTCATGTTTTTATGAGTGCATGAGAAAGAGAATATATTTATAACAGTGAGTTTTTTAGTAATATAGTATTTTATAAGCATTTTATAGATGATTTTTTAATTTGGAGAGGAGATTTGAATGCTTTAGATTTATTTAATTTGGAGAGGAGATTTGAATGCTTTGGATTTATTTATTGAATTATGTCTTTAATAGTGTGCATTTTTTAGATCTTTTAGTTCATAGAAGTAATAATAAGTTAATAACTAACATTTTCAAAAAAGAACTGCAGAATAATGTTTATTTAAGTTATGAAAACATGCAGCCCCAAAGAATTAAGGATACTATTGTTAAAGGACAATTAATGAATGTTAGTAGATTAATAGATATAACCCAGCCACTGGGGATGCACAAGCCAGTGCATTTCTTTGTGCCGGTCCCAAGCCCGGATAAGTGGGGAGGGTTGCGTCAGGAAGGGCATCCGGCGTAAAAATTCTGTCACATAACTTATGGCGAGAAAATGTCATATTTCCATACCAGATCAGTCGAGACCCAGGTTAACAACGACCACCACCAGTACTGTTAGCCAATAGGGTGCTGGCAGAAATTGGGCTACTGTTGGCCGAAGGAGAAGAGGAGGGCAAAGGCATGCCCGAAGGCAGAAAGAGAGGAGGAAGGTTAGGAGTGTAGCAGTGAGGGTAGGAACTTTGAATGTTGGCAGTATGACTGGTATAGGAAGAGAGCTAGCTGATATGATGGACAGAAGGAAGGTTGATATATTGTGCATGCAAGAGACCAGATGGAAGGGAAGTAAGGCCAGGTGTTTAGGAAACGGGTTCAAATTGTTCTATCATGGTGTGGATGGCAGGAGAAATGGGGTAGGGGTTATACTAAAGGAACAATATGCCAAGAGTGTTTTAGACATGAAGAGAGTGTCTGACAGAGTGATGTTTATGAAGCTCGAAACTGATGGTGTAATGATGAATGTTGTTATTGCATATGCTCAACAAGTTGGGTGTGTGATGGATGAGAAAGATAAATTTTGGAGTGAGTTGGATGAAGTTGTGGTGAGTGTACCTAAGGGTGAGAGACTAGTGATTGGAGCGGACTTTAATGGGCATGTTGGTGAAGTGAACAGAGGGGATGAGGAAGTGATGGGTAGGTATGGTGTTAAGGAGAGGAATGCAGAAGGTCAGATGATTGTGGATTTTGCGAAAAGGATGGACATGGCTGTGGTGAATATGTATTTTAAGAAGAGGGAGGAGCATAGGGTGACGTACAAGAGTGGAGGAAGATGCACACAGGTGGATTATATTCTATGTAGGAGGGCCAGTCTGAAGGAGATTGGAGACTGTAAAGTGGTGGCAGGGAAAGTGTAGTTAAGCAGCATATAATGGTGGTCTGTAGGATGACGTTGGCGATCAAGAAGAGGAGGAGGAGTGTGAAATCAGTGCCAAGGATTAAATGGTGGAAGTTAAAAATGGGTGATTGTCAAGTGGAGTTTAGGGAAGAGTTAAGACAGGCACTGGGAGGCAGTGGAGAGTTACCAAATAGCTGGGTAACTACAGCAGAACTAGTACAGGAGACTGCTAGAAAGGTGCTTGCTGTGACATCTGGCTAGAGGAAGGAGGACAAGGAGACCTGGTGGTGGAATGAGGAAGTACAGGAGAGTATACAGAGGAAGAGGCTGGTGAAGAAGAAGTGGGATTTTCAAAGAGATGAAGAAAGTAGACATGAGTATAAGGAGATGAGGCACATGGCAAAGAGAGAGGTGGCGAAAGCTAAGGATAAGGCGTATGGAGAGTTGTATGACAGATTGGACACTAAAGAGGGAGAAAAGGACCTGTACCGATTGGCTAGACAGAGGGACAGAGCTGGGAAAGATGTGCAGCAAGTAAGGGTGATAAAGGACAGTGAGGAAAAGGAATGAGCGAGAGAGAAGGTTGGATGATGTGGGGATAGTGAATCAGGAAGTGAAGCAGATTAGCAAGGAGGAAGTAAGGACAGCTATGAAGAGGATGAAGAATGGAAAGGCTGTTGGCCCAGATGACATCCCAATGGAAGCATGGAGGTGCTTAGGAGAAATGGCAATGGAATTTTTAACTAGATTGTTTAATGAAATTTTGGAAAGTCAGAGGATGCCTGAGGAGTGGAGACAAAGTGTTTTGGTACCTATCTTTAAGAATTAGGGTGATGTGCAGAGCTGCAGTAACTACAGAGGGATATAATTGATCAGTCACAGCTTGAAGTTATGGGAGAGAGTAGTAGAAGCTAGGTTAAGAAGGGAGGTGATGATTAGTGATCAGCAGTATGGTTTCATGCCAGGAAAGAGCACTACAGACGCGATGTCTGCTCTGAGAGTGTTATTGTAGAAATACAGAGAAGGTCAGAAGGAGTTGCATTGTGTCTTTGCAGACTTGGAGAAAGCATATGACAGGGTGCCTAGAGAAGAGTTGTGGTATTGTATGAGAAAGTCGGGAGTGGCAGAGAAGTATGTAAGAGTGGTACAGGATATGTACGAGGGTAGTGTGACAGTGGTAAGGACTGCAGTGGGAGTGACAGATCCATTTAAGGTGGAGGTGGGATTACATCAAGGATCAGCCTTGAGTCCTTTCTTATTTGCAGTGGTGATGGACAGGTTGACAGATGAGATCAGACAGGAGGCCCGGTGGACTATGATGTTTGCAGATGACATTGTGATCTGTAGTGAGAGTAGGAATCAGGTTGAGGAGACTCTGGAGAGGTGGAGATATGCTCTAGAGAGAAGAGGAATGAAGGTCAGCAGGACTAAGACAGAATATATGTGTGTAAATGAGAGGGAGGGTAGAGGAATGGTGAGGATGCAGGGAGTAGAGTTGGTAAAGGTGGACAAGTTTAAGTACTTGGGATCAACAGTTCAGAGTAATGGTGAATGTGGAAGAGAGGTGAAGAAGAGAGTACAGGCAGGGTGGAATGGGTGAAGAAGAGTGTCAGGAGTGATTTGTGACAGACCGGTACCAGTAAGAGTGAAAGGGAAGGTCTACAAGACAGTAGTGAGACCAGCTGTGTTATATGGGTTGGAGACAGTGGCACTGACAAAAAGGCAGGAGTCAGAGCTGGATGTGGCAGAGTTAAAGATGTTAAGATTTGCACTCGGTGTGACTAGGATGGATAGGATTAGGAATCAGTATATTAGAGGGTCAGCTCATGTTGGACAGTTTGGAGACAAAGCAAGAGAGACGGGGTTGTGTTAGTTTGGACATGTGCTGAGGAGAGATGATGGGTATATTGAGAAAAAGATGCTAAGGATGGAGCTGCCAGGTAAGAGGAAAAGAGGAAGGCCTAAGATAAGGTTTATGGATGTGTGAGAGAGGACATACAGGCGGTTGGTGTAACAGAGCAAGATGCAGAGGATAGGAAGAAATGGAAAGAGATGATTCGCTGTGGCGACCCCTAACGGGAAAAGCCAAAAGATGATGATGAGTAGATTAATAGATAATGATGACAATTTTATTAATGAAGGGACAACATTTTGCTATAGATTTTTAGCTAGAGAGTATCCACAGAAAGTTAAGTTTGAAGAAGTTAAAAATATGAGAAAGGTAGGTTTAGAAGGTATGGTCCATAAAACATCAAATATGAAAACATTTCATACTGGAATGATAATACAAAATTCTTTAGATGAGAAAGCTATTAAAATATTATTAAGGACAATTGGAAAATTCTTAGTAGCTTCTCTGAGGCTAAAAAAGTTGTAGGTGAGGAGCCAGTTTTTGCTAATAAAAGGGAAGGAAATTTTAAAGATATTTTTCAATCTAAGTTAAGTCTTAATGTTGCCAAGTATAAGAAAAAGGGAATGTTCATATGTTTTTGTTGCAATTATTGTCAGTATTTAAAAACAGATGTAGCAGACATTGTCATTAAAGATAAGAAAATTAAGATTCCAGGATATTTTATATCCAAATCTAAGTTTGTGGTGTATTTAGCATTTTGCTTTTCTTGTCCCGCTTATTATGTAGGTAGGACTACAAGTAAGTTGTGTCGTAGGATATACAAAGATATGCATGCTATTTTTGCAGGCAATATTAATAATGTAATTAGTAAGCATTATTTAGTTAGTGGATGTAAGATTTCTTTAAAATTTGTGATTTTAGATCAGGTTAAAGATTTTACAAACAGGTTTGATGCAGAAGATGAGTTGGACTGAAGAGAATATTGTTGGCAAGTAAAACTGGATGCCTGCAGTACTCCGGGGTTCAATGACAAAACTTCAAGTTATATTTGAAACAAAAGAGAATTACTTAATTAAGTCATGTGATTTGTTGCTATATAAAGGTTGATTAATGTTTTATACATTCAGTCTGAAGAAGTCTTATTTAAGACAAAAGTGTTTACTGGATGTAATATTTTGTCATTAATTCTTATTTCATTCTATTGGTCATTTTTTTCTGTTTATTAATCAGATATTTCTAGCATTCCCCTTTAAACTGTATGACCCTGCATTACACAGCTGGCAATGTGTCACCTGGGCAGTGCTACAGGATAGGAGCTATATTGCTGACACATTACAGCACTGGTAATCGCAATGTGCCTGATTCATAATACACAACTAGGCCTCAATTCACATACAGAACTAGGCCTAGAGCATCATAGTGTACTTGGAAAATGGCCCCAAAACCGAGTGTACATTTTGCACACACATGACAATGACAGAGATGTGAGTATACATGTTAAATGACTAACTGCTTCTGCAGAAGTATGACCTTGACATATGAATAAAAGTGTATATTTTGTGAATGAATAAATGAATGATTTTACCATCATGGGAGATGTCATCCCCGAGTAATTCCTTGTTTTCTCTTCTTGCTGCTGGGTACAAGATTGCCATTTTCCTGGTGGACACACAAGGATCTTTGGATATAGAGCATGACAAGGAAGCCAATGTGAAGCTGTCCGCCTTTAGCATGCTGATGAGTTCCTATCTGGTGAGTGTTTTGGTAACTGCTTGTTTGAAAGTGTGTCATAATAAACACAGGAAATGAAGTTTAAACGGTTTGTGCACTGTGGGCTGTGGTTTCATGTCTTATAGCTCGTACATTTTATCTTGATTATTGTGGTTAAAATGCGTAACCTCTGATTAAATTCAAATCCATATTAATCAAAATATTATCTAATTCTACATTTCCTGATAAAGTAATTGTGACCCTAGAACACTGATGACCAATATTTGGGAAGGGACCTGCATCCTTGGATGATGGGGTGGAGAAAGAAAGGACTATATATTTGGACACACTGCCTTCTTTGTGAGATGGGATTTGGCATAGGTTCTAATTCCTCATTCCCCAGCAAAGACTGGATGTTGAATGTGTGCCCTGTGGGATTTTCATAGCTCAGCTTCTCTGGGATATAAATTTGTAGTATTACCAAATGGTGCCTTAGTATACATGCTAATGAAGACTAAATGCATAGAGGAACTCTCATGTTGGTGATATTGGCCAAGGCAACATTCTCCTCACTGTGGTTGTAGAATCCCGGATCCAATCCATGCTACCCTGAGCCTCCATGGGACCACATTACCAATGTCTCAGGCTCTAGAGATAAAATATCCTGCTTCAGAAAACATGCAGACTTTTTTTTTAATTGTGCAAGTTAAGGTCCAGCAAAAACTAGCATGGAGTTCTTAGGTAAGGGGCAAAGCATGGTTAAAGTATAAGGGTTAGTTAGTGTTCCAAGGCTTTTAGTGACATTGTCCTAAAAACCTACTAGTATCCTACATTCTCACTTTCCCCCATTACCATTATGACATAAACAAGTGTTGCAGTAGTTTGTTTTGTATGGGTTTTACATTTGTTATAGTTTTGGTCTACATGGATGCAGGAAGCTGGTTTATATTCCTAGATAATTTATGGAAGTATGCCAGTCCTAGGGTAGCCCATTTTAACCTCTTTTGTTTTTAATTAACAGGATTCCAAATTTAAAATGATAAAAAAATCTTCAAGACATTTGTAGGATAATTATATCATTAGTACATTAACTGCACTAACAAATTAATTTACTCATTGATATCCATTTAAATGAATTGGAATTTGAACCTGAAAGTATTAAGTCATGTTATTCAGCAGCATGGCTTCTCACTCCACCCATTTCTTCACAGTTTGGTACTATGCCTGATTTCTACCTGAGGCTAGCCAATCCACATCCTGTTGATGTGTAAGATAAGCACTTTAAGTTGCTTACTGATTACCTTACTGTCTATAGTAATTTAAATAGAGATTAGTCATTTGACTAATGATGTCAACAGGAGAAGAAGCATCAGTCTTCAGGGAGGTTTTTCTTGCGGGTGCATTTATTTCTGTCAGTGTTAGAAGGGTACTGGGTATGTCTGTCAGCTGCCATAACAGTATACACTGCCCCAGGCAGTGATACATTAATTATTTATTTTTTCTTTTTTATCTGTTATGAAGATAAAGATGGGGTGCCTGACAATGCCAGCAGCAATATGAAATACATTACTGTGGAATTATTTGTTTTGCTTTCTTCACAAACAGGCATTGGAGATGACTTGCCAAATGTCTCAGTCTTTTGGGGAGCAGTTGTTATGTAAAAACAAGGTGCCATTGCATGATCATAGTGAAATGACCAATGATGTATCTTGTTGAGAGTGGGTGCAGTGCATGTGTATTTTAACTTGCAGCAATGCAAAATGGCCACATTAAGGTATTTTCACTTGTTGCTCACAGACGCATATATTATCCCATGATAAGCCATATCAATTATCTGTAGCAGTAGTAGTAGCAGTAGCAATAGTAATGATATAACTGCCCTGGGTTTTCAAGCAGCCTACCTTAAGCCCCAAAGGTATCCACTTTGTGCGTATCACTGTGATGTTAGATTGAGATGAAAGTCAAAGAAAGAAAGGTTACAATTTATGTATTTTGGAGATATATAACTTGCAGCCATTCTTTGACTTTCATCACAATCTAATACCTCAGGGGTACACACAAACTGACTACTATACTGATTTTACAATACTAATGAAAAACATTGTTGCTTTATTCCTGAACATTATGTTTTCTACCATTTGAAGTGGTATAACTTAAAACAGAAAGGGAAAGCATTACCAGGGATTGAGATCTAGCACTCAGACATTCATTGTGTAGCTGTTCTGTTATTTTTGCTAATAAAAGCACAGTGTAACTATGTTTATAAGTGAATATCCATGAATATCCAGATCTGCTGTTCAAAAATGTTAGAAAATGTCATTGATTCAAGAGCTACAACACTGTAGTTATGGACTCCACCAATAAGGACTACATGACCATTCCAATGTGCTGGATTGCAGAACTGCAATATACTTATTTTTCATTAGGTGTACAGTACATCTTCTACTCAAAGTGGCAGAATGCAGCTCGTACCCCAATTTTTCTTTGTGTTGTTACATCAGACATAAAATAAATTTAATATTTCACCAGTCAAGGCGACTGTCATAGTGATAACAATGCTCCGTATACAGACATCAACAGTGTGCCGTCATGTAAATCAGAACTGACATAAAGTGAAAGTCAGGAGGGTATAATGGCATTTTATACCCAAGCATCTTGCCATTAATTTTTGTTGAGGTGCCTTAGGGGACAGGAAATAAAACATCTTATATAAATCTGGCAAATCCAGTGTTGTTTCAGGGTTCTTTTGTTGTCCCAGTTTGACACTATACCTGTTCCCTGCCTAGGGTTGTTTGACCTCTACTCACAATGACAGCGTGAAATAATCCCCAGATATGCATGCAGCAAGTTCTTATGATATCGTAAGTAAACAAAAATATATATGATGCATCACCAGAAAAATAGTTCTCAGTTGTAACAAATCATGACTACACTTCTGTGCTTTCATGTAGCAAAATTGGAAAGTCAACTTCATCACTGAGCTGCACTGAAATCTCTAAGGATAGAATAATAGTTTTATGTGCTTTTTGTAGCTAATCATCCTGCTGTTACTGTCTTAAAGTTTTATCTGGTGGAGAGAACCTGGTTTCTATTGCACTGTCTTAAAGTTCCAGTGTCAAAGTCTCAAAGGGAAACTTTCACTTATAAATATATATTATAAAAAAAAGTCTATAATCCTATTTAAATGCACTACTAATACATGTAAATCCATACAAATTGCAGAAAAAGTCATTACTAGGCACACTGCGGGTGCTCCGAAGAGCACTTTTGGTTGACATTAAAGAGTGAAACAATACTAATTTCATGAACTTTAATCATACTTTGACTTAGGAATATGGTACATTCCCATCATGGTATTAGAAACCCAAAAGATTTGGAGAAATTAAAAAAGGGGGAAACTTTCACAAACACAAAAATTTCACAATACAAAAGTAAGATCAGAAAGGGTAACACAGAACAGAAGACTAGTAAAGTAGAGGTTAAATAGAAGCTGAAGTTATGGAAAACCTGCAAAGTGAAGGAGTTAGTGTAGAAACGTCTAACACAGGTTATGTAACAATGACTCCCCAAAGTAAGGAGAAACAGGAGGAGCAGGAGACATGTGAAGAAGAAATATGGACATGGGAAAGAAACAGAAATTTAAAATGGTGCAATATTTATGCAAAGGAGAAAGCAAAACTAATCAATACAAACAGGCAACACCAAAGATATTTGAAGAGAAATACAGGCAAAGGTATCCAGATCTGGAAAATTTTACAACACAAAAAATAAGAAAACAAAGAGGAAAACAGAAATGATTACAAATAGAGAAGTTAAAGAAACAGATACTGAGATTCTGGATTACCTGTGAAGTGAAGAATTTAGTGTAGAAAATGTAAGTCAGATAACAGCATAGCAGGGTAGAGCAATGGATCCATGAATTAAGGAGAAACCAGTGGAGCAGGAAATATCTGATCAGTTGCTATATGAAGAGGAGCATTCCACAGGAAACCAGTACAAACATTCAGCTGGAGTAGCACACCAAGGAAAGGAGCAGGAAACTGTGGTAACTGATGAAGTCAATGTTGTGGAGTGACAGGCTAGTGAGCTCCCATGTGAAAGAACAACAGATGACACAGGATGAAACTGAACAGAATATGGCACAAGATGTTCTAGAACTTTCTGTAGAACATTCGCAGGAAACGGGAAACAAAGAATGTGCCCTTAGTATAGAAGAAAATTATCTAAGGGAAGAGTTACTTGATTTAATAGAGATGGATCAACATATCAAGATCAGTGATAGAACGTCAGTAAGACCCAAAATGTTAGACGTCTGATAAAACAAATGAAGACGGTAATCGGGACTGTTCACATAAATTCATGTGACATAAAATAAGTAAATAGGATACATTACTGTGCAGTTAAATTAATAACAGATATCCTAGCCACAGAAACACAAAGTAATAAGGGAAAGGAAGGGAAGAAATCAAATGTGATCATGGAAGTGCTGAATACAGAATTTATAAAGCAATTAAGACAAGAAGTGTCACTGTTACAAAAGTAGAGAAGAGGAAACAGATCAAAAGCAAGGTGCATTATCAGAGCAGATCAGGATCTATCATACATTACTACAAATAATAAAGTAAAAATACCAGCACAGACAGATAATTATAAAGGAAGAGCACAAAATAAGCAGTTCATTGATGATGAAGGAACAAAAGTTTTACAGAGAAATGGGAAACAAGGCAAAAGGAATAGAAATACCACAAAAACACAGGCCTAGATGCAGTACCTAACTTATGGCTAAAAGTATTAACATATTTACATGAAGATTTAGCCCTAAATAAGAACTATTTATATATGCATCCCAGACAGACATCAACCTGGTTAACAACAGCAAAAACAATACTCTTCCTCCTTAAGAGTGATCCTACAAACCCCCCAATCTGATATGACTAAAAATAATTTGTTTAAAATGTGAGCTAACATCACAGAAGACACTAAAAGATGGTTAAATACATAGTGACTAAATTTGTTCTGTTTCTAGTAAGATCCAAATGCCTGTGTAATTATTATTTAAACAGATGACTGACTAATGACTGTATCAATGCATGTTTGTACCAATGTAACCAGATGACAGACTAATGTGTGTATCAATGTATGTTTTGTTCATTGTAAGTCTTTCAATGTATCTTATTTTTCTAAATGTTAATTTTCTATACATCCTGTGAAGCTTTTCTCCCCAGGCCTCTGCTGAAAATGGACATGTATCCAATTGGACTATCCTGGTCAACAAATGTAAAATAAAATAAAATAAAAAATAAATCTTAACCTATCTCCACTATCTAAGACGGTTATAGTTAAAATGAATATTCTCCCAAGATTATTGTTTCACTTTAACGCTATTAATCAAAACATACCAAATAACTTCTTTTCCAAACTTAAACATTACTAGGGAAATGTATTTGGCATCCAAAAATACAAGAATAAAATAATCTAGATTAACACTACCCAAACAAAAAGGTGGTGTAGGATTATCCAATTTTCAAACATACTATGACATTATAAATGCTAGTCGAATTATACAAATAGCAAATTTCGAATCATCTAACAAAGCATGGTATCCAATCTGGATTAAAATATATTATAATCATCTAGTTTCATCAAATTTAAACCCTAAAGCAATACCTTTTCTAAACTCTAAGACACTAAGGTATTTTAAAATCCACCACATAATCATAAGAAATGCATTACTATTTCAAAAGCTGATATCCTCCCTAAATCTTAAGGATACTTTGTTACTAGGACAACCAATACACCTAAATCCTAATATTAAATTAAATAATACTATGCTAAACCTGAATCAATACCCACAAATTAAAAGTACTACTGTATGGGACTTCTACCAAGCCAAAAACCTTCCAATTGAAAATATAAGGCAAAGGTTAAAAGTAAATAAAATTTATAACACCATAATCAACCAAATAGTATACCTGAGTAACACAATTATTACAAATATGAAAATAAACAACCAAGATATGCAGCTATACCAACAAATTATTAACCTATTGCTTTTGAGATCCACAATTCTATCAAACACATATAGATTAATAACAAGGATTAGATACCAAGATGTGCTATCAAACACATATAGATTAATAACAAGGATTAGATACCAAGATGTGCTATCAAACACATATAGATTAATAACAAGGATTAGATACCAAGATGTGCTGTCAAACACATATAGATTAATAACAAGGATTAGATACCAAGATGTGCTGTCAAACACATATAGATTAATAACAAGGATTAGATGCCAAGATGTGCTATCAAACACATATAGATTAATAACAAGGATTAGATACCAAGATGTGCTATCAAACACATATAGATTAATAACAAGGATTAGATACCAAGATGTGCTATCAAACACATATAGATTAATAACAAGGATTAGATCCCAAGATGTGCTATCAAACACATATAGATTAATAACAAGGATTAGATACCAAGATGTGCTGTCAAACACATATAGATTAATAACAAGGATTAGATGCCAAGATGTGCTGTCAAACACATATAGATTAATAACAAGGATTAGATGCCAAGATGTGCTATCAAACACATATAGATTAATAACAAGGATTAGATGCCAAGATGTGCTATCAAACACATATAGATTAATAACAAGGATTAGATGCCAAGATGTGCTATCAAACACATATAGATTAATAACAAGGATTAGATGCCAAGATGTGCTATCAAACACATATAGATTAATAACAAGGATTAGATGCCAAGATGTGCTATCAAACACATATAGATTAATAACAAGGATTAGATGCCAAGATGTGCTATCAAACACATATAGATTAATAACAAGGATTAGATGCCAAGATGTGCTATCAAACACATATAGATTAATAACAAGGATTAGATGCCAAGATGTGCTATCAAACACATATAGATTAATAACAAGGATTAGATGCCAAGATGTGCTATCAAACACATATAGATTAATAACAAGGATTAGATACCAAGATGTGCTATTAAACACATATAGATTAATAACAAGGATTAGATACCAAGATGCACTTCTATATTCAAAATATTGGGAAGGAAAAAATAACAAGATTACTGCTGAACAAAAATCTGCTGCAACTGAACTTACCCTGAAATTAACCCCCCTCAAAAAATTAATTTACACCCAAATTATGAGTAACAATAATGCCTATCATACACCACTCTTTCTTAGTAAAATCAATCCGTCTCTCTCTGTCCTTTCTGCCCCACATGTCCAAACAGCGTAGCTGACACCGTTCATATTTTCTGGAGCTATAAGAATGTTTACAAATTATGGTGCTCGTTAAGAACCAAATTAGAAAAAAAGGGATACACTAAATCTACCCTGTCATGGGAAATTGCAATTTTACATATATTCCCCACCAACATTTCATATGAACACAAACATATCATAGTAACATTGTGTGCAATGATGAAATCACACATAGTTCAAAATTGGCTAGACAGAACTAAAATTACATGGGACGAATTTAAAGGAATGGCTATGAAATGTATATTAGTCAGCAAACTAATTACAAGAAGCCAAAAATGATCCTATTATCAGAAATATTGGAAAACGCTTATAGAAATCTTAAGGTAAAGCTGTTTTTATGAACAAGGAACTACAACACCACTACTATTCTAAGGTGACTTCAACTGTATATAGTGTATAGAGTTATTACAAGATACAAGAGACAAGTAAAATTAGGCAACCTAGAAATATTTTGATGAAACTGTTTTAATGTCGGAATCTACTATGATTAAAATATCTCTGAGTAGATTTTGTCTTACAATTTAATATGAACAGTTTAAATGTTAGCTAATTCTGCATATTGATAACTGAACACTGATATCCTGTATATGTTATTATGTTTATTGCTAATCGATATTCCATGTATCTTGTCCTTATATACTTTTGTTTATTCTTTTTCTTGTATTAAAAAAGAGGAAAATGCAATAAAAATATATTTGAAAAAAAAGTGATCGTACAAGCTACTTTAAAGACTATAGACCAATAACGTGCCTTCCAACAATGTATAAACTATATACCAGAATTGATGCTGATAAAGTCTTTTTTTTTTTATTTAGAAGAAAACTCAATCATGGCAATAGAACAAAAGAGTAATAAAAGAAAGTCATATGGAACAAAGGATTGTTTGTTGTTAAATAAAGTCATAATGGAGAATTGCAAAAAAGGGGTTAGAATCTGAGTATGCCATGGATAGATTACAATAAGCATGTGACTTCATCCCAGACAATGGATAAAGGCGTGCTTATGGATGGATTTGATACACCCTGCATTGATTAATTACATTACAGTGACCATGAAACAATGAGGAACTACTCTGCAGCTAAACCATGATAAAGGACAGATTATTATCCCAGGGATAAAAATTCAAAGAGGGATATTCCAGGGTGACCCTTTGTCACCGCTGCTCTTTTGCCTTCCCCTTAACCCATTAAGCTGTCTACTTAAAAGATTAGCTCATGGTTATAGTTTGGTTCCCAGAAAACAACAAAGTGTAAGCACTTCTCATCTTTTTTTTTTTTTTTGTGAATAATTTAAAACTATGTAGTTCATCAGATGAGGAACCAAACATAAAACTGCAAGTGTTCAAATCTTTCTCAGATGATATACGAATGTAATTTGGTCTTGATAAATGTATAAAATCAACCTTTAAAGCAGGAAAGCTACATCACCAAGAAAACATCAGCCTGGGACAGGAATGTGATATAAAGGAACTTGAGCAGGATGGAGTGTAAAAGTATTTAGGAACTGATGAATGATCAAGAAAAAAAAAACATGCATAAATGTGAATAAAACTTAGTAAGGGATATTTTAGAAGACTAAAATTAATACTGAAAACAGTCGTGACATCTAGAAACAGAGTCCAAGCTATAAACCAACCAGTTTGCTCTTCCTGTTGTAATTAATAGTTTTAGGGTGACTGACTGTCCCCAAAAGATATTGGATTAGTTGTACAGGAAAACAAGAAATATGCTTCACGTTTATCAAATGATTTATAAAAATCACTGTATGCCAAGATTTTATATTTCCCATTCTGAAGGAGGTTATGGGCCTCCTAGAAAATGATTACATGTATAGATGTGCAATCATAAGACTGCATACAGATCTGCTGACCTTACAAGATCCAAGCATAGTTACAGTTTTAAAACAGAAGAGAACAAGTGCAAGGTGACTTACCTGCTTAGTTAACCAGAACCATATAGATGTCACGTGAGAATGGAAATCAAACCAGAGGTAGACAAAAGTCAGGCAGCAACTGAATGTCCCAAAAAAAAAAACAAAAGAAAGAATAGAAGGTGAAGTATCAGATGATAAGAAAAGAAATGTGGAAAAGGCATAAATATAGCTGTAAGTACAGAGGGCAGCCACGGTGGTACAGCGGTTAGTGTTGTCACCTCACAGCAAGAGGTTCTCCGGTTCAATCTTCGGCTGGGGTGTCTTCTGTGCAGAGTCTGCATGTCCTCCCTGTGGTTGCATGGGTTTCCTCCGGGTACTCTGCTTTCCTCCCACATCACAAAGAAATGCTGTAGGTGGATTGGAAACTCTAAATTGGCCCTAAGAGTGAGTGCGTGCATGTGTGTGCCTTTTCTGGAAGGTTGGCCGCCGGGCTGGCACCTCAGCACTGTAATACTCCACTGCCAGTCATGAGCAGACAGGTGATTTGCTGTGGTGACCCCGACCGGGAAAAGCCAAAAGAAGAAGAATAGTTGTAAGTACAGAAAACTCCTGGAACTACCTCATGTTGAGCAGGATCTCATGCAGGAATGGTTAAGGAGAGATGAATTTAAACCAGAAGATGAAAGGTAAATATTGGCAGTCCAGGATAGTGAACTACATACATGTTGGTTTATAAAGTCCATTGAACATGTCAGAGAAAAAGACAAATGCAAATTTTATAAAACAGAATTGTAACCAGTCACACATCTTGTTGCTGGGTGTGATACACTAATGGCAGAGGGCCTGTTTGCTGAAAGGCATAATAATGTGGCTAGACTGTTGCATTCGGGACTATGCAAACATTACAATATTGAAGTAGCTGAGAAGCAATGGAAACACGAGCCACAAAGCATGAGATGGCCCATTACCAATAGTTCGAGGAGTAGATGTCATAAAATCAGATACAGTAGTCCATGAAAAGAATACAAAAGTAGCATTGGTCATTGAAATTACTACACCCAGTGATTCCAGTGTCTTGCATACAAAAAGACACAAAGTCATAACATACTAGGATTTGCGGGCAGAAACAAGGACAATGTGGAAGTTCAAACAGAAGTAGGAGGAATGGGTCTCATAAAAAATAATTTACAATCATATTTAGATATGCTACCGATTAAATGTAAAAAAATATGAATTGCAGAAGGAGTCAGTTCTGAGTACATTGCGGGTGCTGTGAAGAGCACTTCTGGCTTACATCAAAGATTGAAACAATACTAATTTCATGAACTTTAATCATACTTTGACTTAGGAATGGGGTCCATTCCTGTCATGATATTAGAAACCCAAAAGACTTGGAAATTAAACGGGGAACTGGGATACAAGTTTTCATATATATGTAACATATGCTTTGATCCATCTGTGTGGCGACATGCGTGAATGGGCATTCCTTCGTTGAAGGTTGTGCATTAGGCCCGGCAAGCCAGCATGTAAAACTCTACTGCTAATCATTAACGGACCGGAGTTCCGCTGTGGTGACCCCTAACCAGGAAAAGCCGAAAGACACAAACAAACAATGCTTCGATCCATGTCTTCACTGCCACAGTTTGACGCTCTGCAATTTACATCATTCCCATTCAGGGTGACGTACTGAACATTTGCTTACTATGTCGAGTACAGCAATGGCCTAGAACTGTTGGTTAAGAAGTTATTAAATCAAAAGTAAAAATCCTGCATATTTTATCAGAATTTATTTCATTTGTTACATACACCAGTCCATGGAACATTATCTATAACAACTAAAGCATTATGGTCAAATCCAGCATAGTGCAGCACTGAAACCCCCAAGTCTTAAATTGGGACTGATGTTTGGACTTTTATATAAAAGTTCTAAATGCAGAAGACCTTCAGTGTAGCTGTCTTTCACTTTGGGTTATACTCTTTCCACTGGGTGGCTGTGTATGACTTCTCAGGATATTGCGTATTACACTGGTCCAGGGTGAATCTTGACTGTGTTGTCAATAAATAATAATTAACAATTTTATGTATTTCATCAGGAATATGCTTTAACATTGCAGCTCCAATGCTATTGCAAGAAGCAGCTGAACACAGTAAGGGTAGGATAGCAGTTTAGTTGTGTTTTGTAGCTAAACATCCAGTTGAAAGTGTTGTACATAAGTATCAAATGCAGTGTCTCTTATACCTTCATTGTTGTAGTGTGGCATTTTGTATTATACAGCAGAAGTAGCACTCCTTTATGTTTTCTGAAATAGGGATGTTTTTGTTATTGGAATTATGAATGCCCCCCAGTTTAGCTTTATATGCAGTAAAGTGCATTACATGAATATAACGTTGTATATGTGCCTTTATATGTGGAGTTACCAGCTAAGTGTTCTCTATGTGAGGGTCATTAACTATGATTTTGAGAAATTTGCTGTAATATTTCCTGTAGTTATGGATATGTTGCCCTTATTACAGTGTACCACCTGTATCCTGTACAATTATTTGGATGATCTGTTTTTTGCTTATTTTATTTGATTCCGTGAGTTGACTGGGATAATATGACTGTGCTAGAAGCTTATTTCCTGGGGTGAAAAAGTTTGATAAACAAATACAGCTGACATTAATATTTACAGTGAATTACATTTTACATGCACATAGTTTACCTTTGATTCATTTAAATGTGTAAATGTACTCTCTATATTGCAGTTAGCCATTTGTAGTTATTGTTTTTTATGTGCAGTTTTCAGACTACATATTATACATATATAGGGCTATGCAGGAGCATACAGAAGGATCAGGTAGTGTTGGTGTAGATGTATATAGGGCTATGCAGGAGCATACAGAAGGATCAGGTAGTGTTGGTGTAGATGTATATAGGGCTATGCAGGAGCATACAGAAGGATCAGGTAGTGTTGGTGTAGGTGTATGGAAGCAGGAAGCTGATAAGAAGAAGAGTAAAGTAGGAGAGGAGAAATTATGGCATCTGTGATCACCTAAAAACAGGGGAGAAGTAAGGAAGACATAGGTGCAGGGTTATACAAAGGATAGTTTTATCTAGCTTTAGTAATAATAGTGTTCAGGTTTTGTGACATAGTGACATACTCTTGAGTACAGGAAGTTTCCATTGTAGTTAATGGATTTAAAAGTGAAACGTATTTAGTTTTTCAGAACTGAGGTTTCCAGATTGTTTGAATTTTTTAATATTAGTAATTGATCATTTTTTGGCTTATTTAGAAAGTTTTTGCTTTTTGATTCACAACATATAGTTACACTTTCCACTTTTAGAGATTGACAAACTCTGTGTAGATGTAAACCATCTCAACAGCATGTTCTTTGGAAATAACAAATAACAATAATGGTCTTTTCTCAAAAGAAGCTACGTTTTCTGTTGTCTTAAATGCTGTAGCAAAATGCACATAGTAAGTATACCTATTCCGACAGGCATGCACACATTTGAAATTCTGCTGTCTGCTTTCTCTAGTGGCTATTAGATCATGGAGTGGTCAGTATAAAGAAGACCCATTCAGATGTTTTCTCTTGGAAATTTCAAAAGCAGATCTTGAAGTAGAGGAGAGACCTTATGGTCATCTTCAGGCCAGTATGCCGTTTTCAATCAAGATGCTGCAACATTTAAAGAAACAGTTGAAAACAATTGTAGTTTTCAGTGCTCTTCAGAATGAAATAATGAAAGCTTTCATACAGTAATGTTGTGACTTTGAGCATAACAATAATGTGTATTTCTTTATGAAAATATTTAAAATGATTTGGTTTCATTAAAATTCAAGATGTTGGTGCTCTTTTATCTCTTAAGGTAGGATCCGATCTAAGGGCGTTTTATAAATTATTGTCCATAACATTCCCTGAACATTGCAAACATTGCATGAAAAAGTCAAGCTATTTTTTCAAATAGAGGCATTTACACAGACAGAATAAAACTAGCCAAAACATTTAGTAGTTTGGGGACTGTTGTAGGCAAATAATGACGGGTCTATATTATATACTCGAAGTTTCAGAACATCGACTCTCACATGATCGACACCACATGACCGAAGTCTGAAACACTGAGTATATAATAAAAAAACTAAAAAAAAAACAAACTTACCTTAATGCTCTGAGCAGGGGGGCAAGCCCCCTCTGCATCCACCACACTCCCCCTACTTAAATATACCAACTCTGAGAACGCACTTCAGTGCAGAAAGGGAAAATTTCCCATTCTGCGCATATGGAGCCATTGACTTTCACCTTTGAACTTTCTAACGTTCGATCATGTGATGTCGACCATCTGTCATTCGTACTTCAGAACATTTGAAGATTTAATAGGGAACCATAATGACAGTCATAATAATAAAGGCATGCCCTGTTGTTCACATTTATTTTTTTATAAAGAGCTACAGAGTCATTAATTTCAAGTGAGATAAAAATGTTAATGGCTGTGCAGTTTATACTGTATCCCTGAAAACATCTTGTTTCCTTTCAGAAATATTATGCAGGTTCTTTGTGCATCAGACATTCCATGAACCGCTGTGAAAGTCAAAAAACACACGTTCAGATTTCAGTTTACCTTCGCAAATAAAATAAGCAGCCTGTCAAAGATGTCAGAAACTGCACTTTTGAATGCTTAAAACAGCTAAAGCTACACAACGAATGCATCAATCCAGAAATGTTGAATGTGTTCGAAATACCCAACATTTCTAGATGTCTCCAAACACTGTTATGGAGGGGGAATCCCCCCTTCATTCCCACACCCCCTGCTAATTTAATATACTAACTCCGAGATTGCATTACACTGAGGGAATGGGTACATGTCCTGATACCCACTGTAGTGCAATCTGCACTCAGAATGCCAAATTCACATGACAGAATGCACACTGGCATTTGCTCATTTGAATTCACAATTCTTTTTTTTGACATTCCGAAATTTTGTCATTGTACTTTCACACTTTAGAGTGTTACAAAAAGTGATCATGACCTTATGAAGGTAAACCTCAAACACTGCTGGAATTTTGTGTGGAATGCTGCTTAAGGAGCACCTTTATTCATTTTCCCCACACCCTGCATAAGAAATAAAGCCAATCTATTGCTACTGCACTCTTGATTACTCTGAGGCCACAGTTAGCTATAGCTACCCCAGTAGCAGCTGGGAGATGCAATAGCTAAAGGGAAGCAATGTTGCTGCAGTCAGAGGGATCCCTCTAGGGAGATCATGCTGTAGGGCTACCACTTCACAGGACTGGATGCACAGTAATGTACATGTCATCTGTCGGCCTCAGTATGTATGACATCATACACTGTGCTGGAATATCTGGTTCCTGTAATATCAGCAGCTGTCTCCTTACTCCATAAGGAGAATGGTTACATGGTGAGCAGGCTCTGTGCAGCCCTGGTAGCTGTGTATTTTCAAGGCCACTTCTTGGATCACTGGATCTGCAGATGAGAATTATAACCATAGTGATTCTAGAATACCTTCTACAGTGTACTTTTGAACAAGAAAGCATGTTCTATATTGCTCTATGTAACATCCAATTATTTCTCAACTTTTGTCAGATTAGATTGAAAGTATTAAGTATAACCAGTTTTCTCTGCGCAGGGGGACCATTCCAGACTGTGTGAATTACTCATGCGCAAACTCACCTGCTCAAAGGTTCCTCAATTTTGTTAACTCCAGTGTGCTGGACCAGCTGATTGACATCCCCACCAGGGGCACCAACATCCTAAACCTGGTGCTTACAAATATGGGAGACCACTGTAGATCCCCCACTGTGAGTTCATCCCTGGTAAGATCTGACCACAAATCAGTCTCTTTTGAGATAACTATCACGTCTGACCCCCCCCCCCAGCAGCAACTACAGTAAAAATGTCTCCAGAGCAGATTATAACCTCTTACAGGATGGTATAAACAGCTTCATTGCACCTCCCGCCACAGACAGAACCAGCTACTATGCCAAGCTCTACACCAGTGCCCTATACAAGCACCTGTATAACTGCATTGATGCAGCAGTACCTGTTAGGACCAAAACAAGCTCTTCAAGGAAAAGCAAACCTGCATGGTGAACAACCACCATTAACAGGCTTTACAAAAAAAAGGAAGAAATTGCTATCAAAGAGTAAGGAGGAGGAGGCTCTAAACTGGAGACACTCCCTCCTCAGCTTAAATAAGCAAATAAGACTTCTTGTGAAGTCCTCCAAGGCAACTATGTATCCAAGTTAGCTTCCTCAACCAAGGACAGCCATAAGGTATTCTTTAGTTGCATCTGTAATCTAAAAGGTAAGGCTCAGATTTGCACCAAACTTGTAGTTAATGGTAACACATACACTGAGCTGGTGGACATAGCTAACCTGCTAGCCAACAGGTTCGGTGAAAAC
Organism: Protopterus annectens; assembly: GCF_019279795.1. Lineage (NCBI taxonomy): Eukaryota > Metazoa > Chordata > Ceratodontiformes > Protopteridae > Protopterus > Protopterus annectens. The sequence continues at coordinate 1,812,319,894 of NC_056744.1, forward strand.
TTTACTTCCCTGTCCCCACCACGCATACTTCATAACATCCCTACTACCTGTCCCCTACCTTGTATCTCTAAAGAACAGGTCATAAATACCCTCTCTAAGGCTAAAATCACAGCATCAATGGAACCTGATAACATCCCAGGCTGCATCCTACATGGTCTCAAACAAGAATTAGCAACACTATTGGCTACTCTTTTCAGTCACAGTCTGAGCACCGGCTTCATCCCAGCTGAAAGGAAAACAGCCACCGTTATCTCCCTGCACAAAGGTTGTGCTCCTACTGACCCCGGGAACTATAGATCTATTATCTTGACTAGCCTTATCTGCAAGGTCACGGAGAGAATCATCATAGACCTTATCAACAAAGATGTAGGTAATTTACAAACACTAGATCCTACCCAGTTTGGATTTGTCAAGGGAAGATCATGCTTATTAAACCTGGTGGACTTCTTCAAGACAGTCACAAGGGCCCTGAAGAAGGGGAAATCTGTGCATACACCCTACCTAGACCTGACCAAGGCATTTGACACTATCCCTCACTCAGGCATCATTGACAAAGTCTCCCAGCTAGACATCCATCCAAGGATGGCCCCCTTGTTGTAGAAGGAAGTAGTAGTCCACAAAAATCACAAAAAACTGATAAACCCAAAAATACAACACACCAATAAAACTATAAAAAATGAAGAAATACCTGACCGAGTACTCCAAAACTCCTCTTTCATTAGACACAATGAAGTAAAACCACCAATATTTAGGTTCAAAGGTTGGTACAAGGCTATCAGCCCTAAGGCTTATGCAAGCCTAGCCATAACAATTCCCTGGATATTTCTTCCCACAATATATACTTCTCTGGACCCCTGTCTAGCAGGGTGACTGACGTGATCCCCGGGGTGAATTTCCTATCTCCCATCCAATCATCAAGGTTCCATTTGAAGAGAGCCAAGGAGGCACTCTGCTTGACATGTATGGGCAGTCTATTCCAGAGTATGGGGAGTCTCTGGGTCAGGAACCTATCCCTCCAGCATGTTTTGTTCATTGTGATGACAAGGTTTAGATCCCTGGAGCATGTGGCTCTGAGGGATTGGGATTTCTTTAAGTGGAGCATGTCCAACAGCTCAGGGTTTGACATGGCCTTGTATGTTAAGCAGAGATCGCCTCTGAGTAGACGATATGCCACAGAGTATAGCTGGAGTTTTTTTTAGACGGTCAGCATATGGCATCTGCTTTAGGCCTGTGATTCTTTTAGTGAGGTATTTCTGTGGCCTTTCCAGCTGTTGCAGATGTCTTGCGAGGTACATACCAAATGGGGCATTATACTCTATAATGGGTCTAATGAGGGATGAGTACAGTGGGACATTTAGCACTTTTGTCCCTGAAATTAAGGACTTCATCAGAATACAAAACACAAAATGCTGTTAATCCAATTAAAATACCCATCCTTTGATACAGAAAAAGGGCTACAACCAATTAGGTGAACCAGTTTCAACAGGAAATCCTATTACATCACCAAATATACTCCATACAGGTATGTCACACCATTCTTTAAGAGAAAAAACATATACATATATACTTTCCCATTTTTAAAAAATTGTATATATGAATGTATGTTATACATATACCCAAATATATTTAAAAATATATTTAACAATATATTTAAAAAGTAAAATTTATTTTACTAAAATCTAAAAAAGCTGACGCTGTGAATCATATTGACACACAATTTAAAGTTTATTAGATTGCTCATACAGCACAGGTGTAACAGAAATTCTATTATTCAATCCCGGGGGAAGCATTGCCGCTAACCTCAACTACCATTCTGTCTCTTTTTTCTTAAGTATGTTTTTCCAACCCCCCCGCCCCAGGATTTGGTTTAACCCCCTCCAAGATACCAAATGTGAATTACTGAATCTGGGACAAAGCTGGGAGTGCTTAAATAAAGCATTGTTCGATTTTTTATTCTTCACATCATTTAGATGTTTATAAATCCTACTTCTGAAAGGTCGCTCAGTTTTGCCCACATAAAAACTGCCACAGTTTATGCATGCAGCCAGGTAGACAACCTTCCTAAATATTACTTTACTTGCTAACCTATTACCCAGGATAATGTTACTCTGTTTATTGATATAAGTACATTGGTTACAGGCTCCACAGGGTTTGGTACCACAATCAGGTCCCCCTGTCGAACTTGTCTTACTCTCCAATAACTTCTTAAAGTTAGCCCTCGTTTTACTGACAAACATTGGTTCCACCCTCGCCTTCTCATAAACGTCAGGATTAACTCTAAATATATTCCAGTTTTTCCTAAAGGCATTTTTTATTTTTTTCCTCAGGTGATTGTACTGTAATCATACCTTAGTTTTGCCCTCACTGGTGTTCCATTATTCTTCTCCAATCCTACCACCAGCAGGATTTTATATTGCGCTCCCCATTTATTGTATACATTGTCTATTATCTCATCCATCCATTCCTTGGGATACCCCCTTTCACAGAACATCATTCCAATTTTACTCAATTCACCCATAATATCCGCATAGTGTGATGTCATTTGGGCTACCCGTATTACTATAATATATACAGTATAGGATGGCTAATACCCAGAAAAGAAATACTGTAAAAGGACAAGAAATATGGATAGCCTGACTGACATCACACTATGAGGATGTCATAGATGAACTGAGTAAAATTAGAATCTACGAAAGCACTAAATACTGATGGTTTTACTAAATTGTGTCACAAAAACTGATATGCCAAAGAAGAGCCATAAAGACAATATAGTGGACTATTGAGGATAATAAAGAAATTATGTATTGTTACTATTATGGAAAAAGTCCAGAATTTCCAGACACAAGATATACAAAATGATTAAGAGAGAAATTAGAAGAAAAATATTTCCACAAGAAAAATTGTCAGAAGCTTCAAAAATTATATTCATTTATACAACAGATTTGTGAAAAATAGTACATAAATCAAGAAACTTGGATCTAATTGAAAAAAAGAAGCATCTGAGGAAGTGTGAAACAATAAACAACAAATCCTACAGATTTTTGAAAAGCATAAAGAAGAAATATGGACATGGGAAAGAAAGAGAGATTTGATATGGTGCAATGTTTATGCAAAGGAGAAAGCCAAATTAATCAATATAAAGAAGGCAGCCCCAAAGATATTCAAAGAAAAATACAGGCAAAGGCATCCAGATATGGAAAAGTTCACAATAAAAATTAATATCACAAAGGGGAATGTATAAAAGAAAATCAGTAAAATAGAAGTAAAAAGAAATAGAAGTTGAAGTTATGGAGCGCCTGCAAAGTGAAGGATTTGGTGTAGAAGGTCTAACACAGCCTACATCACAGCATGACGGAATGAGTCCCCAAAGTAAGGAGAAGCAGGAAGATCAGGAGACGTCTGAAGAGAAATATGGACATGGGAAAGGAAAAGAGATTTAACATGGTGTAATATTTATGCAAAGGAGAAAGCAAAACTAACCAATACAAAAAGAGCAGCACCAAAGATATTTGAAGAGAAATACAGGCAAAGGAATCCTGACATGGAAAACTTTACAAAACAAAATAAGACAAAGGAAAAGTAGAAAAGGAGATTTAGTAATGGAGAAGTTAAAGAAACAGAAACCGAGGTTATGGAGTACCTGTGAAGTGAAGGATTCAGTGTAGAAAATCTAACTCAGAAAGCACCACAACAGGATAGAGCAATGGATCTCCAAATTAAGGAGAAACCGGTGGTCAGGTGCCATATGACAATATTTTGGAGCCTTCCACAGAAAACCAGTATAAACATTCACTTGAAGCTGGACAGCAAGGGAAGGAACAGAAAACTGTGTTAACTCTGATGCAGTCAATGTTGAGGAGTGATAGGCCAGTGAGTTCCCATGTGACAGAGCAACGGATGGCACAGGATGAAATTGAAGAGAAGGTGCCACAGGAAGATGCTATAGAACTTTCTACAGAATGGTCACAGGAAATGGAAAACAAAAAATGTGCCCTCAGTTTAGAAGAAAATGAGCTAAGAGAAGACTTGCTTCATTTAATAGACATAGATAGACATATGAAAATCAATGAAAGAAATAGACTGCAGAAGGTCAATAAAACCCAAAAAGTCAGAAGTTTGATAAAACAAATGAACACAGTAATTAGGATTGTCCATAGAGATCCATGCGATATAACAGAAGTAAACAGAATATGGTACTTACGTATTATCACAACCACATTTTCGCTGTTGTCAATTTCGCATACTTCGGTAGAGACAAGGCCATGAAACGCTGCACGGTGGTATTCACAGTGTTTACTGCTGTGGAATAACTTTGCATTAGCTTGGGGAAAAGAAATATTTCAGAAAACCCTCTTCATGTTTTTGCATGCATTACACACGTACGCTTGAATCGTCATGCCTGCTACCGTACTGACAAACTGATTATTTTCACTGAGTGGAAGGAATCCTTCAGAGAAGGCAAGCACACAAAGACATGAAGGATGGTTTTGGTTAACGTTTTATTTTTAACAATGTCTAAACATATGATCAGGTCCCACTGAAAAAGCATGCTACATGTCACAAACAACAGGAAGAATCGTATCATCAAGCTGTTTATTGAAATGGTCTTAATAGGTTTATTCAGGAACTGACTGACTGTATCTTTCATTTTGTGTAAACTATGGGCATTGCTTCCCAAATGGGGACAGTTTCTCAGCACCTTTACTGAAAATCTTGACACATAAACTAGGAAAGTCAGCAATCCCTTGAACTTCAGATATTTCAATGTTAGAAGGTTACAGGGTGTTTTTCGTGAGTCACTTTCCCTTCACTGAGGGTAGATGATGTTGATCGCTGATTACGGGTTGCTGATTAAACCTACTAACAACAGTACGGAAAACACGTTACTGGCTGATGCTGCAATTCTTCCTCTCGTTACTGCCATGTTTGGACCTGAGTATATGTTTAACATTTGTTAAAAATACAAAGTGAAGCAAAAGCATAATTCCTGTGTCTGTGCCTTTTTATGTGGGGGAAACTGGAGAGCAATTGCAGTGAGTAAGACAGCAGCCCTGACAGTTGAAGCCTGTATGCACTTTACTGCGAGCTACATGACATGCTGGCGGTAAAGTGCATACCTAAACAGTGACATTATCTTACTCAATTTTTACTGATAACCCTGCCTAAAACAACCTTCAGTGTGAAAGTAAACCCATTGTCTGTCATTGTCACACCATTATCTGTTACATTTCCACATCGGCAAGCAACCATTATTATCGCGAAAATGTGATTGCGATAATACGTAAGTACCCAGAATATATTACTGTGGAGTTGAATTATTAACTGATAAAGTTCTACAGCAAGAACACAGGGTAGCGAGGGAAAGGAAGAGGAGAAATTGAATACCATCATGGAAGTATCGACCAGAGAAAACTATAAAGCAAATAAGACAAGAAGTGCCACTGTATAGTACAGAAGAAGAAACTTATCAACAAAAATACTAAGAAAGATAGAGATGTTAAAAGCAACATGCAGCATTAGAACAGACCATGATCTATCATGCACTATCGCAAATAACAAACTAAAAATCTCAGCACAGCCGGAAAAAGTTAGAAGATACGCAGATTATTATAAAGGAAAAGTACAAAATAAGCAATTTACTGATGACCCCAAAAAGTTTTATAGAGAACTGGGAAACAAGGTAAAAGGAAAAAGGAATTGAAAGACCGCCAAAAAAGAAGAAATAGATACATTTTGTAGAAGTATCTATGACGATCCTGTAGAACATAAAGATGTTAAATGGATAGAAGAAGTAAAAGAAAAAATAAGAATTTTAAAGGTACAGGATATGAAATGGGATGAAGTAACAGCCAGAGAAATTGAAACAAAACTAAAAAAAGCCTCTAAATGGAAACCCCAGGCCCAGATGCAGTACCTCACTTCTGGTTAAAAGTATTAACATCTTTGCATGAAGATTTAGCCATGAGTAAGAACTATTTGTACACGCTCCAAACAGACAACCTGGCTAACAGGAAAAAACAATGTTCCTACTTAAGAGTGAAGCTTCAACCTACCCTAAAAATTATAGACCAATAACTTGACTTCCGACGACGTATAAACTATACGTGGGAATTGATGCTGACAGAGTTTATAGTCACTTAGAAGAAAACTCAATTATGGCAGTAGAACAAAAGAACAATAAAAGAAAGTCATATGGAGCAAAGGATCATTTGTTGTTAAATAAAGTCATAGTGGAGAACTGTAAAAAGGGGAAGAATCTAAGTATGACATGGACTGAATACAAAAAAAGCATTTGATAGTATCCCACATTCACGGATAAAAGAGTGCTTAAAAATGTATAAGATACACCCTACACTGATTGACTACATTACAGTAACCAAGAAACAGTGGCAGACCACTTTGCAATTAAGCCATGATAAAGGACAGATTATTATCCCAGGGATAAAAATCCAAAGGGTGATATTCCAGGGTGACTCTCTGACACCCTTGCTATTCTGTCTTGCCCTTAACCCATTAAGCTGTCTACTTAACAGCTTAGGCCATGGTTATAATTTGGCTCCTAGAAAACAACAAAGTATAAAGACATCTCATCTTCTCTTTGTCAATGATTTAAAACTGTATAGCTCATGAGACGAGGAACTAAAAGCACAACTACAAGTTGTTAAAACTTTTCAGATGGTATAAGAATGTCAATTGGTCTTGGTAAATGTGCAAAAGCAACCTTTAAAGCAGGAAAACTGCAGCACCAGAAAAACATCACTTTAGGACAAGAATGTTATATAAAAAAACTTGAGCAAGAGGGAATGTATAAATATTTGGGAACTGATGAAAAATCAACAATAAAGCATGAAGAAATGCAAATAAAACCTAGTAAGGAATACTTTAAAATACTTAAATTAATCCTGAAAACAGCACTGACATCTAGGAACCCCAAAATGTGTTGGATAGATTAGACAGGAAAACAAGAAGGATGCTTCATGCTCACCAAATGATTTATGAAAATCAGTGCATACCAAGATTATATATTCCCCATTCCAAAGGAGGGATGGGCCTCCTTGAAATTGATTACATGTACAGATCTGCAATCATGGGACTCCACACATATCTACTGACCTCACAAGACCCAAACATAGTGAAAGTTTTGAGACATGAGGAGAATACATCTAAGATGATTTATCTGATTAATCTAGCAGAAGCATATTGGCATCAAGCAGGAATAGAACTCAAACCAGGTATCAACTGAATGTTCAAAAAAAAAAAAAATATATATATATATATATATATATATATATATATATGGTGAAAGAGCAGGTGAGAAGGAAAGGAATGTGGAAAATGCATATAGTTGCAAGTATAGAAGATGTCTGGAAGAGCCTCATGTTGATCAGGAGCGAATGCAGGAATGGTTAACGAGAGGCAAATTCAAACCAAAAGATGAAAGGTTAATATTGGCAGTTCAAGATAATGGGCTGTGTACACGCTGGTTTACAAAGTCCATTGAACACGTGGGAGAAACAGACAAATGTAGGTTTTGTAAAATTGAATTGAAAACAGTTGCACACCTTGTTGTTGGTTGTGACATAATAATGGCAGAAGGACTGTATACTGAAAGGCATAATAATGGGGCAAGACTGTTGCACTGGGAATTGTTCAAACATTATGGTATTGAAAAACACTGGAAACATGAGCCACAAAGCATCATAGAAAATGATGAAGTTTGCATCATGGGATCACCCATTACCAACAGTTCAAAAGATAGATGCTAGAAAACCAGATATAGTGGTCCATGAAAAGAAGACAAAAGTAGCATTCATCATTGAAATTGCTACACCCAGTGACTACAGTGTCTTGCATACAGATTGACACAAAGTCATAAAGTATCAGGATTTGCAGGCAGAAACAAGAGCAATGTGGAAGAAAGACACCCAGACAGTCCTGATGGGAGCAATGGGTCTTATAATAAAGAATCTACAATGGTATTTAGGTATGTTTCCACTACATGTAACTCTGTATGAACTGTGGAAGAAGTCATTACTGGGCGTATTGCGGGTGCTGCAAAGAGCACTTTTGGCTGACATCAAACATTGAAGCAATACTAATTTCATGAATGTCAATCATATTTTGACTTAGGAATAAGGTCCATTCCCATCATGGTATTAGAAACCCAAAAGATTTGAAGAAATTAAAAAAAAATAGACATCGACCATTATATTGTAAGGTAGGATGCAAACTGGCTCTCTCCACCTCCAACAGCAGATCTGCTACCAGTGGTGTTCCACAGGGATCGGTCCTGGGACTTCTACTGTTCAGAATCTATTTATCCAAAGTACAAGGTAAAACTAAGGGACAGTGGCTGACAAAGTTTGCTGATGACTGCAAACTGGGTATGGTCATAGATCTCCAAATGATGTCAACATCCTTCAAGAAGATCTTACACAAACAAATGACTGGTGCTAAAGTTATGGCCTCAAACTCAATGCAAAAAAAATGTATTATCATCCTTTTTGGTAAGAGCAATGTTCCTGCAACTCATCACATCAATGGCATAAGTATGCACTCAGTGGTGAGATATCTGAGCTCTCAGGTTGACAGCAACCTTGTCTTTGATCACCATATCTCCACAGTGGTAAAAAGGCATTCTATATGGCTCACCTCATAAGTAAGGGCACTGCCTTGAGAAAAAGTGAAGATATCACCTCCCTGTACTCTTCACTCATTAGGCCAATAATTGAGTACAACGCCCCTTTTGGTATGTACATTTCAAAGCACATGCAGCAAATGGAGAGACCACAAAAATTTCTCACAAAGAAAATTCAAGGTCTTCAGCAGCTATCCTATGTGAATCGGCTAAAATCACTATCACTTTATTCTGTTTCATACAGACCTACTCAGAGGTGATCTCCGCCTTGCGTATAATGTGCCCTCTGACCCCACTTTATTGGAAATGCTACACATCCACAAGTCAAATGCCACATGGGTTATTCGCTCTAAAGACCTAAACCTGGTATGTGACATCAATAGAAACTGCTGGAGGGACAAATGTGTCTCCCAAAGGTTACCACACCTTTGGAACAGACTCCCATTTCACATCAAAAAGAGCACCTCATTTGCCCTTTTTAAACACAATCTGGACAGTTGGATGTGTAACCGTAAATTCACCCTGGGGGGGTTCCACCTGTGTCCCTCAGACAGGGGCAATAGGTGCTGATCATGGTAAGAAGGGCAAAATTTGGTTAGGCTTGTAAAAGTCCTAAGGCCATTAGCCCTGTAAATTCCTATGATCCTATAATCCTATGTCTGAGTCAAAGCATACAGATGGAGTAAATGTTATGAGTATATATGATTTAACGTCACAAGTAGTCGACTCAAGTCACCAAAGAGGATGTATACTTGTACAGCACAGACAGTGATTCTGTTGTTACTATTCATCGTTCGCTGAGTGTTCCATTGGTGTAGCTGCATCAGCTGCCCTGACCATTTTTTTTTCTGTTAACCGTGGATTTCATAGAGTGAGGTGCACTTTGCTGTCTGTCACATTTGCACACACACACACACACACACACACACACACACACACACACACACACACACACACACAAACACTACACAAGTACAGACACACACACACCATGTAAAATGGGCCAAAATGACCTCCTGACAGGTTCATAGGTAGGTACTAGGCTATCTGCCCTAGGGCATTTATAAGCGTAGCCACAGTGTGACGGCTTACACCTCCCAATTGATTAAATTACTGAGCCTCTGTCAAGCAGAGCCACTGACGTGATCCCTGGGCTGTATTTTCTGTTTCCCATCTCCTCGTCAAGATTTTTCTTGAAGACTGTTAGTGAGGGGCTCTGCCTAACGTAGTTTGGAATTTTGTTCCGGAGCATAGGGAGTCTCTGTGACAGGAATCTACCTCTCCAGGATGCCCTATTTATTGCTGTTGCAAGGTTTAGCTCACTAGAGCGCATGGCTCGCAGTGACCTGGATTTCTTTAGGTGGAGCATGTCCATCAATTCTGAGTTGGACATGGCTTTATAAGTCAGGCAGAGATCAGCTCTGAGTAAGCAATATGCCACTGAGTACAGCTGGAGTTTTTTTAGTCAGGCTGCAGAGGACATATGTTTGAGGCCAGTAATCCTCTTGGTGAGGTACTTTTGTGGTTTTTCCAGCTGTTGGAAGTGTCTTGTGAGGTACATCCAAAATGGGGCATTGTACTCTATGATGGGTCTGATGAGTGACGAGTAGAGGGGCACTAGAACCTCTTTATTTCTAGATGCAAACCCTTTAGTAATTATATGGGCTACATAGAAGGATTTTCTAACTACTTTGGCAATATGATTGTCAAAGGAGAGATTACTATCTACATGGGTCCCCAGATCTCTTATTACCTCTTCTGTATTTAGGGGGCTGCCACCTTTGTGGTTATTTGTGGGTGTTTTGTTTTTTACAAACGGGATGACTATGCACTTTTTGGCATTTAGCTTGAGGCCATGACTTTGACACCAGGTGTCCATCTCAGTGAGGCCCTTTTGGAGGATGTCTGTGACAGCCAGAGAGTCAATTATGGCTCCCAGTTTGCAGTCACCCACAAACATGGTCAGCCGTAGTCAACCTATGTTTCCCTGAACTTCTGAGAAGTAAATGCTGAACAGGAGGGGTCCCAGGACCGAGCCTTGTGGGACACCACTTGTGACTGGTTTAGAGTAGGACCTGGAGCCAGCTATTCTTACTCTGTGAGATCTGTCTGTAAGCCAGTTGGCTATCCATCTTGTGACGTAGGGGTTTATGTTCAGGCTGGTGAGTTTTTCTATAATACCCGAGTGGGGAATGATGTTGAAAGCCTTGGTGAGATCAAGGTAGGCTGTGTAAACCACCTTTCCTTCATCTATGGCCTTGGTGACTGTCTTGAAGAAGTCAACCAGGTTTAGAAGGCATGATCTGCCCTTAAAACTGAACTGGGTTGGGTCAAGTGTTTGGAGGTTCCCAATGTCTTTGTTTATGAGTTCCATGATAATGCACTCCATAGCCTTGCAGACCAGGCTAGTCAGGCTTATGGGGTGATAGTTCCCTGGGTCAGTAGTAGCCCCTCCTTTGTGGAGCAGAATAACCGTTGCTGTGTGCCATTATATGGGCACGTAGCCTGTGGAAAGGCTGAGGTTGAACATTTTGTTTAGGTGGGGGGTTAGTTCATTCTGGAGTTCATATAAGACATATCCAGGGACACCATCTGGCCCCATTGATGCTGTGTTTTTGGCTTTTGAAAGGGCTGTTTTAACCTGTGCATCTGAAATTTCTGGGACTTTACACTTTTCCGGTATTGCTGTGGGTCCTTTTGGGGGTGAGAGAGGGGTGAAGTTTGCACTGAATCTATCCCCCAGGATGTTGGCAATATCAGTGGGTTCAGTATATTTTGTGCTATTTTGCACTAGCTCAGAGCATATCTGAGAGTTGCCACTTAGATTTTTGACATAGCTAAAGAAGGCTTTTTGGTTATCTTTCGAATCTCTGGCTATTTTTCTTTAGAGGTTTGCCTTAGATGATTTTATGAGGGACCTTAGTTTTTTGCTGATACTGATCAGGGGCATCTTTCCTTCGTGTGATCTGCTTTTTTTCTGAACTAGTTCCCTCCTTTTATTGTATAGTTTGTTAATGGCAGGGGTCAACCAGACCAGCTCTTGGAGGAGTGAGTCTTGGTTTTGCTAGGGATGGCATGATCCATGCATTCTTGTAGGTGCTCATAGAATTCATTTGTGAAGGATTCTGCATATTGGGCAGAATTATCCATTAACTTGGGGGCTGCAAAACTTACCACCTCTGTCTTAAGCAAGATGAAGTTTGCTTTGGAAAAAATTTTTTACTGTGGTTTCATTGGTTGGTGGTGATGATGGGGTGTGGATATCCCGAGTGATTAGTTTATGGTCAGATCTGACCAGTGACGGGTTGCCCTCCAGTGCAGAGCACCTGTTGCCCATATTGGTGATGACCAGGTCCAATATGTTATCACCTCTGGTGAGATAATTTACTAGCTGATCCAGGCAGTTGGTGGAGGCTAAGGATAAGGCATATGGAGAGTTGTATGAGAGATTGGACACTAAAGAGGGAAAAAAGGACCTGTACCGATTGGCTAAACAGAGGGACAGAGCTGGGAAAGATGTGCAGCAGGTAAGGGTGATAAAGGACAGTGAGGGAAACATACTCACAAGTGAGGAGAGTGTGTTGAGTAGATGGAAAGAGTACTTTGAAGGGCTGATGAATGAAGAGAATGAGAGAGAGAGAGAAGGTTGGATGATGTGGGGATAGTGAATCAGGAAGTGAAGCAGATTAGCAAGAAGGAAGTAAGGAGAGCTATGAAGAGGATGAAGAATGGAAAGGCTGTTGGCCCAGATGACATACCAGTGGAAGCATGGAGGTGTTTAGGAGAAATGGCAGTGGAATTTTTAACCAGATTGTTTAATGAAATTTTGGAAAGTCAGAGGATGCGTGAGGAGTGGAGAAAAAGTGTTTTGGTACCTATCTTTAAGAATAAGGGTGCTGTGCAGAGCTGCAGAAACTACAGAGGGATAAAATTGATCAGTCACAGCTTGAAGTTATGGGAAAGAGTAGTGGAAGCTAGGTTAAGAAGGGAGGTGATGATTAGTGTTCAGCAGTATGGTTTCATGCCAGGAAAGAGCACTACAGATGCAATATCTGCTCTGTGAATGTTGTTGGAGAAATACAGAGAAGGTCAGAAGGAGTTGCATTGTGTCTTTGTGGACTTAGAGAAATCATATGACAGGGTGCCTAGAGAGGAGTTGTGGTATTGTATGAGGAAGTCGGGAGTATGTAAGAGTGGTACAGGATATGTACAAGGGTAGTGTGACATTAGTGAGGACTGCGGTGGGAGTGACAGACACGTTTAATGTGGAGGTGGGATTACATCAAGGATCAGCTCTGAGCCCTTTCTTATTTGCAGTGGTGATGGACAGGTTGACAGATGAGATCAGACAAGAGTCCCCGTGGACTATGATGTTTGCAGATGACATTGTGATATGTAGTGAGAGTAGGGACCAGGTTAAGGAGACCCTGGAGAGGTGGAGATATGCTTTAGAAAGGAGAGGAATGAAGGTCAACAGGGCTAAAATAGAATATATGTGTGTAAATGAGAGGGAGAGTAGAGGACTGGTGAGGATGCAGGGAGTAGAGTTGGTAAATGTGGATGAGTTTAAGTACTTGGGATCAACAGTTCAGAGTAATGGTGAGTGTGGAAGAGAGGTGAAGTAGAGAGTACAGGCAGGGTGGAACGGGTGGAGAAGAGTTTCAGGAGTGATTTGTGACAGACAGGTACCAGTAAGAGTGAAAGGGAAGGTCTACAAGAGGGTAGTGAGACCAGCTATGTTATATGGGTTGGAGACGGTGGCACTGATGAAAAGGCAGGAGTCAGAGCTGGATGTGGCAGAGTTAAAGATGTTAAGATTTGCACTGGGTGTGACTAGGATGGACAGGATTAGGAATCAGTATATTACAGGGTCAGCTCAGGTTGGACAGTTTGGAGACAAAGCAAGAGAGGCGAGATTGCGTTGGTTTGGACATGTGCTGAGGAGGGATTCTGGGTATATTGAGAAAAGGATGCTAAGCATGGAGCTGCCAGGTAAGAGGAAAAGAGGAAGGCCTAAGATAAGGTTGATGTGGTGAGAGAGGACATGCATACGGTTGGTGTGAAAGAGCATGATGCAGAGGACAGGAAGAAATGGAAACAGATGATCCACTGTGGCGACCCCTAATGGGAACGGCTGAAAGAAAATGTTGATGATCCAGGGAGTTAGAGTTAATAAATTCTAGGAAGTGCTGGGCCATGGAGTTTGTACAGGAGTAGTTTTCCCAGTTAATGGAAGCGTAGCTGAAATCACCCAATATCAGGGTGTTTGGTAAGACCTTCATATTTTCCAGTGTCTCCAGAAAGGCTGAGTGGAGGTCGTGGGTCATGGAGGGTGATCTGTATTGGGCCACAATTTTCATTGTAGCTTTGCCCGTTGTTAGTTGCACATGGATGATCTCAGTGGTATTGTGTTGCACCACTAACCTGGAGGTGTAGGTATCCTTGATGAATATGGATCGGCCCCCTCGTTTTGTGTTTTGGTCCATGTTCTGTGGCCAAATTGTTTGGTAAGAGTTGTAGCCTGGTAGTGCTGGGTTACTCTCTGGAACCTTCAACCAGGTTTCGGTTACTGCACAGATGTCGATGTTCTCCAACCTGAGGAGAGCTTCGAGCGCATGCATTTTGAGATTTAAACTCCTGGCATTGAGTAGCATAACCCTTATTTTTTCGTTTTTAGTGCTGTTTACGGTAGTGGGTTTGACTTTTGAGCCTTGCCTAGAAAAGGCACTATGGGGGTGGCAAGGGCCTGGGCCAGTATTCGAAAGCCCAGGGGTGATAGGTGCAAGCCGTCTCTTATGAAGCAACGTGGCTTGTCAAGCATGTCGTCCCAGGCCGACAAACACTGGATCCCCTTTGAATGACACCAGAAACGTAGCCAATTGTTACAACTGATATTTTTTTCTTTATACTGAGGTATCATTCTTGGTGTGAGCAGGATGCTTGCTTCACAGGGTCAGAGTCATACCTGCCTGGGCTACACGATCAGAGAGATCTTCCATGTCTCTCTTCATGTAGTCCAGGGAGGTACATCTGAGGTCATTCACACCAACATGAACAATGACAGCATCATATTTGTACTTGTTCTGGAGTGACCTGAGTGCTTGTGTTATGTGGCAGATTCTGGCTCGTGAAAGGCAGCTGACAGTAACCTTTTCCTTGTCCAGCCTAGTGAGTGGGACATCAGTGTGCCTGACTATAGAGTCGCCTATTACTAGTGTGTTAGGTATGTTATTTCGCCGTAAGGGCTGTGATTGTGCGGCACACTAATTTAATGTATTATGTGTTGTCTGTTTTGTGATGGGAGGTGCAGGTTGTTTGGGTGTCTGCTTTGGAGGTCTCTGTTGTTTTTGCAGGTTTTTACTTAGAGCCTTTGAGTATGATTCCGTGTGCACTTATTTGTATCTTTAGTCAGTGCTGGTTTGGTTGGTCTATGTGAGGCTAAAGGTGTGGTGCAAACGTTAACCTTCTCCTCTTGACTGTCTGAACCAGTCTTGGGAGGAGAGGGCTTAGCCTCCAGTTTGGCTGTGTAATTGCATCTCTCGCATGTGTTAGTGTTTGGTGGTAGGAGAAGAGGGTTGTCTGTGTATGTGAGGCAGTTATAACATTGCCTCAGGATACCCAGATTCACCAGCTGGACTGCAGAGTACACTTGGAATTGCCCTTTGGTCATGCCTGAATAGTGGGGTTGAGCTGCTTGGTAGTTTGGCTGATGGGGGTGATTAAAGAGCCTTGCCTTGCTGGGCAATCTAGTGCTGGAGTTTATTTGTGCTTTGCTATTGTTTTTTTACAAGTGCTGGGCTGCAGTGTGTTATTTTGAGTCCTTAGGTTGAGAGTTAGACTAGTTTCAAGGGAAAAACTGAAGAGTAAACTTTGTGGAGCCAGGAATATTTAACCCTAGCTAACTGGCGCTGCCCAGCACACAAAACTACGCAAACGTGGTTTTTATGGCAGGAAAATGAAAGAGATAGAAATTAGCCAAAAATGGCCAATAAACTACTAACTTCTGGGCTGGAACCACTCCTCCAGGGACAGATAGGCTGCTCAAAGCTCCCCTCTCTCACAGGTGAACAGAGAGACTTCCTTCTATTTAAGTAAGCTATGGGCAACTCAGAACCCAGTAATGCAGCCCTGAATTCAGCACTAGCCTGAAAACTGGACTATACTAGTTAAGAAGGTGGGAAAAACAAGGATTTTTTTTGTGTTTTCTTTTTTTTTATAGAGAAGGCAAAAACAGCAGGAAATACACGTAATTCAGCTTAAAACGACTTTTAAACGCACAGAAAGGCTAACACACTTTAGTGTATAGCCTACAACAGTTAAACAAACATTTTAAAACTGAAAACGACTTTTAGAAAGTGCAGGTAGTTAGGTAAGTACAAAACACAGAAAAACAAGCTTTTAAATCATAATACACACTGAAAAACTGGCGTTTAGGTGGGAAACAAATTAAGCACAGCAATAAAATGCAGAAAAAAGGTACTTAATCACTCCAAAGTCTCTCTTTTGTCTCTCTGCTGCTTGCAGACTCTGCAGAACACCATGCTGGAGCTTGCTGAGTTGAATACAAGCATAAAAAACATTCAGCAATTTTTATGGCAGGGAAATGAAAGAGATAGGAATTAGCTCAAAATGGCCAATAAACTACCAACTTCTGGGCTGGAACCACTCCTCCAAGGACAGATAGATTGCTCAAAGCTCCCCTCTCTCACAGGTGAACAGAGAAACCTCCTTCTATCCATGTAAGGTATGGGCAACTCAGAAACATGTAACGCAGCACTGAATTCAGCACTAGCCTGAAAACTGGACTATACTATACAAGCTTTTAAATCACAATAAACACTGAAAAATCGGCATTTAGGCGGAAAACAAATAAGCACAGCAATAAAATGCAGAAAAAAGGTACTTAATCACTCCAAAGTCTCTCTTTTGTCTCTCTGCTGCTTGTAGACTCTGCACAACACCAGGCTGGAGCTTGCTGAGTTGAATACAAGCGCAAAAACCATGCAGTGGTTTTTATGGCAGGGAAATGAGAGATAGAAATTAGCCCACAATGGCCAATAAATGACTAACTTCTGGGCTGCAACCACTCCTCCAGGGACAGATAGGCTGCTCAATACTCTCCTCTCTCACAGGTGAACAGAGAAAATTCCTTCTATCCAAGTAAGGTATGGGCAACTCAGAAACCTGTAACGCAGCCCTGAATTCAGCACTAAGAAACATAACGCATGCACTCAAGTCACTCCACAACAAGTACAGATACGACTCTGTCATTGTCCTTGCTGGAGTGAATGACTTGAGACGTACCTCCCTGGACTACATGAAAAGAGACATGGAAGAGCTCTTGGATCATGTGACCCAGGAAGGTATGACCCTAGCCCTGAGTAGCATCCTGCCTTTTCCCAGAATGATACCACAGTATAAGGACAAAATGACTGACTTCAACAATTGGTTAAGCTTCTGGTGTCATTCAAAGGGGATCCAGTATTTGTCTGCCTGAGAAGACATGATCAACAAACTACAATGCTTTGCCAGAGATGGTCTGTACCTGTCACCCCTGTGATTCAGGTTACTGGCTAAAGCTCTTGCCACCCCTATAGTGCCTTTTTTAGGCAAGGTTCAAAGGATAAAACCACCACTGTAACAGATACAAGCATGCAAAATCTGAAGGTAATGTTACTCTATGCTAGAAGTCTAAACCTCAAAATGCACTCTCTCGAGGCACTCCTAAAAATGGAGAACATCAATATCTGTGCAGTAACTGAGACCTGGTTCAAGGCTCCAGAGAGCACCCCTTCAATACCAGGCTACAATTCTTACCACACTTTGCGGCCACAAAACCAAGACCAAAACACTAAAGGTGGAGGAGTGTCCATATTCACCAAGGATATTCACACCTCCAGGCTAGTTGCCCAGCACTGTACATCTGAAATTCTCCAGGTGCAACTAACACTAGGTAAGACTGCAATCCAAATTGTAGCTTGCTACATATCCCCCACCATGCCCCAAGATTCTCACTACACCTTTCTAAACATACTGGAAAATATAAAGATACAACCAAACACCCTAATACTGGGTGATTTCAACTACCCTGCCATTAATTGGGAAAACTACTCGGGTACCAACTCCTTTTCCTAACGGTTCTTGGAATTCATAAATTCCAATGCCCTGGATCAACTAATCCATTGTCCCACCAGGGGTTCCAATATCCTAGACCTGGTCATTACCAACATGGGAGATAGATGCCCACACCAGGGGTCACCCCCTCATTGGTCAGGTCTGACCATAAGCAAATCACCCTTGACATCCACATCCCACCCCACCCCCCCAGTAAGGAAACCTCTTTAAAAAACTTCTCCAAAGCCAACTTCATGCTACTGAAATCAGAAGTGACAAACTTCACAACACCCACGCAGATGGGATCTGGAAGTTCGACTGCAGAATCCTGCACTAAGGCACTGTACGAGCACATCCACTCGTGAATGAATCGTGCCATCCCAAATAGAACCAAGATGCTCTTCTCCAAAAAAAGGAAGCCAATCTGGTGGTCTCCTGCTATAAACAAACTATACAATGGAAGGAAGAAATTGTTGCAAAAAAGAGGAAAATCCTAGGATGCAAAAAACTCTCCCACCAGCCTCAGTAAGAAGCTGAGATCCCTCATAAAATCCTCAAAAGCTAGTTATGAAAATAGAATTTCCAAAGATTCCAAAGACAACCACAAGGCATTCTATAGTTATGTCAAGAATCTAAATGGCAATGCTCAGATCTGCTCTGAGCTACAATAGAATAGCATTAAATATACTAATCCCAAGGATATTGCCAATATCCTGGCAGATTGATTTAGTGCCAACTTCACCCCCTCTCACCCCCTAAATGGCCCATCTCAATACTGGAAGATTGCCAAATTCCAGTAATAACGGCCACACAGGTAGAAACCACACTCTCCAAAGCTAAGAATACAGCATCCATGGGACCAGATGACATCCCGGGCTGTGTACTACATGAACTACAAAATGAACTGGCACCTCACCTAAGTGTCATGTTTAATCATACCTCACCTCAGGCTTCATGCCCACTGAGTGGTGCACAACTACAGTTATCCCGCTCCACAAGTGAGGATCCGCCTTGGATCTGGGGAACTACCGTCCCATCAGGCTGACAAGCCTGATCTGCAAGACATGGAGCACATTATCATGGAACTTATAAACAGACATTGGCAACCTTCAAACATTGGACCCCTCCCAGTTTGGGTTTGTGAAGAGCCGATCCTGTCTCCTGAATCTGATTGACTTCTTTGAATCAGTCTCCAGAGCTGCGGACGAGGGTAAGGTGGTCCACACAGCCTATCTGGACCTCGCCAAGGCCTTCGACACTATCCCCCACTCTGGAATCCTAGATAAGCTTACTAAGCTGGGCATAAATCCCTACATCACTCGATGGGTTGCCAACTGGCTTAATGACAGAACCCAGACTGTAAAAGTAGCCGACTCCAAATCCAGCCCCAGACAAGTGACAAGTGGAGTACCTCAGGGTTCAGTCCTGGGAACCACTCTTGTTTGACATCTACTTCTCTGAAGTACAGGCCAACACTAAGGGACTCTGGCTAACAAAGTTCACAGATGACTGCAAACTGGGAGCCATTATTTAATCCCCAAATGATTCTTCAAAAGGGCCTTACAGAAACATATGCCTGGTGTCACAGCCATGGGCTCAAGCTTAATGCCAAGAAATGTATAGTTATCTCCTTTGGAAAAAAACATGTACCCATGAATTACCACATAGGTGGCAGGACACTAAACATCGAAAGTGTGATGAGAGACTTAGGGACACAGGTGGACAGTGGTCTCACTTTCAATAACTACATCGCCACAACAGTCAGAAAATCCTTCTATGTGGCACACCTCATCTCTAAGGGCTTTTCATCCAGAAAAAAGGAGGTCATTGTCCCACTGTACTCATCCTTCATTAGACCCATTATAGAGTATAATGCCTCATTTGGTATGTAGCTCACAAGACATCTGCAATAGCTGGAAAGGCCACAGAAATACCTCACTAAAAGAATCACAGGGCTAAAGCAGATGCCATATGCTGACCGTCTAAAAAAACTCCAGCTATACTCTGTGGCATATCGTCTACTCAGAGGCGATCCCTGCTTAACCTACAAGGCCATGTCAAACCCTGAGCTGTTGGACATGCTCCACTTAAAGAAATCCCAATCCCTCAGAGCCACACGCTCCAAGGATCTAAACCTTGTCATCACAATGAACAAAACATGCTGGAGGGTTAGGTTCCTGACCCAGAGACTCCCCATACTCTAGAATAGACTGCCCATACTTATCAAGCAGAGCGCCTCATTGGCCCTCTTCAAAAGGAACCTTGATGATTGGATGGGAGATAGCAAATTCATCCCAGGATCATGTCAGTCACCCTGCTAGACAGGGGTCCAGAGAAGTAAATAATGTGGGAAGAAATATCCAGGGAATTGTTATGGCTAGGTTTGCATAGGTCCTAAGGTGGATAGCCTAGTATCAACCTATGAACTTGAAAACTGGACTATAGTAGTTAGGAATGTGGGAAAAACAAGGATTTTTTTTTTATATACAGAAGGCAAAAACAGCAGGAAATACACTTAATATAGCTTAAAATAAGAAGTTATGTACCTACCATAACGTTCCATGTTAGTTGTCTTCTTCTCGCCTTCTTTCTTGCTGGATGGGTCCAGAGCCGATCCTCGGCTCCGACTCGGCCAATACTAAAGCTCGAGAGCTAATTCCACCGGCTTGAGGCTCCCCTATATCCCACAATGCTAGGTGGTAACTACTCAGATCTCGTTTGATAGCTAGACCAAGCAAAGAAGTCTCCATAACTTGGAGAAGGGTAATCCACCTCTAAAACCTGAATTTAAGGTATCCTAGACCTAACAAAGGGGAACTATAGAGGTGGTCAAACCTGTGGGAATAGCAAAGATGAGAGAAGATCACAAGAAAATTCCTCTAGGTCTGTCCAGGCTTGGGGGAAGGAGGGTGGGACGCAAGAAAGAAGGCGAGAAGAAGACAACTAACATGGAACGTTATGGTAGGTACATAACTTCTTAATGTTAAGTTGTCTATCTCACCTTCATTCTTGCTGGATGGGACCGCTTCCCTAACACCTTGTCCCGGGTGGCCTATCGGAACAGACTCTTGAGAACAGTGGAACCAAAGTTGGCACGGTCTCTGGAGGCTATGTCCAACTTGTAATGAGAAATGAAGGTATGAGGAGAAGCCCAGGTGGCTGCTGAGCAAATTGAATCAATAGGTAGCCTGTCCTGAAAGGCTATAGATGTGGCTAAGGCTCTAGTTGAATGGGATCTAGGTTTTGAAGGCAGTTGTTGATGCCTGATCTCATAAACAAAGGTAATCGTAGAAGTAAGGTATCTACAAAGGGACACTTTAGTAACCGGAAGGACCATTTTCCCTTCCGCATAAGATATAAACAGGTGGTCAGATTTCCTGAACTGTTTAGTCCTGTCTAAATAATATCTAAGTTGGCGATGAACATCCAAACAGTGCAATTTTTGCTCCGACCTGTTGCTATAGTTAGGGAAAAAAACTGGAAGGTCGATGGTCTGATTCAAATTTGTTTGTGAGGACACTTTAGGCTAAAAGGATGGATTAGTATGTAAGGATACCCTATCTTTATGAAACAATAAATAGGGGGGGGGACTGCACAGAGCATGGAGATCAGATACCATTCTAGCTGAAGTGATGGCTACAAGAAAGAGTGTTTTCCAAGATAGCAACTTCATCGAACATGAAGCTGTGGGTTCAAAGGGAGGACGGATTAAAGATGCTAGAACCAAGTTCAGATCCCATTGAGGTTGTGGATCTTTGATTGGAGGTTTGAGAAGAAAAACGCCCTTTAAAAAGGCTTTGCAGAGCTTGTGAGCCATGATGGTAGACTCTGAGACACCCACATGAAAATTAGATATAGCCGCCAACTGAACCCTGATGGTAGAAGGAGAGGAGCCTGCTGGGAAAAGTTCTGCTAGGAAATCCAGAATGGACTGAATAGGTGCAGTAAAGGGGTCTATTTTCCTTGATGTTGCCCAAAAGGAAAAACATTTCCATTTACTACTATAAATCTTCCAAGTAGAAGATTTATGGGAAGCTATCAAAATATCTCGGACTGAGTGAGATATTAAGGGAAGCCTGGCTAAGGTCGGAACTTGAGTAAGCATGCTGAGAGGTTGAGAGAAAGAAGAGATTGGTGCAGCTGACCCGACTGATGGGTCAAGAGGTCTGGAACTGGGTCCAGATGCCAGGGCTGCTCCAAAAGGTAACGGTGGAGAAAGAGGAACAAAACCTGTCGAGGCCAGTAAGGGGCAATGAGGATCATTGAAGCTTTCAGAGCGATGGCTTTCTGAATTAGTTGAGATATCAGTGGGAAGGGGGGAAATGCATACAGAAGTCCCCGGGGCCAATCATGGACTAGAGCATCTCTGATGGGGTGGCCTGGTTGGGGAAAGAGGGTGAAGATATCACGGCACTTGCTGTTTTGGGGAGTAGCAAAAAGATCGCAGCAAGGCTGGCCCCATTTTCGAAAGACTTCCTCCAACACTGATTTCTTTAGAGACCACTCGTGAGGCATAAGAATTGCTCTGCTCAATTTGTCTGCAATCGCATTGGACTTCTCGGGAATGTGCGTTGCTATCAGAAAACGCTGAGAAGAAATCGCCCATTGCCACAGTCTGAGTGCTTCTCAACATAAGGGGTAAGATCTGGTTCCACCTTGTTTGTTGATGTACCACACTACAGACATATTGTCCGTCTGAATTGCTATAGTTCCCTTGGGAAGAGTGTCCTGAAGGGCTTGCAACGCTAAAAGCACTGCTCTCATCTCTAGAACATTTATGTGCAAGTGGCACTCAGATGGCTGCCACATGCCCTGGACTGTCCTGCCCTGGTAATGCCCCCCCACCCGATCAGGGAGGCGTCCGTTGTCAGTGTTGCAGCCAGGGGCAAGGGAATGAAGGATCTCCCTAGGAGTAGTTGGGGAGATGTGATCCACCAATAAAGATGATTTCTGCATGATTGAGTTATCCAAATAGAGTGGGACATCGGAAGCTGTTGGAAGGACCACTGTGTGAAGAGCATCCACTGTAGAATTCTCATATGGAAGCGGGCTAAAGGGAGGAGAGGAATAGCCGCCGCCATAATTCCTAAGACTTTCAAAACTAGTCTGACTTTGACCTTGTTGTTCTGTAAGAGAAGAAAGACCTGTTTGTGGATGTCTGCTATTCTTTGCTCTGTGAGTCTGGCTGACATATTGACTGTGTCTAAATTTGCACCTATAAAGGTAATAGACTGACAAGGCGACAAGACAGATTTTTCATAATTTATGGAAATGCCTAGGGCCTGGCATGTTTGTAAAGTGTAGTCTCTGGCTAGAAGAAGTAGATGCCTGGTGGTGGCAGTTAGGAGCCAGTCATCTAAGTATGGAAACACCTGGAATCCTTGCCGTCTCAAATGAGTGGCAAACACCGCCATGCATTTTGTAAACACTCGGGGGGCTGTAGTGAGACCAAAGGGCAGGGCCCTGAACTGGAAGTGACTGGTTCCTAGCCTGAAGCGGAGAAATCTCCTGGAGCGTCTGTTCATTTTGATGTGATAGTACGCATCCTGGAGATCTATGGAGCACATCCAGTTGTCCTGACCCAAGAAGGGCAGAATGGACTGCAGCGTGACCATCCGAAATTTTGTTTTCTTGACAAACTTGTTCAAGTTGCTGAGATCCAAAATGGGTCTCCAGTCCCCTGTTTTCTTTGGTACCAAAAAGAATTTGGAGTAGATTCCGGATTCTCGTTGGTCTGCTGGAACTGGCTGAATGGCTCTTTTTAATAGCAGCTTTGAAATTTCTAGTGCTGCTTGCCCTTTTGACTGGGTGGAACGTCTGGAAGGGAGTTTCTGGACTGTCTTGGGATGCGAATGAAAGGAATCTTGTAGCCCTCGGATATGATTGACTGTACCCACTTGTCTTGAGTAAGGGAAAGCCAGGCTTTTGGGTACAGAGATAATCTTCCCCCGACTGCCTCTGAAGGTGGACAGCCAGGCAGCCCCTCAGGGGTGCTGAAAGGGTTTGTCAGAGAAGGTTTCTCTACTACCCTGGTTCTGCAGGCCCCCTCTGCCTCTAGGATGGCGTCTATTATTGTTGTTCCCCCCTCTGCCTCTAGAGGGGAACCGACTCTGTGCGTCAGATGAGACTCCCTGTGGTTGTTTGCGGAACCACATCTTCCCCCCCCTTCTGACCCTTGGGGTAAGGTCTAGAAGGGGTAGAAAAACAGACTCCGATGGCAGAGAGAGTCTTACCTTCTACCTCGCACCTAGTCAGAGTATCCTTCACCTGAGGACCAAAGAGAGATGATCCATCGAAGGGGGAGTTAGTGAAGGACGCCTTGAAAGGGTCCGCAAAGCTACATAGCCGCATCCAGGCGTGATGGCGTAAGGCCACCCCTGTACCTGCGGCTCTGCTCGCTCCATCCGCAGCGTATGAAATGAGGCGCATGGAGGAGTATACCACTGAATTGAGGGTTGCCAGCTGGAAGTTCATTCTGTCCTGAAACCCCACAGCTGATGGGTCCTTTAACACTTCACTCATATCCCTGAGCAAGTCGAGAGGGAGAGCGGGGTCGGACAAGGGTCCGATGCCACTCACCCCCTCGGAGCCGACGAGGGAAGTCCGGCGCCGAGATTCCTCCAAGGAGGAAATCGGAGCAGACGACGGCGCCGAAAGAAAGGGTATCGGGTCCGACGCACCCACAGTCCCGGCTCTGACCAGCCCCGGCTCCGAACTCAAAAGAGTCAGAGGAGGAATATTTTGAGGGATGGGGGTAGCCATCGACTGCTGAGTCAGGCTATGTAACATCTGGGCCAGTGCCTCGGACTTAAGAAGTCTACTCACCACCCTCTGCAAATCATGGTCCGAAAGTCTGGAAGACCTAGAGGAGTGTGATCTATGGCTCCGTTGAGACAAAAGCGGGGATGCTGGAGCTGAATGAATGGAGCCGATAGATGGAGACCTGGATCTTTTCCTGGTAGTCGGTTCCGATAGAAGTATCGGAGCCGACTTTGACTTGTCTGTCTTGGCTCCAGCGGGAGCCGAGGACACAGTGTGTGTAGAAGTTCTAGGATCATCGGCTCCAGCCGGAGCCAATGTCTGAACAGACTTAGAACCTCCGGAGGACGGCTCGGAAGCTGGAGCCAACTGCCTGGAGGATTTTGAAGGTTTCCCCGACACAGACTGAGTCGGGGGACCTTCAGGCTTCAATAAGCCCCTCAAAATGAGTTTATTTTTGCATTCCTGCAGGACTCTGGGGCTGAAGCCGTGGCAAACAGCACATGAGTCCTGCAGGTGCAAAGGTCCCAGGCAGTATACACAAGAAGTGTGACCGTCTGAGACATTTTCTGACAGCACGAGTCACACTTCTTAAAGCCTGAGACCTTAGATTCCTTAGACATTTTAAGGGATCTCAGTCACTCACCCAAACACACAAACACACAAAATTATATAAAGAGTTGGGAGTTTTTACACAAAACACCTTTCACTAACTCCAAAACTAGGAGGGGTGGTGGGGAAAAAGGCCTAAGGGATAATTTTTAGGGATGTACAGTAGATAAGAGGGGGGGAATCTAGAAAAAGGGTCTAAAACCAAGAACTATTAGAAAACTTTACCAGAAATTAGAAAAAAAAGGGGGGTCTAAATAGTTTAAACAACTAATTAAATCACTAACCTGCAGAGCCGGTTGGAAAGAGCACCTCGTCAGCTACGTGGCAAATGAGATCTGAGTAGTTACCGCCTAGCATTGTGGGATATAGGGGAGCCTCGAGCCGGTGGAATTAGCTCTCGAACTTTAGTATTGGCCGAGTCGGAGCCGAGGATCGTCTCCGAACCCATCCAGCAAGAATGAAGGCGAGATAGACAACTTAACATTGACTTTTAAATGCACAGAAAAACTAACACACTTTAGTGTGTAGCGTACAACAGTTAAACAAACATTTTAATCCTGAAAACGACTTTTAGAAAGTGCAGGCAGTCAGGTAAGTACAAAATACAGAAAAACAAGCTTTTAAATCACAATAAATGCTGAAAAATTGGCATTTAGGCAGAAAACAAGCACAGCAATAAAATGCAGACAAGAGGTACTTAATCACTCCAAAGTCTCTCTTTTGTCTCTCCGCTGCTTGTAGACTCTGCATGACACCAGGCTGGAGCTTGCTGAGTTGAATATAAGCACAAAAACCAGACAGTGGTTTTTATAGCAGGGGAAATGAAAGAGATAGAAATTAGCCCAAAATGGCCAATAAACTACTAACTTCTGGGCTCAGATAGGTTGTTCAAAGCTCCCCTCTCTCACAGGTGAACAGAGAAACTTCCTTCTATCTAAGTAAGCTATGGGCAACTCAGAAGCCAGTAATGCAGCCCTGAATTCAGCACTAGCCTGAAAATCGGACTATATTAGTTAGGAAGGTGGGAAAAAGAAAGATTATTTTGTTTTTTCTTTTTTTTTTACAGAGAAGGCAAAAACAGCAGGAAATACACTTAATACAACTTAAAACAACTTTTAAACACACAGAAAGGATTACGCACTTTAGTGTGTAGCCTACAACAGTTTAGCAAACATTTTTAACACTGAAAACGACTTTTAGAAAGTGCAGGCAGCCAGGTAAATAAAAAATACAGAATAACAAGCTTTTAAATCACAATAAATGCTGAAAAATCGACGTTTAGATGGAAAACAAATAAGCACAGGAATAAAATGCAAAAAAAAGTTACTTAATCTCTCCAAAGTCTCTCTTTTGTCTCTCCGCTGGCTGTAGACTCTTCAGACCACCAGGCTGGAGCTTGCTGAGTTGAATACAAGTGCAAACCCCACTCAGCTTTTTTTTATGGCAGGGAAATGAAAGAGAGAGAAATTAGCCCAAAATGGCCAATAAACTACTAACTTCTGTGCTGGAACAACTCCTCCAGGGACAGATAGGCTGCTCAAAGCTCCCCTTCCTTCTATGTAAATAGGCTATGGGCAACTCAGAAGCCAGTAAAGCAGCCCTGAATTCAGCACTAGCCTGAAAACTGGACTATACTAGTTAGGAAGGTGGGAAAAACAAGGATTTTTTTTTTGTTTTTTCTTTCTTTTTTTTTTATAGAGAAGGCAAAAACAGCAGGAAATACACGTAATACAGCTTAAAACAACTTTTAAATGCACAGAAAGGCTAACACACTTTAGTGTGTAGCCTACAACAGTTAAACAACGTTTTAACACTGAAAACGACTGCATTGCCACTGACCTGGGATGAATTATCATATAAAACTGCTGCAATAAATAAAATTGCTGGACCATGTATATCCCACTTTTGAGAATAAAAAAATATGCATAAGTATTTCCATATTTCCTATAATAAAAGTTTTTCTTTTTTATGTTATGTGTGAATTAGGTAATTGTACTGGATATGTGTGCACCCTTTCAGGAACAACATGAGCACATTGCCTGATTAAAGGAGAACTGTACCCACAGACTCAAAAAACATGTTTATTTTATCATGGTTTGGTGTTTCCTACATTTTAACACAATTATGGGACTTTTTACAGGCTTTTAAATATTTTATATGTAATTTCTGAGTCTGACCACATGGGGTCTGGCATCTTGAAGCAATTCTGATTGTTTAGTCTGCCTCTAGATATCCCACAATACAGTGCTTGTCTGTAAAAAATGACATCATACAGGCTTCTTTCTTCCTAAAGCTCCTGTCACTGCATTGTACATGTATACACTGCTGTCTTTCAGTTTTAAGTAACATTTCATGCTATTCAATGACTAATTAAACACACACAGTGCAAATGCCACAGAACAGACTTTAAAAGTGCTTTTTACTGCTGCTTATTTTTAGAATGACTAAACTGCAGTATTTTGTGAAGCCTGAATTATACTACTTTGACTCATCTCCCAACCCCTTCACACCTAACTTCCCCAGCTGTCAATGTGATAAGGGTAATTTGAGCTGTTACCTCCTGTGATTGACAGCTCATAGCAGGAGGCTTGACTCATGTACCGTTTCCTTGTTCTAGCCTTTACTTTCTGTATGGGTAGGGGAAGGACCAGGGAGCTGTGACATAACATGGGTGGGTTTTTAGGATGGTCATGGTAATGTCACTTTGGGGAGGGAACTGGCCAGAAAACTACCTGTATTCAGTGGCCTTGATGACATCAATGGATTGGAGACTGCAGCAAGGATGGCATAAAAGTTTTTTGAAAGTGAAACTACCACAGTATAGTAAAGCAGTATTCTAGAGGAGAGAAACAGTCAATTCCAAATATTTTAAATGCTGTGTTATTGTTTATTCACAGCAGGGGCAGTAAATAGGGATAAAAAGGGCACAGAAGTTGATCATTTAATAACATAATCCCATTATTGTCCTTTAAATGACTTGCTCACAACTGCACAGTAGGCAGATGGAAGCAGAGGGAATTAAACCCTTGACTAGTGGGTAACAGCCTCAATCCCCTCTGCAAATTGTACACGAGCAGATCTGAAGTTTTAAATACAATTGTGCCAGTTCAATTGTTCATAAAATAAATACACCATTAAATGTCTAGTATTCATTGTATATTCCTGATTAGTTTAAAGGAAGCTGCCACCTTAAGCTGCAGAAACCACAAATTAGTTGTAGGGACAACACACCAATATGAATTCACCTGGAAAATGTTCCAAATGCCACACTTATTAATTACATTTTACACATATGGCATACACAGCTCAAAATTAGACATTTTATCAGATTATGGACATATGTCTATTCTCCTGTTTATTTTTTCACATAAACTATTACAGAAGGCAATATTCACTGTAAAAAGGAAAATCCATCAGCTACCTCAATTATATTGAAACCTCATGTGGGCTCTGCCTTGAATGATAAATCTAGAGTAGACCCACAGCCTTTGCAAAGTAAAACTCAGGTTTTGAGGAGGAGTTCAGTACTACATTCTAAACATGAAAGTGGTCATAAGAATAATAGGGGTTTACTTATAGATGAATATCTTGATAATGAATTAAAGTGGCACATTTTATGTAATGCAACATGTTTTCCTGGTTTAAATGATTCAGTGGCTATCAATTATGTGTTAAAGCTGAAATATTGTGATGCAATACAGTTTTATTTTTTTA
This sequence comes from Protopterus annectens, assembly GCF_019279795.1. NCBI lineage: Eukaryota > Metazoa > Chordata > Ceratodontiformes > Protopteridae > Protopterus > Protopterus annectens. Next base: position 1,812,348,731 of record NC_056744.1, read on the forward strand.
CATATTTTAACTACTTAGTCTTATCACATGTTTTTGAATTTCAGATAGCCTTAGTTGTTTGGCTGGATCTATTATGCATCATGTGATTTTAATTTTGTGTAATTATATTTTAACTAACAAGGGAATTAGTCCTGAAGATGTTCCAAGAAATGTTTAGAACAAATGTGCTAAATTTGAATAAATAAGTTTTGGATTCACTGTTGTCTCATTCCTCGGGTACAGCAGAATTTTTTGGTTTGTCTCCTACAATAAATACCTCTAAAGTCCAACTGCTTCTCCTCCTTGGCCAACAGTGGGCTCTGTGGTTCCTGATAGGGACTCGTGACCCCCCCTGACTGTGGACCAGCTCTGGGCAAAGATGAGAAAGTCCAGGAGGTGCTGTATGAAACCTGCTGCATTCGGGTAGTATTAATCTGATGCAAGTTTAAGCACTACAACAAACATAATACAGGTATGTTCAATCCTGAATGTCATGACCAGTGGTTACTGCTCAGAGTAGCAGATTTATTAGTAAATACCCCCTTAAAAAAGATGATCCTGGAACAGGTACTTCCTTTTATTGTCCAGGTTAGAGTGAAAGTTTAACTTTCCTTAGGTTTGAAGCCCAACTAAAGTAAAAGTGAACTTTACTGTCATTCAGACCGCACAACAGTGCAACTGAATGAAATTGCATTACTTTGAACTCAATGTGCATACAACATATACTGATATTAATACAACAATAACACACATACTAAAGCTAATCCAACAATAACATCAGTAAGACATTTATGCAGTGCAGTAACAAGTACAACGACATGCACCGAGACTATTCCACTTATGTGTCTTTGTCAGCACCCAAAATACTGAACAGATAATATATTGCACAGATCAGAATCTGACAGATTTCAAATTGCACAGAATGTTAACTTGGCATTGTTAATATTGCACAAAATGTATAAGATTGTACTTTCATAGACGTATTGCATATGTCTATGAATTACTTCAGCGGTGTCACTCCAGACCTTAATGACCAGCATGGTGTATGTTATTACTGGAGTTCAGAAGTCTGAAGGCTTGTAGAAAAAAGCTTTGATTAAATCTGGTGGTTTTGCAATGTAAGCTACAGTATCTCCTGCCTGAAAATGAACACGAGAACAGACCATGGGCAGGGTGAGTGCAGTCTTTGACTATTTTCATGGGTCTGCTGAGGTACCAAGCAGACTGCAAGTCCTAGACAGATGGGAGCATGGACCTGATAATTCTCTGCACCACTTTCACCAACTTTTGGAGAGATTGAAACCATGGAGTTTCCATAGCACACCGAGAGATTACTAGTTAGGATGCTTCTGATGGTACCCCTGTAGACGGTTGTGAGAACTGAAGTTGGTAGTTTTGCTCTCCTCAACCTCCTTAGAAAGTGTAGACACTGTTGCACCTTCTTGACAATGTGATTAGTGTTTACTGACCAAGACAAGTCTTCAGCGATATGCACCCCAGGAACTTGCTGCTCTTCTCCCTTTCCACTGTTTCTCCTTTGATTGTGTGTGGAGAATGAGCGTTGTGTCTCTTCCTGGAGTCTACCTTTATCTCCTTTGTTTTATTCACACTGGGAGCCAGGTTGTTGTCACACCAGACAATCGGTTGGTTCACCTCCTCTCTGTAGGCTTTTTCATCACCAATGCTGATGAGACCCACCACTGTAGTATCATCTGCAAACTTAATGATGTGGTTTGTGTTGTACCTAGTGATGCAGTCATGTGTCAGCATGGTGAACAGCAGGGGACTCAGGACACATCCTTGAGGTACTCCAGTATTTAGTATGATGCTCATTGAGGTGTTGTTACCTAATGATGCAGTTATGTGTCAGCATGGTGAACAGCAGGGGACTCAGGACACATCCTTGAGGTACTCCAGTATTTAGTGTGATGCTCATTGAGGTGTTGCCAACGTATACATTTTGTGGTCTGCCAATAAGAAAGTCCAGATCCAATTGCATAAAGGAGTGCTAACATCCAAGTGAACCAGTTTCTCAATCAGATGTTGGGGGATGACCATGTTGAAGGTCGAGCTGAGGTCAATAAATAACATGCAGACATAGCAGTTTTCGTTCTCCATGTGTGCCAAGGATAAGTGAAGTGCCAGTGAGATGACATCTGCCATAAAGTAACTGGATCTATAAGCAAATTGAGTGGGTCCAGTACTGCAGGAAGACTTGATGTTAAGTAGTCTTTGACCAATCTCTCAAAGCACTTCATTACAGTGGAGGTGTGCACTACTGGGTGGGAGTCATTCAGGTTTGAGGGTGGAGACGTCTTGGACAGTGGTATAATGGTTGCACTCTTGAAGCACTTGGGTACTGTGACTTGATGCAGAGAGATCTTGAATATGTCAGTGAAAACAGTAGTTAATTGGTCAGCATAGTCCCTGAGCACCCACCCCAGAATATTGTCAGGACCAGCTGCCTTTCTTGGGTTTACTCATCGCAGCACCCTTTGAACATCCACTAGGTGAATGCAGAGCACTTCATCTTCTTGGTTGGTGGGCGGTTTCATTGCCATTGCATTGTTTCCCTTCTCCAACCTGCTGAAGTAGGTACTGAGGTCACTGTGAAAATCTGTGTTGTCATCACATTGAGAAGGTAGGGGCTTGTAGTCTGATCTAGATTGTATACCTTGCCACAGACACCTGGAGTCTCTCAGGTCTGAGAAGTGACCCTGAATTTTCTGTCCATAGGCCTGTTTAGCCTCTTTTATTCATCTATTTAGTTTCACTCTGGCTTCCTTAAGGGCATCTTTGTCTTGAGACTTAAAGGCAGCATTGCGTGGCTTCAGGAGCTCGTACGCTTCACTTGTGAGTGATGGTTTCTGATTCACTGGTGTGATAATGCTCTTGCTGACTGTCACATCATCCACACATTTTGATATATAGGCCATCACTGACTCTGTCTACTCATCCAGGTTAATTTTATGGTCCATAGTAGACACTTCTTTGAATATATTCCAGTCCGTGCATTCGAAGCACTCCTAGAGTGCTGAGACTGCTCCCTTTGGCCGTACCCTTATTTGTATCTAGTATCATCTGACTGTAGTCCCCCCATGCTTCATTATAATTGGTCACCTATGAACCTTCAGTGATCAAAAGTACAGCAGCTCACACATGAATGTCCAAGTGTCTGTACCATGGTGTGAAAGTGTTCAGATTACCATACTGGACATAAGGCGTACTCTGAGGCAGTACAGCCTGGTCTGGGGCTACTAAAGTAACTCGACCACAACTTGTTCAAGTTCCAGTAACTCGCTGCTGATTCATTAACAATGAATACACTCATGTTTGACATGCTTGGAAAAATTAGTTTTTTTGTTGGGGACAAACCTCCCTGTACCTGACCACAATGTGGGGAAATCACTTAAATATACTACATATTTAGTAGCATAGTGTTTGTAATCAAGCCCCTTGCAAACCAGTACACACACACTAGAGTTGAACAGTACAACTGAGCCACAGGAGGCTAAACTCCACCATGAGGGATATTTTTTATGTTGCTGCTGACAAACACTGTATTGTCATTGCCCTCGAAAACTGTCCTTTCAGGATTTTGTGTAGAATTGTGGATGTGTTTCGTCGTGTTAATGTTTTCCTTATCGCTGTATAATTCTAACTACTTCTCATTCCTGCGTCACTGAAAACAGTCCGAGGAGTGCGGTCTCAGTCACTGTTGTTAGGCTAGCAGAGTTGTGCTGACCATTGATTTGTGTAGCAAAGTATCCTAGGAATGCTGGCCCGCTCACATAGAATTTCATCCCTGATTGTGCTGCTGGCTACCCCCACCTTGCTTGAAGGTCATGGGTCAGATTGAGTTGGTGATATCTAGCTATTATGGGTTGTCACCACTGCAAAGGTTACATCATATCCAAACCTGGAGTGCATCAGCTTGCAGTGGATATAACATATGAATATATATATATATATATATATATATATATATATATATATATATTATTTATTTATTTTTTTTTGGTGAGGGGGGGCTTAACAATTGTGTACATTTCAGCTGACATCTGCTGCTATCTACTTCTATTGCTGGCTAAATTTAGTGCCTCTAATATTATGATCAGAGTTGGGACCTCCGTGAATGGAAATGGGTCAGGACGCGGATGGGGAAACATGGAGCAGAGCCTCAGAATCCTGTAAGTTACCATGATTGCAGGGACAGAGCCTCTGAGCCCTGTACATTATTAGTATTATTATGATTGCAAGGAATCTTTGGGATACCCATTTGGGAGAAGTGGCTGACATCATTCAAATCATTTGATACTGAACAAGTTAAGTCCAGTCCTATAGCATAATGCTGAATTTGGTGGCCATCTTTCTTGCAATCATAGCACACCTGCATCAACAGAAAGTGTTGAATTGCAGACAGACGTCCCACCACTTATTTTTGGGGAGGATGTACAGACAAAGTGCCAGTCTTTCTAGCCTTTTCTTCCCTGTCAATCTAAGGTCGCATGTGTCACAGTCACAGCTCTACCTCTCTGTACCTCAGCACCAAAGGGAATGTAAACTGACAGAGGACCTCATGGGCTTGTGTAGTAGTAAGTATGTAGGATGTAGCTACATCCACAGCAGTATACTAAAGCCGTTAGGGATCTAATATTAGGAGAAAACCTGTTAGCTGGTTCAGACTACAGGTGAGGACCCTTTATCTTTGTCACCTCTGACCTCTACTAAGTGAAAGCATGAATTCCTCAGTTTGTGGTACTGGACAGGGGTAAGGGTGTTAATTGAAAGTGGGATTAAGATAGTACAAGGATATATGATAGGATCCCTGGTTGTACTAATGAAATAAACATATGGATTAAAAAATGTAGTTGTACCTAAAATGCCCTGCCTTAAGTACAGATGTTAGTATAAAAGATTCTTGTTGGTCACTGAAGTACTGGTTGTATTGAGTAGTCTGGTAAGTATCTCTAAACTGTAAAGAATTTTGCAGAATGTCCAGATTTTTGCCTTATATTCTTGGTCTGTTCCTCATAAAATTTGTGGTTTTCTGGCAAATCAATGAGGATTTAAGTCGCTAAATAATGACATACATTTGAGTTTCAGACTTCATACTCTTCATAAAAATGCATGCTAACACAGATCCTGTTATTGCATCTCCTTTTTAACTTTATAAGAGCAAAATTTAAATTCTGTCTCTATTTTTGAGCCTTTGTCCTCCCTTTATTTTAGTCTTTGTCTATATGTATTGTGGTAAGAGGTTGAGAGGTATGGCTCTGGTATCAAACTATGTTCATTTGGCAAATGTCCGATATAAGTCAAGGTCTATGTAGTGTAACTGACATCAGCTTTTAAAGGGTCGTAGATTTCTTCCCTATCAGCAGAGAATCAAGTTGGGTGTAGGAGTACAGGTTTGCATTTTTTATTCCTGTCACCTTCTTTCTTTTAAACATCTTTTTATTTGCAGATATACAATGTGCATATAATGTTGAAGGAAACAGAACTGGAGTACCTGGAGGTGAGTTTTGTGTATGTGTGTGTGTGTGTGTGTGTGTGTGTGTGTGTGTGTGTGTGTGTGTGTGTGTGTGTGTGTGTGTGTGTGTGTGTGTGTGTGTGTATGCGTTGCATGCATGCATGCATGTTTCCACTGGCAACCATCTATCCATACCTTTTAAATTCACACAGCAATTTCATAAAATAGAAATGTTGCAATGGTAGTAAATCTCCTTCCGATTTCATATACTGCTAGAGTAATAAGATATATAATATTTATCTCCTTTCTAATGCAGTAGTGGAATTTAAGCATTCAAACGTCTGTATTTTGGCTCAGGAATGGGAAGAAAAAAATATATTTGGATTATGTTTTTTTATTTAACCAAACCCAGACATGCAACATAAGGCATATTATCTCCTTAAAAAAGTAATGCAGCTTCCTTTGTAAAGCTTTATCATTACTAACAGGATGTCAGTGGCTTTCCCTACAGTTTGCACATGGTCTCACCCCATTCAGAATTCACCACTTGTTTTATTCAGTTTGACTTATTCCTGCATCTATACAAAAACACAATACTAACACCTAATTTGCATAGAAAACCATGTAGAAAACATATGTATATAAAATATATAAAAACAGCATCTATAAAAAGAATGCATTCAATAACATCCCTAAAAAGCATATGACATGAAGTCACAAAATCTCCTTACAAGATGATGTATAATACAAAGATATGTGATACAAAAATACATCATAAGTTTTCTTTTTGTCGCTTAATTAAAACAGGTTTTAAACTAACAGTACTATTCAAGCCAGGTGGCTTATCAGCTTGCAGCCGGACTATCCACTCATATTCTCTTAGCTGTAAATAGTTATCAATATCACCACCCCTAATTCCTAAAGTTAATACAGAAACAGCCCTAAACTTAAAACTATGTGCAGGGAAGTCCAGTATATGCCTAAACAGCCCATTAGTTTCACCCTTCCTTCTTATTTCGGACTTGTGTTCTATTATTCTACTTTTTAACTTCCTTGTGGTTTTTCCTACATAAAATACATTACATTGTGAGCAGGTTGCTAAGTAAACTAAATTGGTTGTATTACAATCAGCTCTACACTGAAAAGTAAAACATTCTTTAGACACTGGTTGCTGATATTCTCCTAATGTTTCGAAAATATCAGCACAGCAAGTGCAATTCAGGCATTTATATGTACCTGCTTTAGCCCATGCTATTGCTGTCTCGTTGTTAAAGTCCTTAAAACACAGCATCTGTTTCATCGTCTGACCATTCCTAAAACTAAAGTTAGGTTTAGAGTCTATAATCTCTTTCAGTTCAGACTGGGCCATTAGTATAACCCAATTTTTCTCTATAATTTTACAAACTTCCTTGGTATTATTATTATAGGTAGTAATGAACCTTACAATATTATCTTTTTTAATGGTGTTCCTCCCTGACCTACTGACACAGAATCTAAGTGCCCATTAGTCAAAGTACCAAGGACGGGTTTATAAATACCATTGCGCCCTCTCTGAACTTCATCATAAACTGCATCAATATTCGAAGACAGATAGCCATTCTTAAGAAACTCACCCCTCATCTTATTAATTTGCTCTAGGAATCTCTCATCATCTGTAGTAAGCCTACTAACTCTAATTAACTGTGATTTCAGAATCCCTTTATAAACATAAGATGGGTGCATACTATTCATTTTCAAATACCATGCAGCGAACACTTCCTTCCTATGAACCATTGTTTGTAATCTACCCTTATCCTTATAAATATTAACATCTAAAAATACCATTTCTTGCTTTGAATAGTTCATCTTGAATTCAAGGAAGTCAGTAGTTGCATTCAAATAACATATAAAGCTTTGTAATTCAGACAATGTCCCTGTCCATGCAAAAAAACAATCATCAACAAATCTACAGTAACAACTTATAAAGTGTCTATACTCATTACTTTCATTTAACACAAACTCTTTTTCCCAAATAGTACAAGATTTGCAAATGTATTGGCCACAGATGTCCCCATGGCCACTCCCGTTAACTGTTGGTAAGGAATTCCATCAAATATGAACACATTTTTAGTTAACACTAATTCCAATAAGAAACAGATATTCTCTATCTCTCTCAGTGGCAGCAATGATTCTATCATTAATAGCCTCCTGATGGCTTCAGTGCCATAATTTACCGGAATGACAGTGAACAAGGAAACAATATCTAGTCTAACTAATAAAAAATTTTCATTAACCTCTGCTCTTTCTTTATGCCACATGTCAAGTTTCTCCAAAAAATGCAAGGTACCTTTCAGTATAGTCTCACATTTAAACAAATACTTCGCTAACACTCTTTGTAGATACTTAGAAATTGGCTCTGTGACCCACCCCTTACCTGAGACAATAGGTCTCAGAGGTGGGTCTATCATAGATTTATGGATTTTTAGGTAAGCCGTAGATTTGAGGTATCTTAGGGCATGGTACAGTGAAGTATGAAAATAAATCCAAGGAAATATCTTGTGTTAGCTGCATTTCATAAGTTGTTACTGTAGATTTGTTGATTCTGAAATCACAGTTAATTAGAGTTAGTAGGCTTACTACAGATGATGAGAGATTCCTAGAGCAAATTAATAAGATGAGGGGTGAGTTTCTTAAGAATGGCTATCTGTCTTCGAATATTGATGCAGTTTATGATGAAGTTCAGAGAGGGAGTAATGGTATTTATAAACCCGTCCTTGGTACTTTGACTAATGGGCACTTAGATTCTGTGTCAGTAGGTCAGGGAGAAACACCATTAAAAAAAGATAATATTGTAAGGTTCATTACTACCTATAATAATAATACCAAGGAAGTTTGTAAAATTATAGAGAAAAATTGGGTTATACTAATGGCCCAGTCTGAATTGAAAGAGATTATAGGCTCTAAACCTAACTTTAGTTTTAAGAATGGTCAGACAATGAAACAGATGCTGTGTTTTAAGGACTTTAACAACGAGACAGCAATAGCATGAGCTAAAGCAGGTACATATAAATGCCTGAATTGCACTTGCTGTGCTGATATTTTCGAAACATTAGGAGAATATCAGCAACCAGTGTCTAAAGAATGTTTTACTTTTCAGTGTAGAGCTGATTGTAATACAACCAATTTAGTTTACTTAGCAACCTGCTCACAATGTAATGTATTTTATGTAGGAAAAACCACAAGGAAGTTAAAAAGTAGAATAATAGAACACAAGTCCGAAATAAGAAGGAAGGGTGAAACTAATGGGCTGTTTAGGCATATACTGGACTTCCCTGCACATAGTTTTAAGTTTAGGGCTGTTTCTGTATTAACTTTAGGAATTAGGGGTGGTGATATTGATAACTATTTACAGCTAAGAGAATATGAGTGGATAGTCCGGCTGCAAGCTGATAAGCCACCTGGCTTGAACAGTACTGTTAGTTTAAACCTGTTTTAATTAAGCGACAAAAAGAAAACTTATGATGTATTTTTGTATCACATATCCTTGTATTATACATCATTTTGTAAGGAGATTTTGTGACTTTATGTCATATGCTTTTTAGGGATGTTATTGAATGCATTCTTTTTATAGATGCTGTTTTTATATATTTTATATATATATGTTTTCTACATGGTTTTCTATGCAAATTAGGTGTTATTCCTGCATCTCTCATACAGTTGATTTATAACACGAAATGCCTGCTTTCTCACCTGTCTTTTCACTGTTCTCATTTCAGATGTTTCTCCACGTGGCAGAAGGGGTTGGGAAAGCCTTCTCACTGCAGACTGTCCAGGTACGTCTTCTCAAAGGCTGGAGTAAGTGCTCAGCAAACTGTGTGTGCGTGTCTATGACAGCATGAAAACCATAAGCTTTCAAAGTAAAAACAGAAGATCCGAAGGCTTTTTATGACTGCAAACATTACATACACTTCAGAGTTGTAAGGCAGGGTTTTTCATGTCCTGTTTAGAATATGTGTGTTCGTTTTAATGAAGAATGTACCTCTCATAGATACTGCAGTTAGGGGTAAAAGCTTTCTCCAAATCTTTCTGTTTTGTGGTAGGGCCATAGTATGCAGTGTACACCCATCCATAAGCTTTGTCTTGGCTCTACAGTCCCACTGTCATAGTATCTCACCCCCTGATCTCCATTCAACCTCATGTAAGTTAAATATTGAGGACCAGGATGACATGTTGAGTACAGCAAACATAGCAAGGAAACACGGGCCTCATTTCCTGTAACATTATCCTATCCTGTTTCTGTTTGGGATCATTATCCTTGATTTCTATCTGGTCTTAGTACTGGACTGTTTCCATTACAGGCAGAAGTCTGGATGCGGCACTGAAGAACTAACTTGTGATTCCACTGACTGACGTGATCATATTTTTAAGAAAAAAAATAATACCTACTGTGGTTGATATCTGTGGTGGTACTAGTCCATGAATTGATATCTGTGGCAGTACTGGTCCGTGATTTGATATCTGTGGCAGTACCAGTCTGTGATTTGATATCTGTGGTGGTACTGGTTCGTGACCTGATGCTTACACTCATTTACAAGAATAGTATTTCTCAGGCATAAATAAGGGAAGTTTACAAAGAATACTTGGAAGAAATCTGAACTGCACAAGTAGCAGGAAAGAACCGGAGATTATTGAGATGCTTGTACACCTTAACTCTAGCATGAGGATCCTTTATGCGGACTTAAGAGGATATATCCTTCCTGAGTGGGGGGGGGGGGGCTGATTTTTGTAGATCTACACTGAGAGCACTGGATGACGTATCCAGATGCAACGCTACTGCAGACAGCCTTCTTGAAATAAGATCCTATTAAACAGAAATGCAGTCCTCATTAACAGACATTGTATAAGTCTCAAAGCTCAGCTTCACAACATTTCTTCCATACACACTGCCACTCCAGTGAAAATTCCTGTAGATTTAAATGGGCTTGAATCCTAAAACAGAATCATCCTCATCTTCATGTTTATCTTCATCATCATCAATCCATCCATTGTATCCATTTTGCCCATTTTCTACATGGGGTCAAGGTGTTGTATTATCTGTCATCATCTCTTATGATTCAGTGCCACACTCCTGCCTGACTGTCACGGGTCTTCTCTCACACAATCCATCCACCTCTGTGCTGGATGCCCTCGTTTCCTCTTACCTTTTTCCTGACTGTCCCAAATCTTCACCAGATCATTTTCTCCTTTTCTGCACATGCCGAAACCACCATAATCTGTTTTCATTGATATTTTCTCTAATTATAGCTACTTTGACTTCTGCTCTTAAGCCCACATTTCTTTGTCTCTCCCAAAGTGTACCTCCTACTACCCATCTCTGGCACATCATCTTCATCACCTCTAGCTTCCTCATCTCCTCTGCCTTTACTGCCCAGGTTTCTGTACCATACAGTAGTACTGGTCACACCACTGTCTTGTACACTTTACTTTTCAGATTCTTTGGCATTCTTCTGTCATAGACTACATCTGACACTCTATGCCAGTTGGCTACAGCCACTCTGATTCTAGGTTTGACCTCTTCATTCAAGCTTCCCTTTTCCTCAACCACCCCTCCCAGATACTTGAAGCTATTTACCTGTTCCACTATCTTCCCTTCTATCTCAATTCTCAGCTTCTTCTGATTTCTCCAATATGCTGCCATTACCACAGTCATATCTGTACTTAGTTTCATCCCATGTGCCTTTGCATTCCATTCTACTATCCTTTGCTGAAGTTCTTGTTCAGAGTCTGCATGTAATGCAACATGATCTGCATACAGCAGCTTTGTTGAACTGTCCTCGCCAATCTGTTTGCTAATGTAACCCATCACCAGTATGAACAGCAGTGGGCTCAGAGCTGAACCCGGATGCACACCCACTCCCACTGGGGACTCCTATATGAGACCAAACAAGGCTCGTACTTGAGTCAATGGATCTTTGTACATAGCCTGCAGTAACTCTACCCAATGTTTTGGGGACTTTGAACCACCACAGGACTGCCCAAATCAGTCTTCTTGGGACCTTGTCATATTTTTCGCAAAGTCTAGAAATGCCCAGTTGGACTCTTTCCTCATCTCTAGCTTCTTTTCAACCATCTGTCTCACTACAAACATTGGGTTAGTTGTGCTGCATCCTAATCTGAATCTGAAATGTTCAAATCCCATCCTACTTTTTGCTACTCTGCGTATTCATTTACCAGTCACCCTGTACAGAACTTTCATGTAATGTGACAGGAGCTTGATATCTCTGTACTGCCCACAGTTGTGGCTGTCCCCTTTGTTATTGTACATTAGCATGAGCATGCTTATTCTCCGGGTTAAAAAGTACTGCTGCTGTGATGTGAGGTAGTGCCAGCCTAGCTAGCTGGAATTTTGTAAATCAAATGATATGTCATTTGAATATAAAACTGATTTGTACAGGTGATTGTGTTACAAATGTATTGATGAAGTTCTTGTGTTAAAAATGTACCAAAAGTGGGTCCTGCTGAACAGAAAATAAATATATGTCAGACTGCATGTATATATTGTAACAGAGGACACTGGAAGAGAAGAGGTTAAGCAGCCAGCTAAAACATTAAGAAAATACTGGAAATTAAATTATCTGGTTTAGGCCAAAAAGAAAATATCTCACAGTTCTGACTGAGCCAGAGATAAAATGTCTGTGAAAACCAGAACTGGAAATCCTACTGTATTGTCCTTAGGGATGAACTAATTACTACCCTGGAATGATGGAAGTATTGTCTTTGTTTCATGGTTCCCAGGTGCCTACCATAAACCTTAACACATCTGTGCTAGGATTCTGTCTCAGCTTTTAGTAATGGGGGTAATTTGAGAACCCACAGATGCAGCTTGACCAGATGTGATGTCATTTTGTAGCCAGCCATGATATTTAGATAATAGTGAAAGACTGGCACTGAGCAGTCTGTGTTTGGGAACCTGACTAGAAAGACCCTCACCCACTTCATCTTGCCTTGCTTAAGTAAGTGAACTAGGGGAACATGAATTCTTTTAGATCAGTCAGGAAAATAAAGTAAAATTAGTTAAGTATTGCTTTTCTGTGTCTGTATGAATCTTTCCAGCTGTGTTATTTTCAAAATTTCATGTGTCTGAAACTCTGGTGTTCATTGTAAATAGATATTCATTATTTTCATGTCCTTTTATTATTTATTATTACATTTAAACCTTTCATTGCATCTGGTCCTTTAGCAATATTTAATGTTTGAGAGTACCAATATTTATTTAGTGACACTGTGTCCACTCCTGACAGCCTTGCTGTCAGGTCAGCTACTGCCGTTTGTATTAGTATTAAATTTTAAATTTACACAATATAATTGGGGACCTTTTGTAAGAGCCTTATGTAGTAACTGGCTGGTGGCATTAAGGGTGAGTCATGCCAGTCTTTCCCATGTGTGTGTGTGTGTGTGTGTGTGTGTGTGTGTGTGTGTGTGTGTGTGTGTAGAAAATCAAATCTCAAAGTGTGTGTGTGTCTGTTATTTGAAACAGGTACACAGAGCTCCAAGGTGGTCAGTGTGGATGTTTATTTGGGGTCTAGAGAGAGAGTCTAGCCCCAAGACTGGAGTGTGTCCCCTGTGTGCTTTAAAGCGAAATTGTACTTGGTGCAAAGAACTGCATCTGAAATACTGTGTGTCTATTTCTCTCAATATGAACATTTCCCACCAGTGTCAGTGGTGAGAAGTGAGGCTGCTTTATCACTGGTCCAGAGAAGGGACATCACAAATGTCAAAAAAAGTCTGTTTATTAATATGAATAAATGTTCTTACCTTGTTTTTTTAATACCCAGTGTCTTAACTACTCCATCCCATACCTTATATCTGTCTATCTCTACATCTTCCTTCTTTTCAGTCTGAATTTTAAACAGTCTGTTTTTCTTTGAACTTACTTCTTTTTCTTCTTTGTTACTGTGCATCCCTTCTTTAACCATTTCTGCATATGATTTTTCCAACCTGTATACCTTCACTCTGCTGCACTTCTTACTTCTTTATCCTTTCCATCATCTCTCCCCATCACACGTCCTTTCCATTTTCCGTCTCACTTTCATGTACAATGTCCAACATTAAATCATCCCACAACCCTCCTGAATGGAGGGTTATAACAACACAATCTCGTTTTGTAATCTCCGACTCTAATCTTCTGAGTCTACCATAGATGCATCCATCCCTTTAAACTGCTTTTGCAAAGACTCGACTGCCTTTTCTATCATGTCTGCTGCTCCCTCATTATTTCTGAGTGCCTCCTTATTCTCCGACTCCTTTTCAACAAACATAATGCATCGGCTGTCCGACTGACTGCACCACAAACACTAACACCATCTTCATTCTGCTTTTTGTGCTCCATCAACACTTCGACAACTTCCTGCTTCTCAAAGCCACCTACTCACCAGGACCAGAAGATAGGAAGCTCCACAGTGAAATGTGTCCTACTCACCCGGACCAGAATACAGGAAGCTCCACAGTGAAATGTGTCCCCGTATGTGAAAAGAGTAGGAAAGCTCCCCTATGCACTGGCCAAATTTCCCCTAACAGTATTGGTCAACAAAGGATAAATAACAAAATTAAGCAAATAAAACAGTGAGATTAATTAGTACAATAATGTACTTTGTTCTACATTAAACTATTGTTTATTAAAACTGCTGAATCTCATGTAAGTAAGTACTCTGAAACACAAGTTTGTCAAAACAAACAGATTTAGGGTGCTCATCAAAGTTGGTTTATAAAATGTTTAAAGGCTGAAACATGTCTCTTGAGAACAAGTGTGGAAGGTAAAACATACCACAGTTCCTACTAAATAATACAATCATCTCTGTGGTATTAGCAGAGCCTGACTACCAGGCATTATATTATACTACTTGACAACATTAATTATTTTTGGCTGATGTCATATCTCTGCTTTAACAGTGCGAAAAATTATGACATGAAACCAATGGAAAAAATATTTTCTGTAATTTTGTGAAATGTTTGCAGTTTATTTTGGACAGATTAGCAGCATCTAACTATCATTTTAGGTGATTTCAATATTGACTGGCAATCCTGTTCTGGCAACCATCCAACCCATCATGTAAACCTTCATGGCTTCACCCAACTAGTCCAGCCGTCAACCAGGATAAATAAAAACTCCAGCAAGCACACCACCCTGGACTGGATACTAGTCAGTAAGAGCCCCCAGTCATATATAACAGGCTGTTTATCAGATAGCCTCAGTGATCACTCCCAAACATTTCTACTAAAAAAATACCTATACCAAACTAAACCTGTCATCTACTGTCAAATACGTAAAAAACTAAACTTTAACCCACTCACATTCATCTCATCCCTCAAAGAATGTAACTGGCATCCTCTAAAGTACCTCAGTCTTGACGACGCAGTTGAATTTTTTAATACTACCTTCTTGAGCATCCTTAATTACCTTGCTCCCATAAGACTTTCCAGAATCAAAGCACAACCCTCCCCATGGCTATAGAAAACCACTAAGTCAGAAATGAAAAACAGGAATAAAGCCTGGGAGCACTGGCGCAAAACCAAAACCCCCTCAGCTAGACAGAAATTCCTAGAACTACGCAATAGAGTCAAAAAGCTAATAAAACAGGACAAATCCCAATACTACCAGTCTGCCCTAGACTCCTCCCAACACAGCCCCAAACAATTCTGGTCCTCCATAAACTCCATCCTCCACCCAGGTAAAGTCAGCACCCCTCCTCCTAACATCCCTCACTCCTCAGAAAATATTGCTACCTCATTCAACACACACTTCACCCAAACCATACTATCACTAGCTAAACAACACAACCCCCCCTCCCCTCCAACCCACACCTTCAACTAGTAATCTCCTCACTGCCTTCTCTTTTTCTCCTGTACCTACCTCCAACATAAAAAAACTCTTAACTAAACTTAAGCCCACCAGATTAGCAGCAGACAACCTCCCAAGTAAATACCTACAAATTGCAGCTGATGCTCTGGCCTACCCAGGATCCATCTTGATTAACCGATCTCTGTCAGAAAGTTACGTTCCCACACTGTGGAAAGTATCACATATAATTCCCCTCCACAAAGGCGGACCCTCCACAGAACTAACCAATTACCGCCCCATAGCTATTCTCTCTCCACTCTCCAAAATACTAGAGAGATGCATACACTCTCAGGTCTCAGACTACCTCCTTGCTAACAACCTTCTTTCCAATACACAGCATGGTTTCCGACCAAACCAAAGCACCACCACTGCCTTACTCTCCTTTACTAACACTATCCTTCAGCATAAAAACAATGACTATCTCTCCTCTGCTACTTTCCTAGACCTATCTAAAGCATTTGACATGGTCCCACACAAACAACTTATCTCTGTCCTCAATAACCTATCCTTCTCACAGTCACCAACTGGTTTCAGAGTTACCTGTCTGACCAGCAACAATCCGTTGTATGGCAGAATGATATATCTCCCCAACTACCTGTCTCCATAGGGGTTCCCCAAGGATCCATCCTTGTACCTCTACTCTTCTCTGTTTTCACCAATAATCTAGCCTCTGCCACCAAACATGGCACACTCATACAATACGCAGATGACTCAACCATCATCTGCTCAGCCCAGTCCCTACCCAAACTGCAAAAAGTCACACAGGAAGCCTTTTCCTCTGTTGAAACTTGGTTACCCGATGCCCAATTAATACTCAACCCAAACAAAACAAAACTACTCATCTTCCATCCCACCAAACATACTCAAAACAACTCTCACTTTAACATCACAGCAAAAGACAACACCACTATATACCCAACTGAACACACCAAATCGCTAGGAGTGGAAATAGACAATATACTAAAATTTGACATTCTCATATCCATGACCATAAAAAAAGTCCACAAAAAACTAGGAGTGCTATACAGAAATAAGCAACTTCTCACCAAAGCAGCAAAGATTTCAATAGCAAATTCCCACCTTATCTCCACCCTACTTTATGCCTCTCCAATATATAACAACCTAAGGCAATGTGAGCTAAACAAGCTAGAGACCTGCTACAACAAAATCGTCAAATTCATCACAGGGGCATCCTACCATAGTCACCACTGTCTCTCACTTGCTGAACTGGGCTGGCTTGTACTCCCTCACCTCCTTCAATGGTATCAACTCTCACACGCCCACAAACTAGTAAACTCTCACACGCCCACAAACTAGTCCCATCCCTCCAGAATCTACTCCAACCCTATCGCACCACCAGACCACTACGATCCAGCAACAAAAATAACTTGCAGATCACTAAAGCCAATAACTCTGCTGGTGAAGCACTATTCTCTTGCACCATAGCCAAATTATGGAACTCCCTCCCACCCACAATTACCTCCATACCATCATGCACCCACTTCAAAACTTTACTAAAAGCGCACCTAAAAACATGCCTGCTATGCCCTTGCAACTCCCACTCTAATATCACCCACCCCATCCAGCCACTACCTTTCTTTCCACTCCACTAACCACCTTGATTATAGCAAGCTCAGATGCTCATAAGCCTAGTACTTATTATACAGCAGGAACTTCTTATTGTAACATTTGTTAATGTCTGTTATGTAATTCACAGATAAAGATTCTAGTTGTCTACTGATGTACTATGTTCTTCATCTGTAAATATGTTGTAAGTAATTGCTATGTAAATTGTTAATCGCTATGTAATCCAATGTAACTACTGTCTGTTTATTTTAACTGTGGAGCTTTTCTCCCCGGGCCTTCGCTGAAAATGGACCTACGTCCAGTCGGAAACTCCCGGTCAACAAATATATATAAATAAATATTTTAATGTGTGCTATATAAAAAAGCTAACTAAATCTCCATTTTTTACTTTTGCTTAGTCTTGTACTGTTAAGGATTATTTAAGATAATAAAATGATAATAAAGTTTTGTTGGCATCTGCCACACAGTAACAGTTTCTTGTTTACATTTAACGGTCCACTTTCTTCTTTGTTTTCCAGCACCTAGAAATTTTAGTGCGTGACCATTTTTATCCAGCAGAATTTGGCTCAGGACCCGGTCAGAAGTACCTCAGACATGTTACAAAGGTTTGTAATGCATCATCATAATGGAAGATAGTGTGTTACAGAAACAATGATGTACAAATACAGTGTAGCATAACCTGAATCTACTGGGAGCCACATGGGTTCATAGGCACAGCTAAAAAGTATGTGGCTCAGCGGTAAAGAGATCAGATGTAAAATGGGAAATTTCAACACTAATGAGAGGTTCAAAGTACAAACACCGGAGAAAGCAAATCCAGATTAAGGAAGAGAAGAATGTATGTTATCAACTTGGAGTATGTAATCATTTAATACATAAAACAGGTTGATTGACGGGGTGGGGCGCTTGCTTACTTTTTACCATTAAAGTCTTATGTTAATGTGTCAAATGTATTCTTTTACACTTGCTTTGGCTCATCAAAGCAATAATTTTCTGTTCTCTGACTATGTAACATATTTCTATTTTACTGTTGATTTTAACTGACTACAATTGTGACTATGATGAATCATTTGTCCATGAACTGAAAGTAAAACAAACCAAAGTTTCTCACCTCAGACTCGGTAAATCTGCCATGTTATGAACAACAACCCCTTCCTGCAGTACATCTGTAATAGTGCTGCCTGATTTGGGGTGGCAACTTCTGATAATTAATAAAATTTTTAAGATGTATGCAATAGAAGTTGCCGTATGTGTCACTAAGGACTACTTGCACATTACTAAAAACAAGAAACTGTGGCTTCAGGTTCGAAATCCCAATTATACATTCCCACTGTCAGTCTTAATTGTATGGAAATAACCAACATTAAGAGGCTGTAAGTTTGATACCTATCTTATCACAGGCAGTTACTAATGCCCTTCTCCTAGTTACATTATAAACTGTTCCAGCTCTGTGCATTGTGGTGAGCAGATCCATTGTAAGGTATCACAGCTGCATGCATTATGGAGAACAAATGCATTGTAAGGTCTCACAACTGTGTGCATTGTTGAGGACAGATGCGTTGTAAGGTCTCACAACTGTGTGCATTGTTGAGGACAGATGCATTGTAAGGTCTCACAGATGTGTGCAATGCGGTGGGCATCGGTTGTTTTCTGAGGTTATTCATTGAAACCCAGCTGTATGGGATCAAGGAATAAGTTACAGTATTCAATCAGTCCAGCAACTGACCTAGCTTTCTTGTGAAGTAGAAATTTGAATTTAACAGGTGCAGAAACAAACTACAGATGATTGATCAACCTCCATCCAGCCATCTGTGTGATGATTTCACTTAATGAGTTCAAAAACATCTTTATTCCTCTGATGTTGCTTTGCTTAAAGTTATAATTCAGTACAGTAGGTCAGTGAATAAAAAATAATTAGGCCTGAAGGGGATTTGAATTTGTCCAGGTTTGTTTCTCTGTGTTCCATCAAAGTGGACTTGCCTTGGCCTTGCTTTTCATCTTTATATCTCTACCTCTGACCTGGTGGTGGAACTAGCTTAATGGTCTTACTACTGTTATGTTCATTTTGTCGTATGTTCCCCAGGTCTCACCATCTGATTTTGACTTAGTGTATTTAGGAATATAGAATCTGTTCCTCCAGAATTTGTCTTGTTCTGGATCAGAGCTTGCAAGAGCCAAGAATAGTTGACTCAGATTACCTTGTTTTGGCCTATAATAAGACCCTGACATCTTTAGTGATCTTTCCTGACCCTTGGCAGGTGTGATGTATCAGTTTGATGGCTTTAGAACCACAGGTTGGCTCTGATCTCCAGATACTAAGGTGGACTTGGTCTTCCAGGAAAAAAAATATTCTGAAGATGGCTAAATTGCAAAGACATTTTTGGATGCAGAAGAGGGTAAAAAGGGAATAAAAAAATATCCAACAAGAAGTGAGCTAGCCAGCAGAAGGGCTTTCTGCTTCTCATTCTTCTGACACTAAAGCTCATGGAAAGTCTATGCCAGTGAAACCTTTTTTCCAATGTTCCAAAGAAAAATACATGAGAGGCTGAGAAAAGCATACAAGTTGACTTGAAGAATCAGAGGTACCTGGACTTGAACCAGAGTCTGGTGTTGGGAGATGAAGATGAACAGGAAGAAGACCAGCAACTCTGAAATTAGTGAATAAATGCATCTTATCACATTTAAGATGTAGGGTTTTACAAGAAAAACTGGTTGAAAAGCACCAGACTTTTGTTGACTTTGTTAAACTAGTGCATGGACTACAAAGCATATAATCTACTTTATACCATTAACGTTTATAAGGATACTAAATGGGAAAAAGAGTAACTACAAGTAAAACATCTTGTTTTTATTAGTATTTGTGTAAAACATTTCATGAAATGCAAACTGCATGTTGTTTTGTAAAGTAGTTTTGTATATGGTTTATTCAGGTGTATTTTAAATGTGTGTGGGGGGGGGTCTTTTCAGTGACTGTTGTATATGTTAAAATAAAGAAGTGTTTTTTTCTTAATTGTAAGAAATATAGGTTTTATACTATAACAAGATATAAAAGGCTGAACAAAAACAAGCCTAAAGTTAATATAATGATGTGATCTTGGACTGCTGGGAGTGGGGGAGGAGTGTAAAAGTGTACTGATTTATATTATATGTGGAATTAAGGCAATTTATCTTGTTTTTACAGAGCTGGATGTCTAGGGTATTGTCCTTGACTTAAGCTATGAACAGTTTTGTAAGCACATAAGCTTGAAATATAAGACAAAATGATGAAAGGCTCAAACCATGCTAAGTTTCTTGTTTCTACAAAGGTAATAGCGTGTTGTCTTTTTACATTTGCAAATGTTTTCAGTATGAAACTTGAAATCTACAGCCAAGGGCAGTTGGCTAGAGGAATTTTGTATATCGTGTTCACAGCTGTACACTGTCTTCTGAGTGAAATTTACAAAGATTCCTTCCTTCATCTGTAGAGTTCTAACTTGCTTTTTGTCATGTTGTGTACTTGTACATGGTGTCAGGTTGTCTGCAAGTGCAAGCAATTAATTTGGAGAGTTCTGAACATTTTTTGCTGAGGGCAATGCAAAATTCAAAAGTACATTGGTAATAATTTCAGTAAAAATGGTTTGAAATTATGGGAAGTGAATATGAAATGGCATCCTCACCAACAACCTTAATACATAATGTATTTAATAGAAAAATACACAGTTTAGTTTTATTTAAAGATAGCCAGTGCACATGTTCTTAGAGCTAGAGGTCAATGTTTTCTGAAAGCATGCAAGCTGTATTTCACATCTGGGAGGGGAATAGAGTGAAGGAAAGAACAGGCAGTAATCACTGTTAAGTGGAACCATAGGCTGAAACATGCACTTCAGAATATATATAACCATCATTTTAAATTAGGTAATGTCTGTGGATTCAGCTGTAGGATTGGGGCGGTTCTTCCTATCTGAATGGTTAAACTTCATTTGTTGAACATATGCATGGTTTTGTGTGTTTGTTCTAAGTTAATAGTAGATGGCATTGTTCTTAAACTGTATTTAATTTTTTTGTTTGAAGGTTTTCATTTTCAAGAATTTTGCCTTTAATGTGATATAGGTTCAAATACAGATGAGAAGAAATAACTGTACAAACACCAGCCTTTCAGTGTGTGCATCTAAGACAAAAGTTGGACATTTTTAACATAGTGGTTACTCTAGCCATTGCATCTTGGGGTGCAAATGGCCTTACAGGCACAGACAAAAAGGAAAGGGTATTGAATTATATACAGAATGCAAATAACAATGCT
This sequence comes from Protopterus annectens, assembly GCF_019279795.1. Taxonomy (NCBI): domain Eukaryota; kingdom Metazoa; phylum Chordata; order Ceratodontiformes; family Protopteridae; genus Protopterus; species Protopterus annectens. The sequence goes on from NC_056744.1 coordinate 1,812,369,926, forward strand.
TCAGGAGACACATTTAAAAACAATGAACATGTGAATTTAACAAAATATTTTAGAATCAATATTCAGCAGACCATCAAGAATAAAGGAAAAGGGGAGTAATAATACTGATTGCTAGAGGGGCTCCGATGATGATAGGATGGGGGAGGCAATAATGGTAGATTTTAGCAATAAGGGGTTACTGGCAAACAAGGATTATGCTGGCATGTATTTATAAACTGTTGTTATGGAGTTTAAGAAAATTTTAGGAATAATCAGCTTTCAGCAGGAAACATTACTTGATTTGCAATAATGAAGATGTATCAGAGGACCTAGACAGGAATAAATAAAAAAGAGGGTACATTTCTGAAAATAATTATGAAAATATTTGGTATGCAAGGCATGAATTCAGTAATAAGAACCCAGACATAACTTTCATATTATTCCCTAAAGTCAAAGTCAAGGTCACAGTAGTCAAAGTAAACTGTATTGTCAATCAGGTATATACAGCACTGCAAGATGAACAACATTACATTGTTTTGGTCCTGTGCAAGACATAACAATGAATACATAGTTTGAATGGCAGTAAGACTAATGCACATACAGTAATAATTAAAATATTAACAACACAATAAATTACCACAATTGGATAGGAAGACATTAGACAATATTATACTAGTAGGTATTGCAAGACTATGACTTCACATTGTGATTGCTTAGAATACTGCACTTCAGTTGTAGTAAGATGTATTCTGATGCTCATATTGCACATGTATGGTGTGGTGACTCACTCCTGACTATTGCACATTTAGGAAGTAATAGCATAAGAAATCAGTTTAACTATACCAGTTATGTACAGCTAAGGTATAATAACTGAGTCATCATCTTCTTTTGGCTGTTCCCGTTAGGGGTCGCCACAGCGGATCATCTGTTTCCATTTCTTCCTGTCCTCTGCATCTTGCTGTGTCACACCAACCACCTGCATGTCCTCTCTCACTACATCCATAAACCTTATCTTAGGCCTTCCTCTTTTCCTGTTACCTGGTAGCTTCATCCTTAGCATCTTTTTCCCAATATACTCAGCATCCCTCCTCAGCACATGTCCAAACCAACGTTATCGTGCCTCTCTGGCTTTGTCTCCAAACCTTCCAACCTGGGCTGACCCTCTAATATACTTATTCCTAATCCTGTCCATCCTCGTCATACCCAGTGCAAATCTTAACATCTTTAACTTTGCCACATCTAGCCCTAACTCCTGCCTTGTTGTCAATAATAACAATAATAATAATAAAGTATAATAACTGAGTAAACATTTTAAAAAGTATAATAACTGAGCTAGGCTGGATATAATTTTTATTTGAGGAGCATGTAAATTTAACTAAAAACCTTAACACATCCAATAACTATTTCAGATCATGCACCGATAAAAACTAAGACAAAAAATGCAGGTTAGTTAAGTAAAAATGAGACACTGATGCTTTCCCACCAACCTGTTACAAAAGAGAAGAATTCCAGGAATGCATAGTAGAAATTATCAGAGAGTTAAAAGAAAAGATACATTTCTTCAGAAGGGATGCTAGTACGTGGGATAAAATGAAGTTTGGAGTTGAAAAATAGGGTAGAGATACAACAGAAAGAGATATGGTTAAGAAGTGATATAAACTATTTAAAGGGGTGAAGTTTTAAAGAAAAGGGGAATCTCAAACAAAAAAAAACCAAGAAGAGGAGTAACTACAATGTGCTGAAGAGAAAATAAGGGAGTTTTTGGATAATATGCTTGAGTTTAGAAAGGTTGTTGTTGAGCAGCTATTTTTTGATAACTCCAGAGCAAAAAATAATTTAGCACAACTTTAGCAACAGAGAGCAGAAAGGGTTGTTGCCAAACTTAGGGAGCCTATCACAAGAAAAATAAACCAGAGATTGTTTGCATTCCCTGATACAATAATAAGGTTAATTGGGAGGCTATATGAAGGATCAGAGGCAAAAATTAAATTTGGAAGGTTCTTCTCTGATTAAGTTGTGTTTGAACAGATCCCTATCAGCAGATCAAAGTTTCAAAATTTTGAAATTCATATGACCGAGACCATATGATCAAAGTTTTGAAACTTTGAACGGTTTGAATGGAGATCACCATACATCGTGGGACAGGCTATTTCTTTAATGTAGTGTGATTTTGCAGTTGCTAAATTTAATTTGCTGGGAATGTAGGGGTGCAGGGGGCTTGTCCCCCCTGCAGAAATGTAAAAACAGATTTTTTTAAATTATTTTCATTGATGTTCGAAGTTTCAAAACGTCGAACATATGATCTCAGCCATATGAACTTCAAAGTTCAAAGACTTCGATCTTCTGACATAGATCCATTTGAACAGAGGAACCAGGCATAGTTGTCCTCTTTCCCCTTTGCTTTTTGCTTTATATTTACAGCCTCTGACTAAGAAAATAAGGGACTAAGAAATTAAAGAATATAATTGGTATGGTAATCAAGAAAAGTTGGCTTTATTTGCAGATATTATTTTGTACTTATTAAATGTAGAAAAGGGAATGTTGGTGGTGTGAAACATTCTGAAACAGTTTCAAGTCTTTTCAGGATATAAAATGAATGAAGCTAAAACAAAGCCTATACTCATAAATTATGTACCCACAAACAAATTGGTTTAGCAATACCCATATTTGTGTGGACACAATACAATGAAGTATTTAGAAGTATGAATTAAAATCACTTATGACAGCTAAGGATATGTGGCAAGAGACTAAACAACAAATCATAGCAAAAATTAGTAGATATATCACCCAGCAAGATAAATGCACTCTCCTCAAACTAAACAAACTCAGAGGAAAAATAAAGTATTCCAAAGCCACATTTGAGACAAATTTGGACACCCAGGCCAAGAAGAACCAAAGGGCATTCTTTACCTGTGTCCTCAGCCTTAAAAGCAATAAACAATTGTGTGTAGAGCTCATTGTTAATGGAGTCACCTATACTAAGCCAGACGATGTAGAAAACTGTACAGTACAAAAACTAAGAAAAAAAGGGGGAATTAGAAAAGAGGATTCGTAATGGAGAAGATAAAGATACAAAAACAGAAGCTATGGATTATCTTGGAATTGAAGGATTTAATGTAGCAAATCCAACTCTGGTAATGTCACAGCATGATGGAACAGTGAATCTCCAAATTAAGGAGAAACAGGTGGAACAGGAAGCATCTGATCTGTTACCACATAAAAATACTCTGGAGCTTTCAGTGGGAAGCCAGTGCAGAACTTCAGTTGGAGTTGTACAGCAAGGGATGGAGCAGGAAACAGCAGCAACTCTGACACGGTCAATATTATGGAGTGATAGGTCAGTGAGTTCCCTTATGAAAGAGCAATGGATGACAGGATGCAGCTGAAGGGAATGCTCACAGGAAATGGAAAATAAAGAATGTGCCCTCAATTTGGAAGAAAAATATCTAAGGGAAGAGTTGTTTGATTTACTAGAGATGGATAGACATATTAAAATCAGTGAACGAAATAGATTACAGAAAGTCAGTAAAACCCAGAATGTTAGAAGGCTGATAAAACAAATGAACGCAGTAATCAAGACTGTCAACAGAAATGCATGTGACATAACAGAAGTAAATAGGATACATTACTGTGCAGCTAAATTAATAACAGATAGTTAAACCACAAGAATACAGGGCAGTAAGGGAAAGGAAGGGAAGAAATCAAATGCCAGCATGCAAATATCGATAGAGAAAACTATAAAGCAATCAAGACAAGATGTGTGACTGTTAGAAGAGTTTAGACAAGGGAAAAGATCAAGAAAAATACTTACAAAGATAAACGTGATAAAAGCAACGTGTCTTATCAGAACAGACCAGGATCTAACATACACTGTCTCAAGTAATAAACTAAAAATATTGGTACAGGCAGAAAAACCTAGAAGATATGCCAATAAATAAAAAGGAAAAGTACAAAATAAGTAGTTCATTGATGAGAACTGCAAAACAAAGTAAAGGAATAGAAACACCAACTAAATGGAAAAAAATGCACACATTTTAGAGAAATGTCTATGAAGACCCTGGGGAACTTAAAAGATGCCGAATAGATAGAAGAATTAAAAGAAACAGTAAGAAGTTCAAATCTACAGGATATGAAATGGGATGACGTAACAGTCAGAGAAATTGAAACAAAATTAAGAAAAGCTCTAAAGTGGAAAAAAACTAGGTCCTAATACAGTACCTATCTTCTGGCTAAAAGTATTAACATCTTTATATGAAGATTTAGCCCTGAGTAGAAACTATTTATATGTGCACCCTAAACAGACACTAACCTGGTTAACAACAGAAAAAATGATACTCCTCAAGGGTGAACCTGCAAGCTATCATAAAAACTATAGACCAGTAACTTGCCTCCTGACGATGTATAAACTTTATACTGGAACTGATGCTGGCAGAGTTTATGCTAATTTAGAAGAAAACTCAGTCATAGCAACAGAACAAAAGGGTGACAAAAAAGTCACACAGAACAAGGGATCACTATTTAAATAAAGTCATAGAGAATTGTAAAAAGGTGAGGAATCTAAGTATGGCATGGATAGATTACAAAAAGCATGTAACAGTATCCCACATTCACGGATAAAGGAGTGCTTACAGATATATAAGACACAACCTGCATTGATTAGTTACCTTACAGTGATCATTAAATGGTGGCAAACCACTTTGCAGCTAAGCCATGATAAAGGTCAAATTATTATCTTTGAGATAAACATTCAAAGGGGGATATTTCAGGGTGACTCTCTGTCACCACTGCTCTTTTGTCTTACCTTTAATCCATTAAGCTGTCTACTTAACAGATTAGGTCATGGCTATAATTTGGCTCCCGGACAACAACAAAGTAAAGACTTCTCATCTTCTTTTTGTGGATGAGTTAAAACTGTACAGCTCATCAGACGAGGAGCTGAAAGCACAACTGGAAGTGGTCAAAACTTTCTCAGATGAATGTCATTTGGTCTTGATAAATGTGCAAAAGCAACCTTTAAAACAGGAAAACTGCAGCACCAAGAAAACATCAGTTTGGGACAAGAATGTGATATAAAAGAACTTGAGCAAGAGGGAGTGTATAAATACTTAGGAACTGATGAAGGAATGGCAAAAAGCATGAACAGATGTAAATAAAACTTAATAAGGAATATTTTAGAAGAGTAAAATTAATACTGAAAACAACCCTAACATCTAGGAACAAAGTCCAAGCTATATGTTAAATTGCTCTTCCTGTTCTAACTTAGTTTTGGGGTGACTGACTGGCCCCAAAAGGTATTGGATCACTTGGATAGGAAAACAATAAAAAGGCTTCACACTTATCAAATAATGTATAAATGTCAGTGTACACCAAGTATATTTCTCATTCTGAAGAAGGTATGAGCCTCCTCGAAACTGATTACATGTATAGATCTGAAAAAGTAGGACTGCATACATATCTGCTGACCTCACAAGATGCAAAACAGTGGAAGTTTTGAAACATGAACAGAAGAAATCTAAGATGACTTCCTTCTTTAGTTTAGTAGAAGCATATCGATGTCAAGTGGGAATGAAAATCAAACTAGAAATAGATAAAAATCAGGCAGCAAATGAATGTGCCAAAAAACAAAAGTCAAAATGTAAGGTGATGTATCAGATGAAAAAGCAAGAAATGTGGAAAATGCAGAAATATAGTGGACTACGTATATGTCCATTGAACATGTGGGAGAAACAGACAAATGTAGGTTTTATAAAACAGAAATGAAAACAGTTGCGTATCTTGTTGCTGAATGTGATACATTAATGGCAGAAGGACTGTATACCGAAAGGCATAATAATGTGGCAAGACTGTTGCATTGGGGATTGTGCAAACATTACAATATTGCAGTAGCTGCGAAACATGAGCCACAAAGCATTATAGACAATGATGAAGTTTATATCACAAGGGCTCACCCATTATCAACAGTAAAAAAAAAATAAATGCGAGAAAACCAGATATAGTAGTCCATGAAAAGAAGACAAAAGTAGCATTGACCATTGAAATTGCTACACCCAGTGACAACAGTGTCTTACCTACAGAGAGACACAAAGTCATGAAATATCAGGATTTATAGGCAGAAACGAGAGTAATGTGGAAGAAGTATACATAGACAGTTCCAATAGTAGTAGGAGCAAAGGGTCTCATAAAAAAAATATTTTACAGTCATATTTAGATAGGCTACAGATACATGTAACTCCATATGAATTGCAGAAGGCATCAATTCTGAGCACATTATGGGTGCTGTGAAGAGCACTTTTGGCTAACATCAAAGACTGAAACAACACTAATTTCATACTTTGACTTAGGAATACAGTCCATTCCAGTCATGGTATTAGAACAACAAATGACTTGGAGAAATTAAAAAGACAAAAGATATAGCAAACCTACTGGCAGATAAATTCATCTCTGACTTTACCTCTCTCTCCCCCTCAACTTCCCCTCAAGAAATGCCACTAGTATAACTCTCCCCTGCTATTACTACGGAACAGATCCACCTTGCTCTCTCTAAGGCCAGGAACACTCCATTGGTGGTCTCAGACAATATCCCAGAAATCTTTCTAAATAGCATGAAACACAGGCTTCGTGCCTCATGAATGAAGAACAGCAACAGTCATCTCTCTGTACAAAGGTGGGCCATCTGCAGACCCTGGAAACTCATCCATCTACCAACTTAACTGAATAAACTACTTGAAACTTTAACAAGGCATCTTTATTCCTCCTGCAGGGAGGATATCAGAGGAGGACAGAGTCCTCTAGATCTGCTAGCTGAAGTGATTTTATCTGGACTAATACTTGGTACTCAGTCTGGAACTTGGGGGCAGAGACAGTAATCTAGCCATTGACCGTCACGTGTCTGCAGTGGTGAGGAAATCATTCTGTGTTGTGCAACTTATAAACAAATGTATAGCATCTAGGTCCAAGGAGGTCATTGTTCCACTGTTATTTAGCATTTGTCAGACCTATCATTGAGTACAATGCCCCCTTTGGTATGTACCTAACCAGGCACATCCAACAACTGGAATGTTCACAGAGTTTCCTCACTAAAAGAATACAGGGCATAAGTAACATGTCCTATGCAGACCATCTTTAAGCTCTTTTCCTGTATTCTATCTCCTACAGGTTGTTGAGATGAGATCTATACCTGGAATACAAGTTATTGTCAGACCCCACGCTGATGGAACTCCTACATCTCTGCAAAGCAAACAGTACCAGAAAGACCCAACCAATGACTTAAACCTTACAGATGATATAAATAGGACATGCTGGAGAGACAGGTATGTATCCCAGAGAACACCCTTTCTCTAGAAGAGGATCCCCATCCATGTGAAGCAGAGTTCCTCCCTAACACAATTCCAGTGTAACTTGGGCACTTATATGGGGAACAGGAATGTCATCCCTAGTTTGGCACCTATTGTCTGTAATGGACTAACATATATGTAATGTGGAATATATAGTAACATATATGTAATGTGTAATATATAATAACATATATGTAATGTGGAATATATAGTAACATACATGTAATGTGTAATATAACATATATGTAATGTGTAATATATGGTAACATACATGTAATGTGTAATATATAACATATGTAATGTGTAATATATAGTAACATACATGTAATGTGTAATATATAATAACATACATGTAATGTGCAATATATAGTAACATACATGTAATGTGTAATATATAGTAACATGCATGTAATGTGTAATATATAGTAACATACATGCAATGTGGAATATATAGTAACATATATGTAATGTGTAATATATAATAACATATATGTAATGTGGAATATATAGTAACATACATGTAATGTGTAATATACAATAACATATATGTAATGTGTAATATATGGTAACATACATGTAATGTGTAATATATAGTAACATACATGTAATGTGTAATATATAACATATATGTAATGTGTAATATATAGTAACATACATGTAATGTGCAATATATAGTAACATACATGTAATGTATAATATATAGTAACATACATGTAATGTGTAATATATAGTAACATATATGTAATGTGTAATATATAGTAACATACATGTAATGTGTAATATATAATAACATATATGTAATATGTAATATATAGTAACATACATGTAATGTGCAATATATAGTAACATAACATGTAATGTGTAATATATAGTAACATATATGTAATGTGTAGTATATAGTAACATACGTGTAATGTGCAATATGTAATGTATAGTAACATATATGTAATGTATGTAAACAAAAATTGTTAATATGGTTTATTCTCATTTTTTATTAATGTATGTGTGCCTATGTCTCAAGTGATAATTTAGTAAAGGCATTTAACTCTGCAAAGGCTTGAGCATACATGGAAGAACACTCATCATCTGGATAACAAGCTTAGACTGCATGAGCCTTATGCTGTTTACCAGGTGGAGATTTCGATTAAGACATCCTCCATGGAAATTTCTGCTGAGGCAACCTGATCAGCAGGGCTGCCACAAATGCTTCACAGGCTGGCAGCCCAGTCGGTCTGGGCATTTAAGGGCTTTCTTAGCCAAGGACTGTGACTTAGCTGCTTTGTTTTTTGTAGCTAACCTGGTTTCTTTAAGATCAGATGTGCCTTATGATGTGCTTCCAAGGGATGAACTATGTTTGGACAGTTTCTCTGCCCCCTGCTGTCAGGATGACTTTGTTTTGCTTGACTTCCAAAACTATTTTCTTGAAGCATGCTCCACAGCATAGAGGGATACAGCCCTGATTATGACCTGGAAGGACTGAGCTTGATTACCGGCTTGGGTGTTGGAAGGGCCAGGTCTGTGAGGATGGAAGGAAACACACAACACAGGTTTGCCCATCTTTGGGGGGGGCTGGGCAGGGAGATGGACTGCTCACTGATACAATGACATCTAGCAGAAGCTGTGTGAATACCAGTACAGGGGTAAATGCCACCAGACTTTAGACCAGGATAGCAGGTGTGCCCAACAAACAGGGTATGTTGGAACTGCAGCTAAGCTTGCACAGCAGTGTGCATGCACAGTGGCCAGCACTGAGAGCCAAGCCTGTTGGCCACGGATAGGGAATAACGAGTTAGTTAGGGTCCAGCAAATAAAATAAAAAAAACAATAATAAAATAATGTCTGTCTATGAGGAGAATGAACGGACTATGTGGTTACAGGAGGGCTGACTGCTGGTAGTTAGCAGGTGCATAAACAGTACTAAAAGTATTTCTTTGTTTTCGGAAATGCATCAGACCTTGTACAGGGATGCAGAGTCACACAGACTGCCTACATCATGCCTGGAAGTCTCTGGTCCTGTTCTCTATGTGGATTGTCATTTTTTCCCTTGAGTTGGGTGTCTTTTTGTCCTCGCTAAAGGAGACCTTAGTGAGGCTAATTCTAAAGATGGTTACTTTGAATTCTGGTAGTTTTGATAGCTACCATCTTGTCTCAAACCTTAAGGTTGCTGAAAACATGGCATACAGGCAGACTGATTCTCACTCCAAGATAATATGTTATTTGTGACCATTTCAGTCTGGATGCCAGACTTAAAATACGACTGAGATGTTGTCCTTCCTAGACAGCACAGGACCTATCAAAATGTACATTTCTGGTCTCCCTTGATTATTGGCTGCTTTTGGCCTGGTTGATCATGTGCTCTATCATGGTATTACTACATAATTACTACTCTGTGTCAGTACTGGTTTTAAAAAAATATTTTATTTATAGGCACTCTCAGAGGTTGATGCAGGTTTCCTTTACCTGAATGAAATGGTGGCACATGATATGGGTTTCCTTTACCTGAATGAATTGGTGGTACATGATGCAGGTTTCCTTTACCTGAATGAAATGGTGGCACGTGATATGGGTTTCCTTTACCTGAATGAATTGGTGGTACATGATGCAGGTTTCCTTTACCTGAATGAAATGGTGGCACGTGATATGGGTTTCCTTTACCTGAATGAATTGGTGGTACATGATGCAGGTTTCCTTTACCTGAATGAAATGGTGGCACGTGATATGGGTTTCCTTTACCTGAATGAATTGGTGGTACATGATGCAGGTTTCCTTTACCTGAATGAAATGGTGGCACGTGATATGGGTTTCCTTTACCTGAATGAATTGGTGGTACATGATGCAGGTTTCCTTTACCTGAATGAAATGGTGGCACGTGACATGGGCTTCCTTTACCTGAATGAATTGGTGGTACATGATGCAGGTTTCCTTTACCTGAATGAATTGGTGTTACTGAAGTTCCTTGTCCTCCTACACTTGTACTACCAGTGAACTTGTTACAGAGAAGACCTAAAATGTTAACCACACATCCTGAACACCTGACTCCATCTGATACAGGTAATGCTGTGTTACCATGACAACACATTTTAACATAAAGAGATGTAACTGAGACATCACAAAACATCCTTAGAGTCAACAGTCTGTCTCATCATATCTCGCAACTGTCCCGGATTTTGACTCAAATTTTATTTTATTTACATATTTATTGACATTTGATTACTGGGAAAGTCCAGCTGGGTTTGAGCCCATTTTCAGTGAAGGCCTGCTGCAAAAAGCTCTCTAGGAAAAAAAGACAACAAAGAAAAAAGATCTTTAGGTTTGTCCCTCTTACAACTGGTGACTTTTGGTGAAGGGTGATAAATTACACCTAATAAGTTGTTGTGTCTTTCGGCTTTTCCCGGTTAGGGGCCGCCACAGTGGAACTCCAGTCCGCTAATGATTGGTAGTTGATTTTTACGTGCCGAGTTACCAGCCCTGATGCACAACCTAAAATGAAGGCACGCCCATTCACGCATGTCTCCACGCAGAAGACGCTCTAGCTGAGAATCGAACCGGACAGCGTTTTACTGTGAGGTGACAACGCTACCGCAGCACCACCACTGCGGGTAAATTACACCTAATAGGTAATGAGAGTAATTAGAGCTATATAGACTTTTACTTCAGAAAATGTATATTAATTCTCATGCTGTTATTCTGTCAATATCTCAGATTAATAGCACTATTATTTTAAAAGTGTCCCTGATTGTCCCTGACTGGTTGAAAACTACACGTATCAGTGTATGTTTATGTTTATGAAAGTACACTATGTCTAAAAACAGCATAACCATAGTACGCAAAAATCCCATGATATCCCTGCTCCTGGAAGAGACATTCAGCTAAATGCAAGATAGTTTATGAGGGTGAAATCCAGCAGTGGGGATTAGTAACACATTGTCTTACATCTGCATGTATATGCAGGTGCCTGCAGTTTCAAGTTGAGGGATGAACCCTGAAGTATCATGTATATACGTGTGGTAAGACTAGAATCTGTAATTACAGTTTATCCTTTTCAATGACTTTCCTTACTTTTTGAAAGGTCTCAGTACATGTCCCCTAGTGTCAGGCTGGCTTGACACATGGTGAAAAACTTGTTACATACAGACTTACCCAGCCAGTATTCACTGCACAAGCAACACGCACTTTGTACCTGAGTGGTGTGAAGTAAAGGTTTACCTTTATGATTCAGTGTGTCCCCTTTGCCTTGTACGGTAACTGTGGCCATTAATTGTGAACAGTTGAAGTACCATGTGGCATTAAACTCTGCAGCTCTTGTACTGCAAGTCATTGGGACTTTCGATGTATTTATATCCCATAAATGTAGCATCCCCAGCATTGTGCCACCTCAGAACTGCCATTGGCACCATCTGGTGTATTATATATCGTACATCATGCCCTGAGGTCAGAAATGTAGCAATGCACAGTGTTGGGCCACCTCAGAACTCCCAGTGTCACCATCCAGTGTATTATATATCATGGATCATACCCTATTGTCCATCTTCCTGCAGTATGTGTGCACTAGACTTGCAAAGTCATCTGTTAACAAAGTGAAATTCAGGGTTACCTTCACAACCAAGGTACTAAAATGTTTGTGGCTGTTCTACCAAATGGTTCAAGCACAAGGAACTGTTAGATTTTTTTCGATCAAGATGGTTTGGAATACATGGACATTTTATACAGAGACAATGCATGGGCATTAAAAAAGTTAGAAAAGGAAATTAAAAATTTACAAGAAGATATCATTAAAGATTGATTATTTAGTCATGTGGAGGATGGTTATGATGGTATATTCTGGAGAGGATTGACAAGGAATGTTCATTAGTTAAGCAGAAGAAGTAAAATAAGTTGGCAAAGGATTGGTTACAATATGAAACAAACCAAGCACACCCAAGTCCTAGTGGAGCCACCAACAATCATCTAAGGTTTACTAGTGAATGGGACAAAGGTTTCAACAACATGGGTGTCAATGACTGTTTTGAACAGAGTGAGACCATTTTTTTTAGATGTGCCCAAGAGTATCAGCAGGTCATCCAGGAGTTTGAACGGAAACAACAAGATGAACCATCAGGATTTACACCAGTCACCTGTGAGGAAGAATCCCCAAGCAGAGAACTATTACAATACAAAGGGGCACAGGAGTTATTGGAGACAACAGCAGAGATAACACTGGACATTACTCCACTACATGAAGGTATTATACATAATTTTAAATGGTTTAATATATTCATCTATACCCATTTGAATATTACCCCTTTATTTGGTGATTTGTTTTGCAAAGGTTTTGCTTTCATACCAGCCAAAATATTCAATATGGCAGGTGGTATTTTAGAATTAAAACTGTATGTATGCAAGTTGAAATTGCAACTTTTTTTTCAGTGATGAAGGCTTAGAAAGTCACATTGCTCAAACCTTACACAGATCTAGTGTATTCAACCCACCACTTAATTATGTTTTAGCCTTTTTTGAACACGTAAACTAAAAAGAAATGTTGGCCTTGAATAAAGGTGGAGGCTGTTACTACCTCTTGAAGGAGAAATTTAAATTGGTCAGAGATCTGACAACTGACCACTCCATTAGAATTATGAAAGAGAATAAAGTTGGTGGATCTGCTGTGATGTACAGCCATGTTTATTCTCAGAAAATGTTGTAATTTTCACATGATGATGTTTTTTCCTGTGGTGAGTAAGAATGAGATTTACTTGGCATATCATAAGATTGACTATTGGCTGGACAACCTAAAGATGAATTCTGATTTAGACATTTCCATTTTGGAGTACCTTAGAATGGACAAACCTATAATTCCTAACATTTTCAGAATACTGAAAGTACACAAATCAGTCATTGATCCACCACTTCGAACGATAGTAGAAGCAAGAGGTTCAAAAACCGAGCCTTTAGCAAAACTTGTTGACCACATCCTGAAACCACTTTTTAAAGACAAAACTTATGTCCTTAAAGACATTTGACACTTTTTGGATAGTTTGAGTCAAGTTCCATTCAAAAGGGAAGTTACTTTTTAACTGTTGATGTTAAGGACCTGTTTTTAGTTTTTCCACAGACAAGCAGGTTTACAGAAGTTTCGGGAAGCTTTAATCTGCGGCATGAAACTGGATGCGCGTACCACTGAGATTGTAGTTGAGAACATGGAATTAGTTCTTATTAATAATTTCATTTGCTTTGAAGCAAAGTAAACAAACAAAGGGGGTTGTTATAGGAGTTTAACCAGCCCCAGTGTTTGCTAAAGTTGTATTGTGGTGGAAGAAAAATGTTGTATATCCTTCCATATGCAGTGGTTACATTATCTCTTATTTTTATTTTTTGAATGATGTATTTATCATATAGAGTGGCAGTTCCTTGATCATTGATGAATTTGTACAGTATTTAAACCAAACTATTACTTTTTAACATTCAAAGTCCAGTAGAAGGAAGAATCAATGATTTTCTGGATGCAAAGATTTCCAAAGATGCCAAACAGTGACAGTTTGTATCAACAATTTTTAGAAAAAAGACATTCAAACAGTCTGTTACATTTTAATAGCCATCATCCTATGTGGGAGAAGAAGAATCTAGTTAAAACTCAGTTTATTAGACTGTCCCACTTGGTGTCCGGGGAAAACGTGTTTGTTAATGAAGTGAAAACATTAAGTATGATATTTAGGGACAGGAATTATTGAAAGTATAATGCAACAGACGGTACTAAAATATGGTTTGGGGAATACTGGAAACAAGGACAGTGACACAACACTTGTTTCAAGTGGACACACAGGTGTACACAAACATACCCTGGCTGGAGCATGTGTATGTGGTTTCAACAGTGCAAATAAAGAAGTCAAGAACATATTAACACACACCTGGTTTAGGTACATCAAAATACAGGTGTTAGATGAAAAACTGAGTCAGAATCCCACTGTAGTGTACAATAAAGGAAAGAATTTAAAGAACAAATCCAAGTAAAGGGGAAACAACTTGAGTGCAAAAGAAATGTCTAAATGTGGAGCTTGCAACCAATGTAGGTTCATATTTGAAGGTTCTACTATTACAGTGGGCAACTACCCAAGATCCATTTACCTGAATGGGAAATTTAATTCTAACACCCCAGGGCTGTTTATTTAGCCCAGTGTGGTACCTGCCCAGCGTTTCACATAGGAAAGACTATAAATGCATTAAAACTTAGAATTTATAAACACAATTATGCAATTAGAAAAAAGGACATGAATAGCACCTTATACAATCATTCTAAGATGTATGAAAAAATTCAAAAACTTTTTGTTTTTTATATTAGACAAAGTACTGCGGTGGTGGAGCTGCGGTAGCGTTGTTGCCTCACAGTAAGACGCTGTCCAGTTTGATTCTCAGCTAGAGTGTCTTCTGCGTGGAGACATGCGTGAATGGGCGTACCTTCATTGAAGGTTGTGCGTCAGAGCTGGCAACTCGGCACGTAAAAATCTACTGCCAATCATTAGCGGACCAGAGTTCCTCTGTGGCGACCCCTAACCGGGAAAAGCCGAAAGACACAACATATTAGAGAAAGTACCATGCTTTTAAAAGGGAGGTTATTAGGAATCCTTTGTAGAGAGATGGGAATTATGTTGGCAGGTACTTTTGAATGCAACTTATCCCCCAGGCATTAATGACAGAATTTTCATTACAAGCTTATTAGTAAACAAAAGGTCCAAGATTTAGATTTTAACTACTTAATGAATATACTGACCATTTTATAATATTATAATATTATTATTTATAGCAATTTATGTAAGTTATGAACTATTTTAGTGATTTTTACAAACCCAGCCACTGGGGATGCACAAGCCAGTGTATTTCTTCATGCTGGTCCTGAGCCCAGATAAATGGGGAGGGTTATGTTAGGAAGGGCATCCAGTGTCACATTTTTTCCAGATCTGATAAGTTGACAACAATACAGACTTCCATACCAGATCAGTTGAGGCCTGAGTTAACAACAACCACCACCAGTACTGTTAGTCAGCAGGGTGCTGGTGGAAATTGGGCTACTTACTGTTGGCTGAAGGAGAAGAAGAAGGCATGTCCAGAGGCAGGAGGAGATGAGGAGGGTTAGGAGTGTGGAAGTGAGGGTAGGAGCTTTGAATGTTGGCAGCATGACTGGTATAGGGAGAGAGAGAGCTATCCGATATGATGGACAGAAGAAAGGTTGACATATTGTGAGTGCAAGAGACCAGATGGAAGGGGAGTAAGGCTAGGTGTATTGGAGGTGGGTTCAAATTGTCTTACCGTGGTGGGGATGGGAGAAGAAATTGGTTAGGGGTTACCCTGAAGGAACAGTATGTCAAAAGTGTTTTGGAGGTGAAATGAGTGTCAGACAGAGTGACTGATGACTGTGAAGCTGTAAATTGAAGATGTGATGATGAATGTTGTTAGTGCATATGCCCCACAAGTTGGGTGTGTGATGGATAAGAAAGAAGACTTCTGGACTGAGTTGGATGAAGTGGTGGAGAGTGTACCCAAGGGTGAGAGAGTGGTGACTGGAGCAGATTTCAATGGGCATGTTGGTGAAGGGAAAAGAGGGGATGATGAAGTGATGGGTAGGTATGGTGTTAAGGAGAGGAATGCAAAAGGTCAGATGGTAGTGGATTTTGCGAAAAGGATGGACATGGCTGTGGTGAATACATATTTTAACAAGAGGGAGGAGCATAGGGTGACATAAGAAGAGTGGAGGAAGATGCACACAGATGGATTATATCTTATGTAGAAGGGCCAGTCTGAAGGAGATTGGAGACTGTAAAGTGTTGACAGGGGAAAGCGTAATTAGGCAGCATAGGATGGTGGTCTGTAGGAGGACATTGGTGATCAAGAAGAAGTACAGGAGAGTATACAGGGGAAGAGGTTGGTGAAGAAGTCAGACAGATGAAGAAAGTAGAAAGGAGTACAAGGAGATGAGGCGTAAAGTGAAGACAGAGGTGGTGAAGGCTAAGGATAAGGTGTATAGAGAGTTGTATGAAAGGTCAGCCACTAAAGAGGGGGAACAAAGGACCTGTACCAATTGGCTAGGCAGAGGGACCAACCTGGGAAGATGTGCAGCAGGTTAGGGTGATGAAGGATAATGAAGGAAACATACTCACAAGTGAGGTGAGTGTGCTGAACAGATGTAAAGAGTACTTTGAGGGGCTAATGACTGAAGAGATTGAGAGGGAGAGAGAGAAGGTTGGATGATGTGGGGATAGTGAATCAGGAAGTACAATGGATTAGCAAGGAGGAAGTAAGGACAGCTATGAAGAGGATGAAGAATGGAAAGGTTTTTGGTCCAGATGACATACTTTTGGAAGCATGGAGGTGTTTAGGAGAAATGGCAGTGGAGTTTTAAACCAGATTGTTTAACACAATCTTGGAAAGTGAGAGGAAGCCTGAGGAGTGTAGAAGAAGTGTGCTGGTACCGATTTTTAAAAATAAGGGTGATGTACAGAACTGTAATAACTACAGAAGGATAAAACTGATCAGCCACAGCATGAAGTTATGGGAAAGAGTAGTGGAAGCTAGTTTAAGAAGGGAGGTGATGGTTAGTGAGCAGCAGTACAGTTTCATGCTGAAAAGAACACTACCGATGCAATGTTTGCTCTGACTGTGTAATGGAGAAGTATAGAGAAAGTCAGAAGGAGTTGCATTGTGTCTTTGTGGACTTAGAGAAAGCATATAACAAGGTGCATAGAGAGGAGTTGTGGTATTGTATGAGGAAGTCAGGAGTGGTAGAGAAGTATGTAAGAGAGGTACAGGACATGTATGAGGGCAGCGTGACAGTGGTGAGGTCTGAGGTAAGAGTGATGGATGCATTCAACATAGAGGTGGGATTACATCAAGGATCAGCTCTGAGCCCTTGTTTGCAATGGTGATGGACAGGTTGACGAGATCACACAGGAGACCCCGTGGTCGATGATGTTTTCGGATGACATTGTAATCTGTAGTGGGAGTAGGGAGCAGGTTAAGGACACCCTGGAAAGGTGGAAATATGGTGTAGAGAGAAGAGGAGTGAAGGTCAGCAGGACTAAGACAGAATATATGTGTGTGAATGAGAGGGAGGATAGAGGAATGGTGAGGATGCAGGGAGTAGAGTTGGCGAAGGTGGATGAGTTTAAATACTTGGAATCAACAGTTCGGAGTAACAGAGAGTGTGGAACAGAGGTGAAGAAGAGAGTGCAGGCAGGGTGGAGTGGGTGGGGGAAGAGTGTCAGGAGTGATTTGTAACAGAGAGGTAACAGCAAGAGCGAAAGGAAAGGTTTACAAGATGGTAGTGAGACTAGCTATGTTATATGAGTTGGAGACGGTGGTACTGACGAAAAAACAGGAGACAAAGCTGTTGGTGGCAGAGTTAAAGATGTTAAGATCTGCATTGAGTGTGACGAGTATGGACAGGATTAGGAATGAATATATCAGAGTCCGCTCAGGTTGTACAGTTTGGAGTCAAAGTCAGAGAGGTGAGATTGCATTGGTTTGGACATGTGCAGAGGAGAGATGCTGAGTATATTGGGAAAAAGATGCTAAGGATGAAGCTGCCAGGTAAGAGAAAAAGAGGAAGGCCTAAGATAAGGTTTATGGATGTGGTAAGAGAGGACATGCAGGTGGCTGGTGTGACAGAGCAAAATGCAGAGGACAGGAAAAATGGAAACAGATGATCTGCTGTT